>NC_037687.1:14171511-14260439 GCF_003255815.1 Theropithecus gelada | reverse complement strand
AGAAAGAAAGAAAGAAAGAAAGAAAGAAAGAAAGAAAGAAAGAAAGAAACAAAGAAAGAAAGAAAGAAAGAAAAGTTGGCCATCCAAAGTGCTAGGATTACAGACATGAGCCACTGTGCCCAACCTAGTATGTGGATCCTTGAATGCCAGGCTAAAGGTTTCACCTTGGACTCTGGACAATGAGAAGCCATTGATGGGATTTGAGCTTGCT
This sequence comes from Theropithecus gelada, assembly GCF_003255815.1. Lineage (NCBI taxonomy): Eukaryota > Metazoa > Chordata > Mammalia > Primates > Cercopithecidae > Theropithecus > Theropithecus gelada. Next base: position 14,260,228 of record NC_037687.1, on the reverse strand, counting down.
TGTTATGAAGCATAGGGTGAGGCAGTGTGGAATGGAGAAATATTCAGACTTCAGCAGTCATGATGAAAGCCATGCCAGGTCAGAAGATTCTTCTGTAATTAATGTGTGTATTATCACTACTCCCCCCACGAACTCTTCCCTTTTTCAATACTCGCTAGTTCAGTAGCTGGTCCTTCAGTCGGACAAAATGGAAACACAGGTTTTAGGCCAGGCACGGAACACTTCAGGAGGCTGAGGCAGGAGAAACACTTGAGGTCAGGAGTTTGAAACCAGCTTAGTCAACATAGTGAAACCTCTTCTTTAGAAAAAAAAAAAAAATTAAAAATCAGCCGGGTGTGATGGCACGCGCCTGTGTCCCAGCTACTCAAGAGGCTGAGGCAGGAGGATCTCTTGAGTGCGATCATGGCTCATGATCAACCTCAAACTCCCTGATTCAAGAGATGCTCCCACTTCAGCCTCTTGAGCAGCTGGGATGACAAGCACACACCACACACCACCACACCCTGCTAATTCTTTTTAGAGATGGGGTCTTGCTGTATTGCCCAGGCTGGTCTTGAACTTCCAGCCTCAAGCAATCCTCCTGCCTCAGCCTCCAAAAGTGCTAGGATTACAGGCATGTGCCACTGCCCCTGGCCCAGTGTGTATTTTATACTTAGAGCACATCTCCATTTGGACTGGCCACATTTCAAGTGTTCAACAGCCACATGTGGTTTGTAGCCACCATATTGGATGGTGGAGGTCTGGACACATATACACATGCACACTTCAGAGGGACAGGGACTGTGTCTGACATGTTTACCATTTTACCCCCCTGGTACCTAGCACAGTGCCCAGCAAAGATGGGGATGAGGTTGGATTTTGGAGTTGGATCTGAGGATTGGGTTAGGGCTCAATAGGAGTGGCATGAAGGAATGACTGAAAGTACTCACTATTTGCTCGCCACGTCATCTGCTGAAAGCTTAACATTCTCAGTTCTTCCATCAACTCCTGGTCTATGAAGACGAGTCCACATTGAGCCCAGGTCCTCCTGTGCTCCCTCCCCAATCTCTCCCCATGTCCCATCATGGCCCTACTCACATTTAATCAGGGTCACGGTGAGACCCAGGCAGCCCAGGAACAAGGAAGTCACCACCAGCAGACACAGGTACGTCATCCACCTCTTCTGGCAGCAGCCAGGACCTTCAGATGTCTGATTGAGCCAGGGCGCTGGAGTTGCTGGGGAGTAGGCATGGGGACAAAGCAACTAATACTGGGGCTTCAGAGAGTGAGGAAGAGACCCTTAAGCCTTTCTCCAAGAGCAGGGAGCAGAAGTCTGTAGTCATGACTGTTTCAGCAGACAAGGTCAGCAAGAGAGGGTTAGGGAGAGTGAACCCTGGGGAGGCTCAGGATCTTTTTGATGTATTTACTGTGCGCTAAGCATCATGTTGCATCCTTCTCTTTTTCCTTCTTGAAACAAGGTTTCACTCTGTCATCCACACTGGAGGGCAGTGGCGCAGTTATAGCTCACTGCAACCTCTAACCCCTGGGCTCAAGCAATCCTCCCACCTCAGCCTGTCAAGTAGCTGGGTCTATAGGTGTGTACCATAAGGCCCAGCTAATTTATTTTATTTTTTTGTAGAGATGGGGATCTCGCCATGTTGCCCAGGCTGGTCTTGAACTCCCAGCATCAAGAGATCCTCCCTGGCCGGGCGCGGTGGCTCAAGCCTGTAATCCCAGCACTTTGGGAGGCCGAGACGGGCGGATCACGAGGTCAGGAGATCGAGACCATCCTGGCTAACACGGTGAAACCCCGTCTCTATTAAGAAATACAAAAAACTAGCCGGGCGAGGTGGCGGGCGCCTGTAGTCCCAGCTACTCGGGAGGCTGAGGCCGGAGAATGGCGTGAACCCGGGAGGCGGAGCTTGCAGTGAGCTGAGATCGGGCCACTGCACTCCAGCCTGGGTGACAGAGCGAGACTCCACCTCAAAAAAAAAAAAAAAAAAAAAAAAAGAGATCCTCCCTGTTTCAGCCTCCCAAAGTGCTGGGATTACAGGCGTAAGCCACTGTGCCCAACCTACATCCTTCTTATCTTATTGGAGTCTCATCCTTATGATGTAGGTTATAAGTATTATCTCCATTTTGCAAGTGAGTAAACTGAGGTTTCGTGAGGTTAGGCATGACTTGGACACAGCTTTGTTCTTCATATCTACGATGCATCATCTTCTACTCTCCAGAAGCCCTTGCCCAAGTTGCTCCTGGGTCAGGGAAGCTTGTGGACCACGGCTTCTAGAGCAGAGAACATTTCCCATATCGTATGCAAGCAGACACCTGAGTTTCTGGAGATTTGGCCTAGACTCGGAAAGGAGCAGCTTCTTTTTTTTTTAACACGGTCATCACTGACACCATCACTACCTCCACCACCACCACCATCGTCACTCCCAACAACACCATCACCACCTCCACTACCACCATCATCTCTACCAACACCACCATCAGCACCTCCATCATCACCACCATACTCACTACCAACAACACCATCACTATCTCTACCATCACCACGATCATCACTACCAACATCGTCACTACCTCCACCACCACCACCATCACTACCAACAGCATGATCACTACCTCCGCCATCACCACCATCATCACTACCAACATCATCACTACCTCCACCATCACCACCATCAGTACCAACAACACCATCACTACCTCCACCCACCATCACCACCCTAACACTATCTCACTACCATTATCAATATTAACAGCACCATCACCACCTCCACCATTAGCACCATCATCACTACCAACAGCACTGTCATTACCAACACAATCACTGCCTTCACCATCACCATCATCATCACCAACAACATTGTCATTGTCAACAATACCATCACTTACTTCTACCATCATCACCAACACCATCACCACCAACACCATCACTACCACCACTATCACCATCACCATCCCACTAACACCATCACTGCCTTCATCATCACCACCACCATCACCAACAACATCATCACTACCTCTACCCCCCATCACCACCATATCACTGTGTCCACCATCATTACCATCATCAATACCAACAACACCGTCACCATCTCCACCATCACCACCATCATTAGTATCTCTACCATCACCATGAGCACCCAACAATGCCATCACTACCTCTACCATCGTTACTACCACCAACCATCCTCTTCCTTTCCATCATCTCCTTCTTCATCCTTCCATCACAATCACCAACAGAACCATAAGTACCATCATCATTATCAAAAACAAAACAACCACATAACTGGTCCTCAGAAGGACAAAAAAGAAAACATGTTTGCAAACTCTGATGTCAAGGAATGGCTTCCTCACTTAGAGCAGCGCCCACTAGAGTAACTCAGAACAGTGCAGCAGGTCCTAAAGGAGCAACTTCTTAAAGGAGAAGTTCCTCTGACTCAGGGTCTCACTGTAGAGTCATAGGTCTCAATCAGATCCACTAGCCACTGTCAGAGGGGAAATGGGAGGACACTTGCAGGGGATAATAACTTACCGGCCAGGGATGGCTGCAATGGAGAAGGCTCAAGATTCACAGCTGGGAGAAAGGGGAAGAGAGGTTTATTCAGAAGATGCCGAAAGACTCTGTCTTCCAAGATCAACAACCTCTGCTTTGTTCTCTGGTGAGAATTTAGGGGGCTGGCTGGGGGCAGTGGCTCACGCCTGTAATTCCAGCACTTTGGGAGGCCGAGGCAGGTGGATCACCTGAGGTCAGGAGTTCAAGACCAGCCTGGATAACATGGCAAAACCCTGTCTCTACTAAACATACAAAATTTAGTCAGGTGGTTCGTGTCTGTAGTCTCAGCTACTCGGGAGGTTGAAGCAAGAAAATCACTTGAACCCAGGAGGCAGAGGTTGCAGTGGGCCAGGATCGCGCCACTGCACTCCAGTCTGGATGACAAAGCGAGACTCTGTCTCAAAAAAAATAAATAAACAAAAATTGGGGGACTGAAAGGGAACATCTAGGTATCCCCTCTTAGGCCTCTTAAAGCGTCTTCCCACTGCTCACCCAGTTGAGGAGGTGGACAGGTGACAGAGGTGAGGTCCAGTCCTAGAAGAGATGAGAAAGTCATTTCAAGAAGGGCTTCAGCCAGGTGAGCAGGAAAACCCCAGCCCTCAGCTCTCACCTGTCATGTTCCGGGGCTTGCAAGGAAGTGGGGGTTTCTCTGTTTCCTTTTCTGAGGAGGGAGGAATGGTTGCTGAGGCCCAGAGCAGGGCAAAGCCAGCTCTGGGTCTCCTACACTCCCAGCCCCAACTCACCTGCTCTTGGAGGTCTTGGTGGAGCACTTGAACCTGGAGAAGAGAAGCTCAGCATGAGGGCTCGGCTGAGGATGGGAATGAGTCAAAAGGAAGTGATGGAAACAGGGTTAGGACTGCAGTGGAGGGTTGGAGATTGGGTTGGAGATGGGGTGGGACGTGAGAATGGAATTGGGATTAGGGATGGAGATAGGATTAAGCTAGGATGACCAACCAACCTGGATTGCTTGGTGTCTCCATATATTTTTTTTTTTCCAGACGGAGTCTTGCTCTGTCTCCCAGGCTGGAGTGCAGTGGCACAATCTCGGCTCACTGCAAGCTCCACTTCCCAGATTCATGCCATTCTCCTGCCTCAGCCTCCCAAGTAGTGGGACTACAGGCGCCTGCCTAATTTTTTGTACGTTTAGTAGAGATGGGGTTTCACCGTGTTAGCCAGGATGGTCTCTATCTGACCTCATGATCTGCCCGCTTCGGCCTCCCAAAGTGCTGGCATTATAAGCGTGAGCCACCGCGCCTGGCCATTTTTTTTTTTTTCCCCTTGAGATAGAGTCTTGCTTGCTCTGTTGGCCAGACTGGAGTGCGGTGGCATGATCTCATCTCACTGCAACCTCTGCTCCCTGGGTTCAAGCAGTTCTGCCTCAGCCCCCCAAGTAGCTGGGATTACAGGCATATGCTACCACACCCAGCTAACTTTTATATTTTTAATAGAGACAGGGTTCCACCATGTTGGCCAGGCTGGTCTCGAACTCCTGACCTCAAGTGATCCACCCACCTCAGCCTCCCAAAGTGCTGGGATTACAGGCGTGAGCCACCGTGCCCAGCCATATATATATATTTTTAAAGACAGTGCCTTGCTCTGTCACCCAGACCAGAGTGCAGTGGTGCCATCATAGCTCACTGCACCCTTGAACTCCTGGGCTCTAGCAGTCCTATCACCTCGGCCTCCTGAGAAGCTGGGACAACAGGCACACATCCCACAACTGGCTAATTTTTTAATTTGAAAAAAAAAAATGTTTTCATATAGCTGGGGGTTTCACTGTGTTACCTGGGATGGTCTCTTTTCTGGGGCTACATTGATCCTCCCACCTTGGCTTCCCAAAGTGCTAGAATTACAAGCATGAGCCACTCCTCCTGGCCCAAACCTCCACTTTTCTCTTTCTTTTTTCTTTGGTAGAGATGGGCATCTTGCTCTCTATTGCCCAGGCTGGTCTGGAACTCCTGGCCTCCAGTGAACTCATGGCCAAGTGATCCTCCCACCTTGGCCTCCCAAAGCAGTGGGACTACAGACACACACCACTGCGACCAGCCCAAACCTCCACTTTTACATCTTCTGATCAGACTCTTGCTGAACCCTGGGCTATGCCTTGGGTTTATTGAGATCCAAGACTAATAAAGCCCTGGGCTTTGAGTGGTAATGAGAGGAGATTGAGGATCCCACAGTCCACTCCCAGTTTCTCAAGCACCAGCTTTTATGACTCAGGGACTTCTTTCCTGTGCTTCTGTACTTCAGAAATGTCTACTCGGCAGGGCTCGGTGGCTCATGCCTGTAATCCCAGCACTTTGGGAGGCCGAGATGGGCGGATCACCTGAGGTCAGGAGTTCGAGGCCAGCCTGACCAATATGGTGAAATCCCGTCTCTACTAAAAATACAAAAATTAGGCGTGCATGGTGGCAGGCACCTGTAATCCCAGCTACTCGGGAGACTGAGGCAGAAGAATCGCTTGAACCCAGGAGGCAAGGTTGCAGTGAGCGGAGATTGTGCCACTGAACTCCAGCCTGGGTGACAGAGTGAAAACTCCATCTCAAAAAAAAAAAAAAAAAAAAAAATGTCCACTCATCCCTCAAGTCCCACCCCAAAGTCCCTTCCTCTAGTTGAGTCCTCAATCCCCCAAGGATTTTGCCAGTCTCCTGACCCCTCCTTTCTCAGCAATGCTCAACAAGGCTGTGTCCAAAACTGCCTCCCCCATCAGACTAGTAGATCCTCCTGGCAGGGTGTGGGTTCCACGGTGTCCGGCATGGGCTGGGTACAGAGGAGACTGACTGTGTGTCTACAATGCCCAGCCAATGCCCCCTGAAGACCCTGTTCCCTGTATTCCCCCACGTCACACTCCAAAAAGTCCTCTTACCTGGCTTGGGAGGAAGATCCTTGTAGGGAGGCGCTGAGTTCTCATAGTCATCATCCTCCTCCTCCTCCTCCATGGTTCCTTCCAGGGGAAGGGCAAGTTAGAGCCCAGTCATTCCCTCCTCCCTCCATCCCTCAAGCCCTGGTCTCTGCCTCAGCTGCCCCATGATGGGAATTCTGTACCCTGGGTCTTGACCACACCTGAGACCCAGCCCCAGCCCGACCAGGGCCTTACCTGGTGAGTCCGGACACCCAGCGATAGTATGCAGGTTGTACATGGCTACAGCTAACACTAAGAACATGACAAGTGGCAGCCAGGTCTTGTCCCTCCTATTCAGGTGTCTAAGGCATCTGTTTCCCTCTCCTTTCAAAGTCAAGTACATGCAAATCCGTCTTGGGGGAAGCCCCCAGACCTCGCACACACACACACACACACACACACACAAACACACACACACACCTGTCTCCAGAGTTTGGATTCACACATAGAAGAAACAATGGGCCAGGTGTGGTGGCTCACATCTGTAATCCCAGCACTTTGGGAGGCTGAGGCAGGCAGGTCGCCTGAGGTTGGGAGTTCAAGATAAGCCTGGGCAACCAACGTGGCAAAACCTCGTCTCTACCAAAAATACAAAAGCTAGCCTGGCGTGGTGGTGCACGCCTGTAATCCCAGCTACTTGTGAGGCCGAGGCAGGTGAATCACTTGAACCCAGGAGGCAGAGGTTGCAGTGAGCTGAGATTGCACCACTGCACTTCAGCCTGAGTGACAGAGTGAGATTCTGTCTCAAAAAAAAGAGAGAGGAAGAAGAAACAATGACAATAACCCCCCTTGCAGTGAGCCGAGATAGTGCCACCGCACTCCAGCCTGGGCGACGGAGTGAGATTCTATTGAAGAAGAAGAGGAAGAAGGAGAAGGAGACGGAGAAGGAGAGAAGAAGCAGCAAAAGGAGGAGGAGGAGGAAGAGGAGGAGGAAGAGGAAGAGGAAGATGAGGAGGAGGAGGAGGAAGAGGAGGAGGAAGAGGAAGATGAGGAGGAGGAGGAGAAGGAGAAGGAGAGAAGAAAAAGGAAAAGGAGGAAGAGAAGGAGGAAGAGGAGGAGGAAGAGGAAGGGGGGAGAAGGAGAAGGAGAGAAGAAGGAAAAGGAAGAAGAGGAGAAGGAGGAAGAAGAGGAGGGGGAAGAGGAAGAGGAGGAGGAAGAGAAGAAGGAGAAGGAGGAGGAGAAGGAGGAAGAGGAGGAGGAGAAGGAGAAGGAGGAGAAGGAGCAATGACAACAGCCACCCGCCTCCCCACTCCCCACTACCAGTTGAGCTCCCCTACAGAGCACCAAGCCCTGTGTGGAAGAGATGGGTAAGCTTCTTCCTTCAATCTAGACCAGAGATGCAATAAACTAGTAAAGAGACATAGAAATCAGCTGGGCCCAGTGGCTCATGCCCATAATCCCAGCACTTTGGGAGGCCAAGGCAGGAGGATTGCTTGAGGCCAGGAGTTCAAGACCAGCTTGAGCAACATAGCAAGACCCTATCTCTGTTTAAAAAAAAAAAAAAAAAAGTAGAAAAAACCATCCAGGCATGGTGGTGCACACCTGTAGTCCCAGCTATCAGGAGGCTGAGGTGGGAGGATTGCTTGAGCTCAGGAGGTTTACGCAGCAGTGAGCCATGATTGCACTACTACACTCCAGCCTGGGCAACAGAGGGAGATTCTACTCTTAAAAAAAGAAAAGAAAAGAAAAGAAAAGAAAAGAGGCTGGGCGCAGTAGCTCACGCCTGTAATCTCAGCACTTTGGGAGGCCGAGGCAGGCAGATCACCTGAGGTCAGGAGTTCGAGACCAGCCTGACCAACATGGAGAAACCTTATCTTTTCTAAAAATACAAAATTATCAGGGCACGGTGGCGCATGCCTATAATCCCCGCTGCCAGGGAGACTGAGTCAGAAGAATCACTTGAACCTGGGAGGCGGAGGTTGCGATGAGCCGAGATTGCACCATTGCACTCCGGCCTGGGCAGCAAGAGTGAAACTCCGTCTCAAAAAAAATAATAATTGTAAAGAAATTAAGAAACATTAAAATATGTTTTTATATAGACTAAGTATTATTACTCTAAACCTAATAAAACGGAGCAATGGGATAGGATAAAAGCTAACATAGAGAGGTAGTCAGGAAGTACCTCCTAGAAGTGGTAACATTTGTAACAAGATGTTAAGGGGATAGGTGCTAAGTATTCCCCCACATTCCAGGGTGAAGTGCCAGCAGGGCACTGGGTCAGTTATCTATGGCTGCGTAAACAATTACCCCAAAACGTAGTGACTTTAAACAACCATAAGCATTTATTATCTCACAGTTTCTGTGGTTCAGGAATCTGAGAGCAGCTTAGCTGGGTAGTTCTAGCTTGAGATCTCTTATGTGATTGTAGTCAAGATGTTGCCTGGGACTGCAAGTCATCTATCTGCAGGCTTGACTGGGGCTAGAAGATCTGCTTCCAAGATGATGCACTCACATGGCTGTTGGTGGGAGGCCTCAGTTCCTTGCCATGTGAGCCTCTCCAAAGGGATGACTGGGCATCTTCAGAACATGGCAGAGGCAAAGATAGAAGCCACCATGCTTCTATGATCTAGCCTCACGACTCGTAAAGGATGGTCTCCGCTATACAGTATTCTGTTTATCACACGGACCAGCTCTGAGTCATTGTGGGAAGAGACTACACAAGGGCATGAATACGAGAATGTAAGGGTCATGGGGAACCCATCTTGACTATCACAGTCATCTCTGCAGAACTTACAGCACCTGAGAGTCATATGAGCCATATACGCAGACCCTGAGCTTCACATGAGGCTTTACAGAGAGTCACTCATGCCTGTAACCCCAGCTACTCGGGAGGTTGTAGTAGGAGGATTGCTTGGACCCAAGAGCTCAAAGCTGCAGTGAGCTATGATTGTACCACTGCAGGGCAGCCTGGGTGACAAGCAAGACCCTGTCTCAAAAAAATTTTTTTCTTAATTCTCTGGTTTCCTCTCATAAAAACTAATGTGCTGACAATTGACAGTTCTCTGTGTGTCTCTTTGAGGGTTTGATTGAAAGGAGAAGGGATGGAAGGGGATGGAGAGGATTTCAAAACATAAAAACACAGTTGAGTTTGAGGACGGGGATGAAGATGAGGTGGGGTTTGGGTTAGAATTGGAGTTGGGATGGGATGGAAAATGGGTTGGGGACAGGGGTGGATGTGGGTAAGGTCATGATGTGGTTAGAATGATGAACAGAATCCTTGCCAGGTTTGGGAATGGGGGAGGAGTCGAGACTGGGTTACAGTAGAGAGGGTGATGAAGTTGGATTGGAGAGTGGATGCGAGGTTGCATGTGGAGGTGAGGACAGGACTGTGCTTTTGAAGGAGACATGGCCCTGAAGAAGGGAATGGGATTGGTTGGTCATATATGTAGACCCAGGGCTTGAGGGTCACATTAGGACCATAAATTGGAGATGAGGCAGTGAAACAACACAGCCCAGTTCACCTCCTACCTCATGCAAGTCCCATCATATTTCGGGACATCCCAGGTGGCTCCACTCTGGACCCAGAGATGAGGGATATACAGCCTTAGCCCTCACAGAATGGCCCCTGTCTAAGGTCACCTGGATCAGACCATCAGCGTATCTCAGGGATTTTGTGTTTTGGGCCCCCGGGATCCCTCATGGCCTCAGGGTCCCTGGTGGCAGTAAACCCAGGAAAACCTCAACAACCTCCAGTTTCATTTTCTTTTCTTTTTTTAGAAGTGGGGTCTCGCCGGGCGTGGTGGCTCAAGCCTGTAATCCCAGCACTTTGGGAGGCTGAGACGGGCGGATCACGAGGTCAGGAGATCGAGACCATCCTGGCTAACACGGTGAAACCCCGTCTCTACTTAAAATACAAAAAAATTGGCCGGGCGAGGTGGCGGCGCCTGTAGTCCCAGCTACTCGGGAGGCTGAGGCAGGAGAATGGCGTGAACCCGGGAGGCGGAGCTTGCAGTGAGCGGAGATCGCGCCACTGTACTCCAGCCTGGGTGACAGAGCGAGACTCCGTCTCAAAAAAAAAAAAAAAAAAAAAAAAAAAAAGAAGTGGGGTCTCGCTATGCTGCCCAAGCTGGAGTGCAGCGGCTACTCACAGGAGCAGTCGCACTACTGATCAGCTCAGGAGTGTCCAGCTCAGCTGCTCCATTTCCAACCTGGAAACCCCTCCTCAGACACCTTAGGCAACCTAGTGGTCCCTTCCTCCCAAAACGTCACCATATTGATGCCAAACTTAGTGCAGATGCCCGATCACATAGTTCACAATAGCCCAGAACTCCTGGGCTCAAGCCATCCTCCTGACTCAGCCTCCCAAGTAGCTGGGACTACAGACGTGTGCCACCACACACGGCCCAAACTTCTACTTTTTTTTTTTTTTTTTTTTGGCAGAGACGGGGTCTTTCTATGTTGCCCCAGCTGGTCTCAAACTCCTGTCCTCAAATGATCTTCCTGCCTTGGCCTCCCAAAGTATCGAGACTACAGACGCACACCACTGCAGCTGGCCCAAACCTCCACTTTTACAACCACTTAGACTCTTGTTGAACCCTGTGCCATGCCTTGGGTTTGAGATCCAAGTCTAAATAAAATCTGGGCTTTGGGTGGAAAGGTGAGGAGATTGGGAGCCCACAGTCCACTCCCAGTTTCTCAAGCACCAGTTTTTGTGACTCAGGGACTTTGCCCCCAACATTTCTCTCCTGGACTTCTCTTCTTAAGAAATGTCTACTCATCCCTCAAGTCCCACCCCAAAATCCTTTCCTCTAATTGAGCCCTCAATCCCCCAAGGATTTGGCCAGTCTCCTGACCCTTCCTCTCTCAGCCCTGCTCACCAAGACTGTGCCCAAACCTGCCTCCGCCATCAGACTGACAGGTCCTCCTGGGCAGGGTGTGGGTTCCACGGTGCCCGGCATGGGCTGGGTACAGAGGAGACTGTATATCTATAATGCCCAGCCAATGCCCCCTGGAGACCCTTTTCTCTGCATTCCCCCTCATGCTCCAAAAAGTCCTCTTACCTGGCTTGGGAGGAAGGTCCTTGTAGGGAGGCGCTGAGTTCTCATAGTCATCATCCTCCTCCTCCTCCTCCTCCATGGTCCCTTCCAGGGGAAAGGCAAGTCAGCGCCCAGCGATTCCCTCCTCCCTTCATCCCTCAAGCCCTGGTCTCTGCCTCAGCTGCCCCATGGTGGGGATTCTGTACCCTGGGTCCTGATCACACCTGGGCCCCAGCCCCAGCCTGACCGGGGCCTTACCTGGTGGGTCCGGGTACCCAGTGGTGCCATACAGATTACGCATGTCTAACACAAGGAACCTGACAAGTGGCAGCCAGGGCTTGGCAACCTCTGTCCCCTGTCTCTCCTACTCAGGCATCTGGGGGCTCTCTCAGTTCCCTTTTCCTTTCAAAGTCAAATATATGCAAATTCATCTTGACGGGAAGCCCTCAGACATCACACGTGCTCACCCAAACACACACACACACACAGGGCCTTTCTCCCCACTTTGGATTCATGCACATAAGGAACAATGACAACTGGCCTGGCGTGGTGGCTCATGCCTGGAATCCCAGCACCTTTGGAGACTGAGGTGGGTGGATCACTTAAGGCCAGGAGTTTGACACCAGCTTGGCCAAGATGGTGAAACCCCATCTCTACTAAAAATACAAAAATTAGCCAGGCATGGTGGCAGGTGCCTGTAATCCCAGCTACTCAGGAGGCTGAGGCAGGAGAATCGCTGGAACCCGGGAGGTAGAGGTTGCAGTGAGCCGAGATCACATCATTGCACTCCAGCCTGGGCAACAACAATGAAACTCCATCTCAAAAAAATAAAATAATCCATAAAAACTAATCCATTTCTGGCTGGGTGAGGTGGCTCACGCCTGTAATCCCAACACTTTAGGAGGCTGAAACGGTGGATCACTTGAGTCAGGCATTCGAAACCAGCCTGGCCAACCTGGTGAAACCCCATCGCTACTAAAAATACAAAAAAAAAAAAAAAGAATAGCTGGGCGTGATGGTGGGCAACTGTAATCCCAGCCGGCACCTGTAATCCCAGCTACTCGGGTGGCTGAGGCAGGAGAATTGCTTGAACCCGGGAGGCGGAGGCTACAGTGAGGCAAGATCTTGCCACTGCATTCTAGCCTGGGCCAAAGAGCAAGACTCTATCTCAAAATAATAATAATAATAATAATCCATTTCCGTTGTTGTGAGTCACTCAATGTATGGGAAATTTTTTAGAGTCACTATAGGAAACTAATATGTACCCCAAGAGACAAGACCCCAATTTCCCTTTGTAGGGGTTTTTACTAAAAGTAAGAGGAAATGCAACTCAAATTGGCTTCAACAACAAGCAACATTCATCAGGCCCATGGAGAGCATTAGGTTGGGTTTCCATAACTGAGACTCAGAACAAGAGTGTCTCAAACAAAACAGAATGTATTTCTCACCTAAAAGGCTCACTATAAGCAAGTGAGGGTCCACAAATAGAAAAACCTTCCCCCGCACCGCACATGGGCAATGGGGTAGCCCCGGTCTTAATTGAGGTAGGAAGGCGGCAGCAGATTAACCTCCCTTTCCATTGAAAGCTGACTGTAGCGGCTGGGCTTTCCCCTGTTACATGGCCTGATGTCATAGAGCCTTCCCAACCTGTAGGAGGGCAAATATGACTGTACCCATTCTAGAGATGGGAAAATGGAGGCCTGTCTGAGAAGGAAGAAAGAGCCCGTCTGTTCAGCCAACATCTGCTAAGCACACACAGGGCTAATCAGACTCCAGATGGATGGCGGTGGGGAGCAGATCCAAACAGACATAGGAGGATAGGAGAAGGGGAAAAGTAACAGGGGGAGGGACAGGTAAATAGGTCAAAAGGACTGACGGTGTATCTGCCCATCAAGAGCATTTTTTGGGCTGAGTATGGTGGCTCACGCTTATAATCCCAGCACTTTGGCAGGCCGAGGCAGGAGGATCTCTTGAGGCCAGGAACTTGAGACCATCCTGGGCAACAAAGTGAGACCCCAACTACACAAAAAAGAAAATTTTTTAGGCCGGGCACGGTGGCTCATGCCTGTAATCCCAGCATTTTGGGAGGCCGAGGCAGGCCTATCACCTGAGGTCAGGAGTTCAAGATCAGCCTGGCCAACATAGTGAAACCCCATCTCTACTAAAAAATACAAAAATTAGCCGGGTGTGGTGGCAGGTGCCTTAATCCCAGCTACTTGGGAGGCAGAGGCAGGAGAATCATTTGAACCTGGGAGGCGGAGGTTACAGTGAGCCGAGATCGAGCTATTGCACTCAAGCCTGGGGGACAAGAACAAGACTTCTCTCAAATAAAAAAATTTTTTAATTAGCTGGGCATGGTGGTGCACACCTGTAGATCGAGCTACTTGGGAGGCTGAGGTGGGAGGATCGCTTGAGTCCAGGAGATTGAGGCTGCAGTGAGCCATGATCACACCACTGCACTCCAGCTTGGGCAACAGAGCAAAACTCTGTCTCCGGAAAAAAAAAAAAAAAAAAAAAAAAAAGACACTCTTAGAAGTGAGGGGACCTTTCTACAATAAAGGCTGGGGGGTCTCATGGTACAGGGATGATAGCTACATGGCCCATACCATCCCTCGGAACCTGGCACACAGTAGGTATTCAGGAACAGATGTTGGAATCCAGCCCCATTAACTGAAATAACCAGGCTATGAGCCCAGGCTGCTTCCAGCTCAGGCCCATTTTTGCTGTGTGACCTTGGGGGTGTAGAACAACATCTCTGAGCATTGGTCTCCTGATACGTCAAACGGATTCATTTGTTCATTCATTGATTCAACAGATAAGTACTGACCACCTACTCTGTGTTAGGCTCTAACACATAAGAACCAGAAATACATTGGTGAACAACAACAAAAAATTTTACCCATGGGAGCAGCAACAGGGAGAAAGAGAGTGAATAAAATAAATAACTCAACTATCTTAGAAGTTATGTTAGATAGTCATAAATAGAAAAAGAAGGAAAACACAGGTGCAGTGGCGTGAGCCTACAGTCCCAGCTACTCAGGAGGCTGAGATGGCAGGAGTCCTTAAGCCTAGGAGTTTGAGGCTGCAGTGCATTATGGTCAGACTGTGAACAGCCACTACACTCCAGCCTGGGCAACATAGTGAGACCCCATCTCTAAAAACAAGAAAAGAAAAAGAAATAGATGGCCAGGCACAGTGGCTCATGCCTGTAATCCCAGCACTTTGGGAGGCCGAAGCCAGGGGATCACCTGAGGTCAGGAGTTCGAGACTGGCCTGGCCAACATGGTGAAGCCCTGTCCCTACTAAAAATACAAAAATGAGCTGGGCATGGTGGCAGGCACTTGTAATCCCAGCTACCAGGGAGGCGGAGGCAGGAGAATCTCTTGAACCTGGGAGGCGAAGGTTGCAGTGAGCCAAGATCGTACCACTGCACTCCAGCCTGTGCAACAGGAGACTCCATCCCAAAAAAAATAAAAAATTTAAAAAAGTAGAAACAGAAAAAGAAGAAAAAGAAAGCCGGAGAAAGGAATCACATGTACATGGGGGATTGCAATAAGGAGGAGGATCAGGCTGGGCATGGTAGCTCATGGCTCACGCCTGGAATCCCAGCACTTTGGGAGGCTGAGGCGGGTGGATTACCTGAGGTCAGGAGCTCAAGAACAGCCTGACCAACATGGAGAAAAACCAACCTGGGCAAGATAGGGAAGCCTTGTCTCTACAAAATTAATGAAATATCCCTCTAATATTTATCAAATCACAGGGCTTACACACTGTGATATTAATGAAAAAATTAATCAGGCATGTTGGTACACACCTGTAGTCCCAGCTACTCAGGAGGCTGAAGTAGGAGGATCCCTGGAGCCCAGGAACTCAAGGCTGCAATGAGCTGTAATTGTACCACTGCACTCTGGCGTGGGCAACAAGGTGAGACCCTGTCTCAAAAAGATACAATAAAACTAAAATTCCAGACCAGCCCTTCTCATCCACTCTGTCTGCCATTTTTCCCCTTAACCATTGTCACGGTCTTATCATATCTCACATTGCACATACCTCACTTCCTAATCTTGTTCTCTGCCTGTCTTCCACCTATTAGCAGCTCCACTTCATGAGGGCAGGGATTTGTGTCTGGCTTGTTTACTGCCTGCCATTCAGTAGGTGCTCAATGAATGTTTGTTGAATGAGTAAGTGACCTCCTGCCTGCTAAGCCCTGTCTAAGGCCACCCCTAAAACCCCGCCCCTCCAGGCTCTCTCATCCCTCCAATACCAGCCAGCCACCCTCAGTGCACACAGCAGCAAACCTTGGGTGTCGGTAGCACTCCCGCCTGGATCAGAGACAAGTGTTCTGTCTGCCCCATAGGCAGAAGTGGTGCCTGCCCTGGGAGTCTTCTGCTGAGGCCTCACTGACCTTGTTTTTCCTGCTTCCGTAAAACTGAATCCCCCAGAGCATCTTGTCTCCCAACCAGCAGACTGTGGCAAGGTGCAGACACTACTCAGAATTTCCTTCCCCACCTCAGGTCCCACATGGGCCCTCTGAGGCTGCTCTGCTCACAAAGTGCAAATACAGCCCCTTCTGGCGCAGACCAGATGGGGTGGGACAGGAGAGCAAGGGAAGGAAGAAAGCGGGGAGGCGGGAGCTGTGGCCAATAAACCAGGTCCTGGCCGGGCGCGGTGGCTCACACCTGTAATCCCACCACTTTGGGAGGCCAAGGCGGGAAGATCACCTGAGGTCAGGAGTTCGAGACCAGTCTGCCTAACATGGTGAAATCCCATCTCTACTAAAAACACAAAAATTAGCCAGGAGTGGTGGTGGGCACCTGTAATCCCAGCTACTCAGGGGGCTGAGGCTGGAGAATTGCTTGAACCCAGGAAGCCAAGATTGCAATGAGCCGAGATCTCAGCACTGCACTGCAGCCTGGGTGACAGAGCAAGACTCTGTCTAAAAAAAAAAAAAAAAAAAAACCATGTCCCCTGGGAGTGGTGGGCAAGGGACACAGGAAGGTCTCCTTGGTGGGTGGTTGATAAAGAAAACAACAGGAAGGATACGGATCATGGGTGATGGAGGCCCCCACATGATGCCTAAAATCACCCTCACCCTAGTATTGATACACAGGACACAGAAAGAAATTATTTAGGCAGATAGTGAGGGTAAGAGAGTCTTGGCAGAGCTTTCCTTTCAATAAAAAGCAGCCCAGGCCGGGCACGGTGGCTCACGCCTGTAATCCCAGCACTTTGGGAGGCTGAGGTGGGCGGATCTTCTAAGGTCAGAAGTTCAAGACGAGCTTGACCAACATAGCGGAAACCCGTCTCTACTAAAAATAATAATAATAATAATACAAAAAAATTAGCTAGGCGTGGTAGCGGGTGCCTATAATCCCCGGTACTCGGAAGGCTGAGGCAGGAAAATCACTTGAACTCGGGAGGCGGAGTCTGCAGCAAGCCAAGATTGCGCCATTGCACTCCAGCCTGGGCAACAAGAGCAAAACTCCAGCTCCAAAAAAAGTAAAAAAAAAAAAAAAAGCCCAAGAAATTTTTTTTTTTTTAAACAAAGAGCATCCTGAGAAATCGAGCTGCAAGCATAGGTAAGCAGGCTGGAAGCTTGCACGAGAGAATACCAGCAGCTGTGCCAATAGAAAAGGGCTACCTGAGGGCCAGGCATGTTCAACATGGAGACTCCATCTTCCCTTTTATTATCATGTGTACAGTAAAAAACAAACAAACAAACAAAAACAAAAACAAAAAATGGGCAACAGGGTGCAGGCCAGGCAGAGAACCTACCTGCATAATGAAAGATTAGGGTGAGGGGACTACCAGAAATTTGCGCCCTATGCAAATGGCACACCTAGTCCTAACCAGTTTTTGCGCCCTATGCAAATAGCACACCTGATCCAACCAATCTTTCAAGCCCTATGTAAATCAGACACTGCCTGCTCACCAGGCATCTATAAAACCCCTGCATTTCACCTCAGAACCGGCAACCTGTTCGGGACCTCTCTCTCCGCAGCAGAGAGAGAGATTCTTTCACCTATTAAACTTCCGCTCTTGGCCAGGTGCGGTGGCTCACGCCTGTAATCCCAACAGTTTGGGAAGCCAAGGCCGGTGGGTCATTTAAGATCAGGAGTTCAAGACCAGCCTGGCTAACATGGTGAACTCTATCATCTCTACTAAAACTACAAAAAAATGAGGCCAGGCACACTGGCTCACGTCTGTAATCCCAGCACTTTGGGAGGCCGAGGCGGGCAGATCACGAGTTCAGGAGATCGAGACCATCCTGGCTAACACAGTGAAACTCCATCTCTACTGAAAATACAAAAAATTAGCTGGGCGTGGTGGTGGGTGCCTGTAGTCCCAGCTACTCGGGAGGCTGAGGCAGGAGAATGGTGTGAACTGGGAGGCGGAGATTACAGTGAGCCAAGATGGTGCCACTGCACTCCAGCCTGGGCGACAGAGTGAGACTCCATCTCAAAAAAACATAATAATAATACAAAAAATTAGCCAGGTGTGGTGGCATGCACCTGTAATCTCAACTACTCAGGAGGCTGAGGCACGAGAATCACTTGAATCCAGGAGGCAGAGGTTGCAGTGATCTGAGATCCTGCCATTACACTCCAGCCTGGGCAGCAGAGCAAGACTCCATCTCAAAAAATAAGCAAATAGTCCAGGAGGGTGACTCACGCCTGTAATCCCAGCTACTTGGGAGGCTGAGACAGGAGAATCACTTGAACCCAGGAGGTGGAGGTTGCAATGAACCAAGATTGTGCCACTGCACTCCAGCCTGGGTGACAGAGCAAGACTCCATCTCAAAAAAGTAAATAAATAAATATAAACTTCCACTCTTGACCTCACTCCTTGTGTGTCCACATCCTTGATTTCCTCCACTGTAAGACAATGAATCTCAGTTATCACCCCAGACAATGGCCCTTTCAATATCATTCTCCCCACTTCCCCAGTGCTCAGTAAGGCTAGGCCAGGCTGAACCATTTGAGTCCCAGAAGCTTAGAATGGAATGGGCCACATGCCTTGGTGCCCACCCCCAGTCATGCCTGGCTTAAATCCCTTCAGCCTCTGGTGAAATGACTGGTCACAGTAGCCTCCTTTGTTTGGCTTTCTAGCACTAGACTGTGACCTGGATGAAAGTAACAATAGTGAGCATGTATTGAGTGCCTACTGGATGCCAGGCACTAAGCGCTTTTGATGCAACCATCTGATTCTTCCACCTTCTCTATTTATTCGTGTGTTTATTCAACAAATTATTTATTTTATTGTATTGTTTTGTATTTATTTTCATAGACAGGGTCTTGCTCTGTTGCCCAGGCTGGAGTGCAGTGGCATGATCATTGCTCACTGCAGCCTCAACCTCCTGGGCTCAGGCGATCCTCCCACTTCAGCCTCCCAAGTAGCTGGGACTATAGGTGCCTGCCACCAGCCCAGCTAATTTTTTTATTTTTTGTAGAGACAGAGGTCTCCCTATACTGCCCAGGCTGGTCTCAAAGTCCTGTTCTCAAGTGATCCTTCTGCCTCCACCTCCCAAAGCCGTGCAATTACAGTTGTGAGCCACTGCACCCAGCCTATTCAACAAATATTTACTAAGCATCTGCTGCATGCCAGTTCTGTTCTAGGTGCAGTAATATGACAGTGAACAAGACAGACAAAATTCCCTGCTTCACAGAGCTGAGTTGAGAGGAGAGATCAATAATAAACAAAATAAATAAGGCAAATGGATCACAGTTTAAATGGTGCTAAGTGCTAAGAAGGAAAATAAAGGCCCAGCATGATGGCTCACGCCTGCAATCCCAGCACTTTGGGAGGCCAAGGCGGGTGGTTTGCTTGAGCCCAAGAGGTTGAGATCAGCCTGGGCAACATGGCAAAACCACATCTCTACAAAAATACAAATATTAGCTGGGCATAGTGGTGCACACCTGGAATCCCAGCTACTTGGGAGGCTGAGGCAGGAGGGTCGCTTGAGCCCAGGAGGCAGAGGCTGCAGTGAGCTGAGATCATGACCCTGCACTCTAGCCTGGGTAATAGAGCAAGACCCTGTCTTGAAAAAATAAAAAAATAAAGCCAGGAAAGGGGTGGAATCCAACAAGAGGGGCGCCCTCGCTTGCTGGGAACATTATGAGATAGGTATCACAAACCTCATTTTACAGATGAGTAAACTCAATCTCCGAGAAATGAAGTCACTTCTGGAGGTCACACAGGGAAAGTGAGCTAGTACTGTAATTTGCCTTTCTGGACTCCCTTTGAGCTCTGACCTCTGGGTGAGCAGCTGAAGCACAGAGAAAGGGAGATTAAGGAGACACGCCCAGAACAGGGCAGGGGTACCAGGTGCAGCTGTGCAGGTTGTATACTGAACAACTCCAGAAGTACCATTCATAGAAATCACAATGTGAATGCTTGCCCCTTGAGTCTGGAAGGGCACAAGAATCACAAATTAATGTGGTGGCCTGGAGATAGGAACAGGTCACACAGGTAACCCTGGAGAGAAAGTTTCAGCCGGACGTGGTTCACGCCTATAATCCCTGCACTTTGGAAGGCCAAAACGGGTGGATCACCTGAGGTCAGGAGTTCAAGACCAGTCTGGCCAACATAACGAAACTCCGTCTCCACTAAAAATACAAAAAATTAGCTGGCCATGATGGCACGCACCTGTAATCCCAGCTACTCAGGAGACTAAGGCAGGAGAATCGCTTGAAACCAGGAGGTGGAGATTGCAGTGAGCCGAGATCGCATCACTGCACTCCAGCCTGGGCAACAAGAACGAAACTCTGTCTCAAAAAAAAGAAAGAAAGAAAGAAAAAGTCTCTATTGCCAGCTGCCTATTCTCATAGCTTGCTTTTTTCACTTAATATATCAGCAGCCACTTCTGCATGTCAACACATAAAGATCTAGCTGAGTAATTCTCCCAAAGCTGGTCACTAGACCAGCAACTTCACATCACCTGGGAATCTTTATAGACAGGGTCTCACTCTGTTGACTAGGCAGGAGTGCAGTGATGGGATCACGGCTCACTGCAGCCTGGAACTCCTGGGCTCAAGCAATCCTGCCTCAGCCTCCCGAGTAGCTGGGACTACAGGCGTGCACCGCCGCACCTGGCTTTCTTTTTTTTTTTTTTTTTTTTTTTTAGAGACAGAGTCTCCCTATATTGCCCAGGCTGGTATCAAACTCCTGAGCTCAAGTGATCCTCCCATCTCAGCTTACCAAAGCTCTGGGATTACAGGTGTGAGCCACCATCCTGGCCCATTTTTTTTTTTTCCATTAGACTGTTTTTCTGTTCCATTAGACTGTAAGCTTGCAAGGCAGGAACCATGTCTGCCTGTCTGACCACTGGACCCAGCATACAGTAGATGCCTAATACATGCTTTGTCAGATTGGGGGAAAATATATATTAGATATTAATATTATATATAATATATATTTTAAAATTATATAAAGATTACATGGATATATATAAAATCAATATAATTTATTTAAAATTTCAGCTTTAAATAATTGTTTTTGGCCGGGCACAGTGGCTTACGCCCATAATCCCAACACTTTGAGAGGCTGAGGCAGGAGGATCCCTGGAACCCAAGAGTTCAAGGTTACAGTGAGCTATGATTGTGCCACTGTGCTCCAGTCTAGGCGACAGAATGAGGCCCTGTCTCAAAAAATAATAATATAATAATAATTGTATTTATGAATAACTTTTATTTAAATCAAATTTATCAAAATATTTCTTGGACAGGTGCGGTGGTTCATGCCCGTAATCTCAGCATTTTGGGAGGCTAAGGCAGGAGAATCACTTGAGGTCGGGAGTTCAAAACCAGCCTGGCCAACATGGCAAAACCCCCGTCTCTACTAAAAATACAAGAATTAGGCCGGTCGCGGTGGCTCAAGCTTGTAATCCCAGCACTTTGGGAGGCCGAGACGGGCGGATCACGAGGTCAGCAGATCGAGACCATCCTGGCTAACACGGTGAAACCCCCTCTCTACTAAAAAATACAAAAAACTAGACGGGCGAGGTGGTGGGCACCTGTAGTCCCAGCTACTCGGGAGGCTAAGGCAGGGGAATGGCGTAAACCCAGGAGGCGGAGCTTTCAGTGAGCTGAGATCCGGCCACTGCACTCCAGCCTGGGCGACAGAGCGAGACTCCGTCTCAAAAAAAAAAAAAATACAAGAATTAGCTGGGTGTGGTGGCTGACGCCTGTAATCCCAGCTACTCAAGAGGCTGAGACAGGAGAATCATTTGAGCCCAAGAGGTGGAGGTTGCAGTGAGCGGAGATGGTGCCAGTACACTCCAGTCTGGGCGACAGGTACTGTGTCTCCAAAAAAAAAAAAAAAAATTATTAAAGTAACTTTATTCAAAAGTACATACATTAACGATATAATCGATATTGTGCCTTTTTTTTTTTTTTTTTTTTTTTTTTGAGACAGAGTCTCGCTCTGTCGCCCAGGCTGGTGTACAGTGGCGCGATCTCGGCTCACTGCAAGCTCCGCCTCCCAGGTTCACGCCATTCTCCTGCCTCAGCCTCCTGAGTAGCTGGGACTACAGGCGCCGCTACCACACCCGGCTGATTTTTTATATTTTTAGTAGAGACGGGGTTTCACCGTGTTAGCCAGGATGGTCTCGATCTCCTGACCTCGTGATCCGCCCACCTCGGCCTCCCAAAGTGCTGGGATTACAGGCGAGCCACCGCGCCCGGCCGATATTGTGCCTTTTTTTAAGAGAAATTTTAATGTTTTAGAAGAAAAAACTTTTTGGAAAATGATATGAAAAATAATTTTAATACGTGCTTTAGCCTCGGGCTACCAGAAGAGCCCCAGATAGAGTCGAGGGAGGCCTCAGTCCTACATCTTCCCCTTCTACTTTGCCCCGATGGATTTCCACGCTCAGGGAAGTCCCCTCTCCGGTCCAACCACATCCTGGGAGGGGACGCAGCACCTGTCCCGCCTCCGCCTGTCCGCGAGGTGACGCCAGGCGGACCGGAGCGATCCTCTGGAGTCCTTCATCTCTATGATCTCCGCAGCCGCCTAAGCGACCCGGAAGCCGTGTCTAGCTGAGGGGTCAGTGGTTCCGGGTAGGAGCTAAGTGACCCTCGGCTGCTGCGGGAACCTGCAGCGACTGCAGCCATGGGGGCGCACCTCGTCCGGCGCTACTTGGGCGATACCTCGGTGGAGCCCGACCCCTTGCAGATGCCAACTTTCACGCCCGACTACGGCTTGCCCGAACGCAAGGAGCGCGGTGAGGCCCAATGCGCAGGCGCGACCAGAGGGAGTGGGGCGCGGGCGCCTGAACCCCCGAACCCCTGGAACCCCAAGACTGGGCTCTAACCTCAGGTGTTGTGTCTGGGTTTGGGTCTAGACTAGGAGTCCAGAGGACGTGCGTGTCCCCGCCTGAGGGTGGAGGCGTTCCAGGCCAAGGGCACGGCTTGAGCAAAAGCCAGGGTGCAAAAGTGAGACAAGTAGGGGATCGGGCAGGAGTGCGGCGCGCAGAGCTCAGTCGAGTCTTTTTTTTTTTTCTTTTGAGACAGTGTCTCGCTTTTTCTTTCAGGCTAGAGTGCAGTGGCGTGATCTCGACTCACTGCAGCCTCCACCTCCCAGGTTCAAGCGATTCTCCTGCCTCAGCCTTGCGAGTAGCTGGGATTACAGATGTGTACCACCACGCCCGGCTAATTTTTTGTATTGTTAGTAGAGACGGGGTTTCGCTATGTTGACCAGGCTGGTCTTGAACTCCTGACCTCAAGTGATCCGCCTGCCTCGGCCTCCCAAAGTGCTGGGATTATAGGCGTGAGCTACCACTCCCGGCCTCGGACCGAGTCTTGGGAGACGTGGGGAGTCACGGGAGGGCAGGGACATGTTCATTGTACCCCTTTCCTAATGTCGCTGCAATTGTGGTGCATGCACAAGAAAATAAGGAAGATTCGCGCCGCGAATACCGTCCTGCAAAGTGCTTTGTTTTGCTTTGAGATGGGATCTTGCTCTGTTGTCCAGGCTGAGTGCAGTGGTGCAATCACAGCTCACTGCATCCTCGACCTCCTGGGCTCAAGCTATCCTCCTGCCTCAACCTCCCGAGTAGCTGGGACTACAGGAGCGTGCCAGGATGCCAGGCTGATTTTTTATTTTTTGTAGAGATGGGGGTCTTGCTGTTGCCCAGGCTGGTGTCAAACTCCTGGGCTCAAGCGATCCTTCTGCCCAGCCTCCCAAAGTGCTGGGATTGCAGATGTGAGCCACTACGCCCAGGACGGTTTTTTGGTTCATGTTTGTTTTTGCTTTTAATGTAGTAATATCACAGGCATACCGAGAGCCAGCTCTGGGCCACGTCCCACATTAGGAACCGCGGATACAGCAGGGAACTGGAAGGATGCAGGCACTGTCTCCAGAGAACTCACAGCAGAGTGGGAAGGATCGTGGAATCAGGCAGAGCTGGGTGGTGTCAAGGCAGGCTTCCAGTAGGCAGCGGCTGGAAACAAAGACGTGAAGGGTGGCCGGGCGCGGTGGCTCATGCCTGTAATCCCAGCACTTTGGGAGGCTGAGGCAGGCAGATCACCTAAGGTCAGGAGTTCGAGACCAGCCTGGCCAACATGGTGAAACACTGTCTCTACTAAAAATACAAAAATTAAGTCCGGGCACGGTGGCTCATGCCTATAATCCCAGCACTTTGGGAGGCCGAGATGGGCAGATCATGAGGTCAGGGGTTCAAGACCATCCTAGCCAATATGGTGAAACCCTGTCTCTACTAAAAATACAAAAATTAGCTGGGGGCATGGTGGTGCGCACCTGTAGTCCCAGCTACTCAGGAGGCTGAGGCAGGAGAATCGCTTGAACCCAGGAGGCGGAGGTTGCAGTGAGCTGAGATCACACCACTGCACTCCAGCCCGGGCGACAGAGCAAGACTCCATCTCAAAAAATATATATATGTATATAAATTAGGCTGGGCACGGTGGTTCACGCCTGTAATCCCAGCACTTTGGGAGGCCAAGGCCGGTGGATCACCTGAGGTCAGGAGTTCGAGACCAGCCTGGCCAACATGGTGAAACCCTGTCTCCCAAAAATACAAAAATTAGCCGGGTGTGGTGGTGCGTGCCTGTAATCCCAGCTGTCTGGGAGGCTGAGGCAGGAGAATTGGCTGGAACCCGGGAGGCAGAGGTTGCAGTGAGCCGAGATCGGGCCACCACACTCCAGCCTGGGTGACAGAACGAGACTCTGTCTGGAAAAGAAAAAAAAGATGTGAAGGGCCACGAGTAGGGGTTGACCAAAGAGAGGTGGCAGAGCCAAAACTTCTAAACAGAGGAGGGACACAGTCAGGTTTGGTCAGTCAAAAGGTCCCGCTGTCTGCTGAGCGGGCGACAAGCATGAGACAGAGACCTCTAAGCAGCCTGGATTTGAGAGAAAGTTGGGAGATGGTATAATCGCTCCAGTGTCCTCACTCCAGGCAGTCCTTCCGCCCCAGCTGAACCTGCAGTCCATTGGTCCGTCCACCTCCCTCCCATTGCCTCACACACCTTGCTTTGCCCAATATCAGCTTTGCAAACGCTAGCAACCTGCTGCCCTTCTCTCTCGCTTACTCTGGATAAACTCACCTCTTTCCCTTCCTTGGCGCCTATCCCCATGCAACTGAACATGATGCAGGAGAGATCAGAAAAAAAACAGCTCTAAGCTAGGCAAAATGGCTCATGCCCAACGCTTTGGGAGGCCAAGGCAGGAGGAGTGCTGGAGGCCAGAAGTTCAAGAATAGCCTGGGCAACATAGCAAGACATGTCTCTATAATTTTTTTTTTTTAGTTAGCTGGGTGTGGTGGCACATTCCTGCAGTCCCTGCTGACTGGTCTCCCGATTGGTTCTCCAGTGGACTCTTCATGCTGCCTGGCCTTTCTGTTACCTCCTGGATCCTTCACTCCCTCCCTCCTAGACCACTGTCCCCTGCCCTCTCTTTCCTCCTTTCCACCCCCTTTCAGCCAGTCACTTTGCTAACTGCAACATCCGCCTTCCTGGTTCAAGCAGTTCTCCCACGTCAGCCTCCCGAGTAGCTGGGATTACAGGTGCGCACCACCGCACCTGGCTCATTTTTGTATTTTTAGTAGAGACAGGGTTTTACCATGTTGGCCAGGCTGATCTCGAACTCCTAACCTCAAGTGATCCACCCGCCTCAGCCTCCCAAAGTGCTGGGATTACAGGCATGAGCCACCGCGCCCGGCCCATATTTATTTATTTGTTTATAGAGATGGGCTCTCACTCTGTTGCTTAGGCTGGAGTGCAGTGGTACAGTTACCACCCACTGCAGCCTCAAACTCCTGGGTTCAAGCGATCCTCCCAAGTAGCTCTGCCTTCTCTGTGTGCACCACCGTGCCCAGACAATTTTATTATTTTTTCTAGACATGGGATCTTTCTGTGCTCCCCAGGCTGGTCTCCCTAATACTTAAGCACTGCCAGACACGCTGTGGTGCTCTGTCTTCTGTCTGTTCTGTGTCTCCCTCCGAGGGCAGGGACACTTGTGTGTTATGTTCCGTGCTGTATCCCCACCACTAAGCACACAGTAGGCGGTCTAAAGTCCTTGCTGCTAGCTGATTATAAGTTTGAGACAAAAGAGGGAGGAGTCTAGGATTGCCACCTGGAGCTCCAAGTGCAGATAAGGAACAGCCAGGGGCTGCAGGTGATACCCAGACCTAGGGCTCAAGCGAGGTGTGGGGTGGAGGGACCACATCGGGCTCATCTACCTAAGGGGTGGCAGCAGAGAAAAAGGATCTCAGACTGGGCGTGGTGGCTAGCACCTGTAATCCCAGCACTTTGGGAGGCCAAAGTGGGTGGATCACCTGAGGTCACGAGTTCGAGACCAGCCTGACTACCATGGCGAAACCCTATCTCTACTAAAAATACAAAAATTAGCCAGGCATGGTGGTGGACGCCTGTGGCGTCCCAGCTACTTGGGAAGCTGAGGCAGGAGAATCGCTTGAACGTGGGAGACAGAAGTTGCAGTGAGCTGAGATCTTGCTACTGCCCTCCAGCCTGGGTGACAGAGTGAGACTCCATCTCAAAAGAAAAGAAAAGAAGGCGGCTCTCAGAACAAAGCTTAACGCAAGGCAGCCATAGAGATGGGAGGAAACCTGGGAAGGCGGGATGTGGGAGGAGCCACAGGAAAGAAGGAAGTGGGAGGCTGGGGTCCTGGGCTGTTGGGTGGCCCTGTGAGAGCCCCTGTCTGGGCAGTGAGAGGGTGGGGCAGAAGCCAGAGAATGGAACAAGGGGCAGGAGAGGAGGACCTGGGCCTGAGTGGGATGAGAGAATCATGGCTGGGAAGCAGAGGGGAGAGAAGCCAGCCTGGGATGACTGCCATTGAGATGTGAGTATCCTCTCACTTGCGCAAATGGGAAGGAGCTGGGACTAAGAAAGATGTGGATGGGCCGGGCGCGGTGGCTCAAGCCTGTAATCCCAGCACTTTGGGAGGCCGAGACGGGTGGATCACGAGGTCAGGAGATCGAGACCATCCTGGCTAACACGGTGAAACCCCGTCTCTACTAAAAAAAAATACAAAAAACTAGCCGGGCGAGGTGGCGGGCGCCTGTAGTCCCAGCTACTCGGGAGGCTGAGGCAGGAGAATGGCGGGAACCCGGGAGGCGGAGCTTGCAGTGAGCTGAGATCCGGCCACAGCACTCCAGCCTGGGCGACAGAGCGAGACTCCGTCTCAAAAAAAAAAAAAAAAAGAAAGATGTGGACATCAGGAGGGCTAGGGAGGCTGGGTCTGAGGGAGGCAGCGGGGAACAAGTGCAGGATCGCCAGGCACAGGCTCCAGGGTGAATGTTCAAGCTTCCTCAGGCTCCCATCAGCCTCCTGAAGGTTGATTTGTCCGGAGTCAGGTTTGCTAGGTGAGTGGGGCACCGGGACCCAGATACTAGTCCAGCTGTCTTCTGAGCCCACGCCTAAGTATCTTACAGGTACTGTTAGCTCAGTGGATGCTCAGGTAACTTCCATGAGCTGATGGTCAGTTCTGAGGCTCAGAGAGAGGCCACGCCGCCGGCCAGTGCAGAGCCGGGACTCGGGCGGGTTGCAGACAAGAAAGGCTAGGAGTCTGACTGGAGCTGCAGGTGCAGGTGGAGAGTCTGAGGGGGTACTCTGGGAGAAGGTGGATTCTGAGAGCGGGGCTGTAGAGAGTTGGGGACGGGCATCCCTGCGGGAGGGGAGGCAAGGATCCAGCGCAGGATGTTGAGGTGCCTCAGGGTGATGGGGAGCCACCTTCTCCTATCTGGGCTTTGGTGTCTGGAGTTGCCTTTGTGCAAATTAGAAAAGGAGGCCCCTTCAGGACAGTGCGTCCATCAAAGGCATCTGCCATCCACTACCATCTGCCACCTGGATGTTAATGGGGGACACCCCGAGCCGTGGCTTCCTGATGCCGTGTGCCTGGGTCCCCTGGGGATCCCTGGAATTGGGGTGGGAGGCCTTCAGCCTGGTTGAGCCCTGCCCACTCCCTGCAGAGATGGTGGCCACACAGCAGGAGATGATGGACGCGCAGCTGAGTCTCCAGCTGCGGGACTACTGTGCCCACTACCTCATCCAGCTGCTCAAGTGCAAGCGCGACAGGTTCCCCAACTTCCTGGCCTGCAAGCAGGAGCGGCACGACTGGCACTACTGCGAGCACCGCGAGTGAGAACTCCCACACCGGCCCGCCAACACCCTCGGCCCGCAGCACCCCACACCCCCAGCCTTCCACAACCCCGGCCCACCCAAGCACCCCACACCCCCGGCTTGCCCGAGCCCCGTATCAACACCCACAGCCTGCACCCCACCCAGGCCCTGGCCCCTGGCAGGATGTGGCTCCAGAGGCCAGGGACCTGAACTGCCACTGAGGTTTCTAGCCGGGCCCCACCTTAGTCCCAGAGAGGGCTTTCTAGGGGCCTGTTGGATGGGGACAGGGCAGGTGGCTGAAGCCACCTAGGGGAGTGGCCAAGCCCAGGTTCCAGCGGGAAGCCCTATCATCTGCGTGGACAGACCCCAGACCTAAACCACAGGCACTCGGGTCTGTCTTCTTCAGAGGCCTCCCCCACAGTGCTGTGGGACAGCCCCTCTACTTCCCAGGGCTTGGAGGGCGTGTCCTGGCCAGCGACACTGACAGCCCCTCTCGTGCTTTTCCCTCAGCTATGTGATGCGCATGAAGGAGTTTGAGCGGGAGCGGAGGCTGCTCCAGCGAAAGCAGCGGCGGGAGAAGAAGGCGGCAGAGTTGGCCAAAGGCCAGGGACCCGGGAAAGTGGACCCCCAGGTGGCCCTGTAGGGGGTGCACCCCCCACCCTATGGACCAGTCAAATAAAAACCTTCAGGCCCCTCACCAGAGTCCCCTCTTACGGCGCCAACGCGAGGGTGGGGAGAGAGCGAGGGGCATGTGGTGGTCCCCAACCTCGGACAGAAACACACAGAGCCCGAGTCCGACAGGGGCAGGCGGGGTTTATTCCGGGTGCTGGAGAGCTGCGGGCCCCACTCCTCCCCCAGAATGCCACCCGGGTGAGGGGCTGAGCCCCAGCAGCGGTGAGCGCTCAGAGCAGGAAGGGGATGATGGGCATGCGCAGGGGCGGGTAGTCCCGGAACTCCTTCAGGTAGCTGCGGTGCTTGCCCTTGGCCCAGATGGTCATCTGGGTGAAGCCCACCAGGGAGAACAGGGCCACTGCAGGAAAGAACGGGCGTCAAGGAGGGGCTGCAGGCCCGGAGGGGCAGGGCCCCGCCGAGGGAGGGCGGCAGGCTCACCTGGGAGACACTGCGTCATGATGGCGAAACCGATCCAGGACCCCACCTGTGGGCAGGGGCGGAGGGTGAGGGTGGGCAGGGCTGGACAAGGCCTGCTGTTCCGCCAGTCTCGCACCCTGTGGCTGTCCTGGACTCAGTCACCCACGTCCCCCAGCCCCTGCTTTCTGAGTCAGGGATGGGAACCCAATTCCAGTGGCGGTGGGGCTGTATACTGCGAAAACCCAACGGCACATGCCTCCTGGCCCCCACAGCAGGGAGGCCGCGGTCTCTACCTCCCAATGCTCCCAATGCAAAAGCAGCTGCCCAGCCAGGCGCCCCCTCCTAGGGGCTGGCCCCTCCACATGGGACCCCAAGTCCCAGGGCAGAGAGGGGTAAGGCAGCCCCTCACCTCGTAGGTGTAGTTGGGGCAGGACACCAGCAGGAAGAGCCACGTGAAGGGGTTCTTGGTGGGGTATGGGATCTTCCGGGTCTTGGACCCTGGCAGGCAAGACAGGAGAAAGTCAGACCCCCTCACCCAGCCCAGCTGTCCCCCTGCCCCCAGCAGGCACTCACCAGCGGGCCGCAGGTCCCGCAGGGCCATGTGGATGGAGAAGTTGCCGAGCTGGCAGATCTGTCAGAGAAACAGGATCAGCCTAGGATCGCCCAGATTTCCCCTACCCCGTCCCCACACCCAGCCTCCTTACCACAAAGATGGCGAGCGCCAGTTTCACCTGCTGAGCTCCGTAGGCTGCAGAGGAAGCAGCGAGGGGAGGCCCATGAGGGGAGGACCCGGTGGGTGGGGGCTGTGGGGGAGGGAAGGACGGTCTGAGGCCACTTACTAGGCGGCGTGTAGAGAGGGTGGTTGATGTAATAGGCCATCCACGCGGCGAAGCCCCAGTAGTAGGTGCAGTTCTGAAAGGGAGCGGGGTAGGGATGGGACTTGGGCCAGCGACGGGCAGGGCGGATTCTGTCTCATCCATAGGACCCTAGGAGCATGGTGGGGAAGGGCAGGAGGGGCCTTGGGGCGGGGCTGGGGAGGATAGGTGGGGCCAAGGGGTGAGGCTAGGGCAGGGCTCTATGAGGGCGTGGTGGACAGGAGGGGCCTAGGGGTGAAACTGGGGCAGGGCTCTGCAGGGGCGGGGCTGGGGAGGACGGGCAGGGCCTAGAGGCTCTGCGGGGGCGGCGCTGGGGGGATTAGGCGGGGCCTAGGGGTAGGGCTCTGCGGGGGCGTAGTGGAAGACAGGAGGGGCTATGAGGTAGGGCTCGATGTGGGCGGGGTGAGGCGGAAAGGCGGGGCTCAGGGGTGAGGCGGGGGCGGGGTCTCACCTTGAAGATGTTGCGCAAAGGCATGGTGCCATGGGAGAAACGGTGCACGAAGAGCGTCTCCAGCAGACGCTTGACGTAGTGGAATGAGTGGCAGATGCAGGCGAGGCTGGTAGAGGGGAGCGGGCTCAGCTGGGGGCTGGTCCGGCAGGTCTTCTGCCTTCCCCTACCCTCCTCCCGCCTGCCCCACTTACTGCACCACCGTGTGCCGACTGGACGTGAAGTCGTATTTGTGGCCATAGATGAAGGGCACTCGGAAGTAGAAGAGCAGGTAGATAAAAAGGGGCCCCGCGTACTCTGTTAGGAAGACCTGAGGGTAGAGGGAGGCAAGTTGAGTCACCCAATGTGGCTGATGGGAAAGGAGGCCGTGGGTAGGGTCAGGACTCACCGTCACCCAGCTGATCTGGGCCCCCAGGTCCCGGAAGTAGAGCGTGGCCGTGGTGCCCACGGGCAGCTTCTGTAGAACATCCTCATCCTTCAGGGACTTGCCCTCTGCAGAGAGGCGGGCCAGGGCTCAGGGGCTGCCCGGGCCTTCTCCCACTGCCACCCAGGAGCCTAGGGGGCGGGCCGAGCGGACAGCTGTACTCACTGGGGTCCAGGCGGAGGGACTGGCGGGCGGGGTACCATTGCGGATCTGGGGGAGAACAGGGCGGTTACAGCCCACAGACTGGCAGGGCTCAGCCGGTCCGCTGCCCAGTCGCTGTGCCAGCTTCTCAGGGTTCCCAGGGAGCAGGGACCCCAGGACTCCACAGCTCCTCCCACCCGGGGGCAAAGCCTCAGGCCTGTGCAGTTCCAGGACACAGGACGGAAGAGCGCGGGCAGAAGCAGGATCTTGTCCTTCCCAGAGCCTAGCAAGGGCGTTCCTGCGGCGTGCCACGTGGGGGCGCCTGCCCCAGTCACGCCCCAGAAGCCTAGGCCACGCTGGGGCATCTCTGCAGGCCCCTGGGAGAGGGGTGCCGGATGGGATCCCTCCCACCCTAAGGTCCCTGGTCAGAGGGGCTGCAAGGGCAGTGTGGCCAGGCCTAGGACTCACGGGTCTTGGTGAAGAGGTTCTTGATCTCCGCAATGGTGGCGTGGGGCTCCACCTGGAGGAAGCACAGGCGCAGGGAGGTCAGCTCTGCGGGGAGCCCAGACCCAGGATGGGGAGGTAATGAAGGGGATGGCAGGCTTGGGGTTGGGCTGCAGCTATGGGAAGGGGGAAGGGCTGGGGTCTGGAAGGCAGAGGCCTGGACAATCAGGGAAGAAGCAGCGAGGGCCCTGCCAGTGCAGTGACAGCAGGGGTCTGGGGCTCCAGTTTTACCCTCAGCCAGCAGGCCCCCAGCCCAGCTAGTGGCAGATTAAGCAAGGGAAGGCAAGCCTGCTTCTCTGCCCCTCCTCTCTACTCCTCACCCATGACTCCCCCAAGCGCAAAGGCCCTCTTTCCTCCCCAGGGACAGCCCAAGCCCCTTCCCCCAGGGGCAAGGCTCAGCAGGGGCAAGGCTCACTCCTCCACCACCCTCCCAGGACCAAAATCCCCGCAGGGTCTACTGAGACTCCCATGCCTCCATTTCCCCGCCACACCCAGGGGACGGGGCTATCTACCCTACCCCAAGTGAGGGCATACCCCTCCACAGGGCCCCACTGGACAGCTCCTGGGCTGGAAGGAGGGGGGTCCTGGACCCAGTGCCCTTGGCCCAGTGCAGCCCATGTTCCGGTCCTACCTTGTCCAGGAAACACAGCTTCTCCCTTGTCTTTGCATCCAGAATCTCCACCTCGAAGAAGAGAACAGCCTTTTTAGGTTTCTTGGCCACCTTTGGGGGTGCGGGCCTGGGGAGCCCATTGAGGCCAGGGAGGAGACCTGGGGTGGCCTCCCGGGCCACCAAGTTCAAGCTCATGTCCATGCCGCCTGCCACTAGCCCTGCCGCTCGGCTCTGCCCACGGTGGCCAGCAGCCCCAGCTGCCAGCCGTCAGCCCCCACCACCGACCTCCCCACGCGAAGCAGCCCTGGGCCGGGCAAGCGCGATCAAATTCTGCCGCGGTGCTGGAAAGGAGCCCGTGCCGGCCCTGGCACTGCCGGCTTCTGTGCCAGATGTAACCCGAGTGGCAACCACAGCCACAGCCCAGCTAAATATAAAACCACCCTGGACTGCGCCCCCCTCCCAGGAGCCGTGCCACAGACCTTCTCTGAGGGGGGTTTAGGAGTTGACCCCCGGGAGCCAGGCTGCCCTGAAAGCAGTTTTTGAGTGGTCACAGTCCCTCAACAGCACCAGCAGAGGGAAAGCCCCAGGGGCAGGCATGGTGACACCTCCCAGCCCCCGCCCTGCACAGAGCCAGTGGCCTGAGGAGAGTGAGAGGCCAGCAGGCCGTGCAGGCCCCAGCTCACAGCTCAGGCCTAGGGAGTTCACTGGGCTTGGAGAAATCCCAGCTATTTTGAGAATCCGTGAGACAGATCATCCATTTCCCCTTCAGAGCTGTAAGAGACACTTCGGATTATTTTCCTTGTGCATTTGTGTTACCAGGGAGGTGACAGATTCCGGAGTTATGGGTGCAGAGAGCCTCTCTCAAAGTGTGGAAAGGATCGGGGTGCTTGGAAGTTTTAGGCAAGCGCCTCCAGTCTGGGCTGAGGAGGCCTCCCCGACCTTCCTCCCCACCCACTTCTCACCTTGTAGCCACCTGTGAGGCAGGCTTCCCACTGAGTCAGCCCAAACACTGCACCCCTACCCACGACCTGCACCCCGCTAAAGCCCGGCGCTTCCTGCGTCCAAGAGCCAGGCCTGTGCCAGTCCCTGAGGGAGGAGTCCGGCCCAGCCCTCCCTGAGCCCCCAGGCCAGTGATGAACGATGGGGGTGCAGAGGGGCAGGGCTGGAGGGAGGCAGCCCCCACGGATCTGACCCACCCGATGCAGGGGTCAGTGCAATCCTATCACATAGGGGTCATGGCAAGCAGGCAGGCCTGATACCAAGTAAGCCACCGGCCAGCAATTCTTGGGGGACCCTTCCTACCCACAGAACCCCCAGCGGGGGCCCCCAGAGGCTGCCTGAGGAAAAGGAGCAGGACATAACGCTCAGAAACAAACCTCTGGGCCGGGGCCATCCCAGGGCAGGTCCACCCACCCAGAGCCCAGGGAGACTGGGCCATGGCAGCTAGGGCCCA
This sequence comes from Theropithecus gelada, assembly GCF_003255815.1. Taxonomy (NCBI): domain Eukaryota; kingdom Metazoa; phylum Chordata; class Mammalia; order Primates; family Cercopithecidae; genus Theropithecus; species Theropithecus gelada. The sequence goes on along the minus strand of NC_037687.1, from coordinate 14,226,670 downwards.
CCCTGAGGGAGAGGGCACCACGGTCAAGCCAGAGAAGGTGGACACCCCTCCTGCACACTCCCAACGACAGTGGGAGACAAGGGGGCTTGGTGGCCTGCACTCGGGAACCGTAACCAGCCCTGCCTTGTAGTCCCTGGGGGACCCCAGGCATGTCACCTCTCTCTAGGCCTCAGAAGGGGGCAGGTGGGAAGCGGACTACCTCCCAGGACTGTGAGGGTCCCCTGCAATGGTGCATGGGGTGCACTAGGTGACCCCTGACAGATGGGCACACCCCATGGGATGGGAGGTGTTGTTGCCTGGGGGTTTGGTTCAGATCCCCACTCCCCTGCTGGCCTGGCAGTCACCACACCATGGGGGCCTATTTCCCCAGCTATGACACACTCGCCCCCACTTCCTGGACAGGAGGGTGGGAATGGGCCCAGCAGCCAGGAAATTCTGGCCCATGGGGCCTCCTGAGTCCCTGCTGTCAACTCCAGGCACTGCCTGGCCATGTGGCCTCTAGGGGAAGGTTACTGAGCTCCTCCAAGCCACAGCGATAACAAGGCCAAAGAGCTGGCACATGGAGGGGCCAGAAAAAAGAGCTCGGTCACACCACGCGGGACGTCTGACCCCACCAAGGGGATTTGTGGGAGAGGGACAGAGGACAGGGGGCGGGATGCACGGGAAAGGGTTAGCACAGCAGGGCCCTGGGAGGGCACGGGGCCTGGCCTGTGGCTGCAGGTATATTAATAGTTCCCGGGCCCCAGGCAGGCAGTGCCCACATGCTTCTGAGCCCGTGTGGCCCGCAGGAAGGCAGCCCGGCGTCCACAGGGAGAGGAGGCCTCCGAGTTCCTGCTGAACCACTCAACAGCTTAAAATACAACCAGCCCCTCTCCCTGTCCAGCCAGCTGCTAGGGGGAGGGGTGAAATCCTACCCTGCTCCCCCCAACCTGGGCACCGAACCAGGGCCCAGGAGGGAGAGTACGGCCATCGGGGTCCTGGCTAGCTGCTGGGAGAGGACGCCAGGCTGCGGCAGAAGGGGGCGGCCGAGAGAGGGGCCACACGCACAGCTGCAGCAGCGGCGACCAGGCCAGCCTGAGCCCAAGGAGAGGAGACGCCCGAGCCTGCAAGGAGGTAAGCCCGGGCTGCAGGGGACAGGAATGCCCAAGGCTAGGGCCACCTGGGCAGGAGGAGTCCTCAGTGGGACGGCTGCCCTTCTCCCGTTTCCTGCCCCAAATCCCCAGCTCATCAGCCATCTCCTCCTAGAGAGAGGACAGAAAGGCTCTGGGGGGAGCATGGGACCTCTCCATACTATTTTTGCAATTCCCCGTGTCTCTATTTTTTTTTTTTTTTTTGAGACGGAGTCTCACTCTGTCACCAGGCTGGAGTGCAGTGGTGCGATCTCGGCTCGCTGCAACCTCCACCTCTCAAGTTCAAACAATTCTCCTGACTCAGCCTCCCGAGTAGCTGGGATTACAGGCACACACCACCACATCCAGCTCATTTTTTGTATTTTAGGAGAGATGGGCTTTCACCATGTTTCCCAGGCTGGTCTTGAATTCCTGAGCTTAGGCAATCCGCCCACCTCGGCCTCCAAAAGTGCTAGGATTATAGGCGTGAGCCCACCTGGCCCGGCCTATAATTATTTCTAAGTAACAAAGTTAAATAAGATATTCCAGGTGGGGTAAAAGAAATAAGTTACGCTAAGTGACACAAGCCAGACACAAAGGGTCCCATATCTATGTCAAATGCCCAGAGCAGACAACGGGCCAGGGGCTGGGCGGGGGCGGGGGAATGGGGAGTGGCTGCTGCTGGGTCTTCTTTCGGAATGAGGAAAATGTTCTGGAACGAGACAGAGGTGGAGGCTGCACGATGCTGCGTGTGTATTCAATGCCACTGTTCACTTTTAAATCAGTTAGTTTCATGTTACGTGAATTTCACCTCAATAAATTATTTTTCAACGGGGTGTGGGGTAACAAACAGGCCCCAAATACCCATCAAAATAAAAACAGTCGGGTGGGAGGAGCAGGAAGGTTCCCCACCCCCACAGAGGGAGGGCCAAATGTGAGACCTCGAGGCCTCCGCACCCCATATCCCACTGCCACCCCAACCTCTGCTCTGTGCCTGCCACACACACACACACATACACACACACACATATACACACGCCTGCCCAGGTCTGAGGCCAGCAGGGGGCAGGGACTTCCAGGGGAAGCCCAGGGCTGCAGAGGGCACAGGCAGCTGCTGAACAGAGCCCCAGGCAGGGGGTCCTGAGCACAGACAGGGAGGCGGCAGGCTCTGGCCCCATCTCCAAGAGAAGCGGTGAGGCAGGGAGGAGAGGCAGGCCCTCCTGAGGAAGCCCACAGAGCCACGGGGCTGGGAGGGGCTGAGATGCTCTGGGCGGATGAAGGGATACATGTGGGAGGGGGCTACTGGTGTCAGCGAAGTCCCAGCACTGGCCATGGGCAAGGGGTGTGACCCCATAGCCTCAGGCACGATGGGCAGGGAGAGGGCAGGAACAGGCGGGCAGGCAGGCGCTCTGGCCTGGGGCACGGGCTGGTGGCTCTGCCGGCCTGTGGCTCTGTGATGACAGTTCCACTAGCTTGAGAGGAATTCTCACCAGGAGGCCCAAGATTCCCGGGCCCAGCCAACAGCAACTCGTGGCAGCACGAGGTCAGGGCAGGGCCAAGAGCCAGGATGCAGGGTGGGGCACGAAGCCCACCCTGCAGGAGGGGAGCAGGGGCGAGGTTTGTGCCTCCCAAGCCCGGAGGGGAGTGCCACAAGCAACAGGGCCCCTGTCTTCACTGTCTTTGTGATCATGAAGATATTACTAATGGGGGCAGGAGAAGTAAAAAGGAGGGCTCTCGTTTTCTAAGCACGTGTCACAGCTCCTGGGATTGCGCCCACCTGGTGGGTGAACAACCCATAGAAGCAGACCTACCCATTTACTAGCTGTGTGGCCCTGGGTGTCACCCAACCTCTCTGAACCTCCATATCCTCATGGCAAAGTGTGCTGTCCCCAGCTGCCATCTGACAGGGTTACCGTAATCATCCCCAGTTTAGGATGAATCTTATATAAGAATAAATATGATGACTGGGCACGGTGGCTCACGCCTGTAATCCCAGCACTTTGGGAGGCCAAGGTGGGTGAATCACGAGGTCAGGAGATCGAGACCATCCTGGCTAACACAGTGAAACTCCGTCTCTACTAAAAATACAAAAAAATTAGCCGGGCGAGGTGGCGGGCGCCTGTAGTCCCAGCTACTTGGGAGGCTGAGGCAGGAGAATGGCGTGAACCCGGGAGGCGGAGCTTGCAGTGAGCCGAGATCGCGCCACTGCACTCCAGTCTGGGAGACACAGCGAGACTCTGTCTCAAAAAAAAAATAAAAAGAATAAATATGATGACTGGGCACGGTGGCTCATGCCTGTAATCCTAGCACTTTAGGAGGTCAAGGCGGGCGGACTACCTGAGGTCAGGAGTTCAAGACTAGCCTGGACAACATGATGAAACCCCATCTCTACTAAAAATACAAAAATTAGCTGGGCATGGTGGTGCACGCCTGTAATTTCCGCTACTCAGGAGGCTGTGGCAGGAGGACTGTTTGAACCCAGGAGGCAGAGGTTGCAGTGAGCTGATACCGTACCACTGCACTCCAGCCTGGGAGGCAGAGCAAGACCCTGTCTCAAAAAAATAAATAAGTATGATTAGACCAACACTAGCAGAACAGCCATTCCAGGTGCACACGGGGGCCGAGCCCTGGCAGGACCCACAGGCCCCTTCTCCCGGGACACTGACCATGGTCTTGAAGAGGCCCATCCACAGGAAGCCAGGGCCAGAGAGCTGGTGCAGTGACGCCTCGCCCAGTTGGCCACAGTGAACCCAACAATAGAGAGATACTTTCAGTGCAGAGGCTGAGCTGACCCGTCACCACCGGGATGACGGGCAGCAAGCGGCGGAGACTGCGACGCTCTCCACTGCCCCCTTGTGGCCGCACAGCCTCACTCCCGCCTGCTGGAAGGGCGTCCGCAGCAGCCGGCTCAGGCACAGTCCCAAAGCCGATGTCAGGGAGGGAGACAGCTCTGGTGCAGAATGGGACCTTAACCCTGGCCCTGCCACCAGCCAAGAGAGCTCAGGGAGCCTGCATTCATGTATCCATTCATTCATTCCTGCCTCCCTCCATCCCACATCCCAGGCCCTGTTCCAGCTCCCGGGATATGGCGGTGAAAAACACCAAGCCGGCCTCTGGGGTTCATGGGACCTGAACTCTAGCCTGTGCGTGCTGGGGAAGCAGGGGGTGGGGGCAGACAGCCACTAGCATGTTTTGTCACCAAGAGTTGTGAACAAAACTAGAAGGTTGAGGGGGAGGTCAGATTTAGGTCAGATTTTTTTTTTTTTTTTTTTTTTTTTTTTTTTTTTTTTTTTTGAGACAGAGTCTTGCTGTCGCCCAGGCTGGAGTGCAGTGGCGCGATCTCGGCTCACCACAACCTCCGAAAGGATGGCCATTTTCGAGTGGTCAGGGGAGGCCTTTCTGAGAAAGGGGCGTGTGAACAAAGGCCAGTAGACAGTGGGGGAACCAGTGCAGTCCAGGCAGAGGGAACAGTAAGTGCCAAGGCCCTGAGGCTGCACTATACCTAGCATGTCTGAACAGGAAGGAGGCCTGCGTGGCCTGAGCAGAGTGAGTCAGGGAGACAGTGGGAGGAGGTGAGGGCAGAAAGGTGATGTGGCGGTCTGTGCCACGGCTTTGTGGGCCATGGGGAGGATGTTAGCTTTTACTCTGAGTGAAGTGGCAGCCAGAGACGGTTCTTGAGCAGAGGAGGGATGAGACTTGGCTAAGGTTCAAGACTTGGCTTCCCCAGCTTTACCTGCTTGCCACTGTTGGGTGAAAGAGCCTGGAGGAGTGAGGGCAGGAGCTGGGAGCAAAGAGGGAGCTGCAGAGAGGTGAAAAGTGGGCTGGGCGCAGTGGCTTACACCTGGAATCCCAGCATTTTGGGAGGCTGAGACAGAAGGACCACTTAGGCCGGGCGCAGTGGCTCAAGCCTGTAATCCCAGCACTTTGGGAGGCCGAGACGGGCGGATCACCAGGTCAGGAGATCGAGACCATCCTGGCAAACACGGTGAAACCCCGTCTCTATTAAATACAAAAAAACTAGCCGGGCGAGGTGGCGGGCACCTGTAGTCCCAGCTACTTGGGAGGCTGAGGCCGGAGAATGGCGTGAACCCGGGAGGCGGAGCTTGCAGTGAGCTGAGATCCGGCCACTGCACTCCAGCCTGGGTGACAGAGCGAGACTCCGTCTCAAAAAAAAAAAAAAAAAAAAGAAGGACCACTTAAGCTCAGGAGTTCAAGACCAGCTTGGGCAAAAGAGCAAGGCTCCACCTCTACAAAAATTATTTATAAAAATTAGCTGGGTCCGGCCAGGCGCAGTGGCTCGCGCCTGTAATCCCAGCACTTTGGGAGGCCGAGGCGGGCAGATCACAAGGTCAGGAGATCGAGACCATCCTGGCTAACACGGTGAAACCCCGTCTCTACTAAAAATACAAAAAATTAGCCGGGCGTGGTGGTGGGCGCCTGTAGTCCCAGCTACTCAGGAGGATGAGGCAGGAGAATGGCATGAAGCTGGGAAGCGGAGCTTGCAGTGAGCCGAGATTGCACCACTGCACTCCAGCCTGGGCGACAGAGCAAGACTTTGTCTCAAAAAAAAAAAAAAAAAAAAAAAAATTAGCTGGGTCTGGGCACGGTGGTTCATGCCTGTAATCCCAGCACTTTGGGAGGCTGAGGCAGGCAGATCACCTGAGTTCAGGAGTTTCAGATAAGCCTAACCAACATAGTGAAACCCCATCTCTACTAAAAATACAAAAATTAGCTGGATGGGGGGGGCGCACACCTGTAATCCCAGCCACTTGGGAGACTGAGGCACAAGAATCACTTAAACCCAGGAGACGGAGGTTGTAGTGAGCCGAGATTGTGCCACTGCACTCCAGCCTGGGCAATACAGTGAGACTCTGTCTAAAAAATAATAATAAAAATGAATAAATAAAAATACAAAAGAAATAGCTGGGCATGGCAGTGGGCGCCTGTAATCCCAGCTACTCAGGAGGCTGAGGCGGGAGAATCGCTTGAACCCAGGAGGTGGAGGTTGCAGTGAGCGGAGATCGCACCACTGCACTCCAGCCTGGGCCACAGAGCAAGACCCTGTCTCAAAAAATAAAAATAAAAATAAAAAATTAGCCAGGTGTGGTGCCTCGTACCTATAGTTCCACCTACTCCTCAGGGGCTGAGGCAGGAGAATGCTTAAGCCTAGGAGTTCAAGGCTGCAGTGAGCCATGATTGCATTACTGCACTCCAGCCTGGGTGACAAAGCAAGGCCCTGCCTCAAAAAAAAAAAAAAAAAAAAAAAAAACAAGGTCAGGTGCAGTGGCTCACACGTATAATCCCAGCATTTGGGAGGCTGAGGCAGGCGGATCACTAAGTCAAGAGATCAAGACCAGCCAGGCTAACATGGTGAAACCCCATCTCTACTGAAAACTACAAAAATTAGCCAGGCGTGGTGGTGCATGCCTGTAGTCCTAGCTACTCAGGAGGCTGAGGCAGGATAATTGCTTGAACCCAGGAGGCGGAGGTTGCAGTGAGCAGAGGTCGCGCCACTGCACTCCAGCCTGGGCGACACAGGAAGACTCCATCTCAAAAAAAAAAAAAAAAAAAAAAAACACAAGGCAGAGACAAGCGGTGAAATTCGGGATTCTGGACAGACTATGGAGGTAAAGGCAACATGGCCTGAGAGTGGAGTGGGTGTGGGATGAGAGCTACAGGGAAGGAGGGAGGAGCAGGCACCACCTGAGCCCAGGCTAGAAGAGCTGAGCCTGCAACTCCCGCCCACCCCCTGGAGGCGCAGCCCGCAGGCCTGGCGCACACAGCCAGGCACAGAAGGCCTCTGGAGCTTCGGCTTCCGCAGCTTCACAAACAAGCCAAGCCTGGTGCTTCCCAGTCCCTTCCCAGCTGTAAACAAGCAGGCTCAATGGCCTTGCTGGCGGCAGAGTCCACATCACAGGACCCAGCAAGGTGCCCGCCCGCCCTCTCAGCCCCAGACTAGGGGCAGACCTGGGCCAGATGGGGAGCTGGGATTCTGGGCCGGCCTCACCCACCATGGCTTATGAACCTGCAACTTCTGTGTGTCCTAGGACTCGACCTGCCCGATGGTGATGGGTGAGAACAGCTACCAACAGTTATTTCACATTCCCTGCCTGGGGCTGGAATTGCCGCAGCTTCCCAGACGTCTCTCCTACAGCGGCCGGAGGGGAGCAGGAACCATTAACTCCGTTTCACAGAAGAAGAGGCCAAGATCTAAGCAGTAAATCCCAGAGCCCAGAAGACCATGCGTGCATGTTCAAAGCCAGGCCATACCCCACCACACATGGGCCTCCAAGGCCCCCTCGCAGAGCTGATGCAGTGCCACACAGCCCACCTCTTGAGCTCAAAGCTCCAGCAGGCTCTCTCGGACCCCACAGGGGACTGCACTCCCTGGTAGGAAGCATCTTCTCCCAGGTCTGGGGCACAAGAGGCCTGGCTGGAGGTGCGACCCCTGGTTGGTGCACCAGGGCCCCAGGTAAAGACACAAAGGGTCCGACAGGTCCTGCAGCTGGCCAGCCGGGCACTCACCATCCCTGTGCCGGGCACAAGCGCTGCTGCACTCATCGCCTGAGCTCCCTGTCCACGCAATGCCCAGCACAGAGGTCGGAGGCCTGGCCCGATCATGCCCAGAGCCAAGCCGGCCACCTCACCCCCATCACAAATGCAGAGACTCCGACACATTCATCTGGACCCCGGCTCAGCGGGTCGGCCCACTCGGCTCCCTTTCCTTCCCACTTCCAGAAATATCAAGTAAACCTGCTAATGCCAGGATGGCTGAGAAGACCTAGGGCTCAGCTGCCAGGAACCCTGCACAGGCCACGCCTGCTCAGCCAGAAATACCACCTTCCCCAGTGGCCTCAGCATGTGACCTCATTTCTCAGCAGCACCCGGGGGTGGCCGCACCTGCCTCCCCGAGGCACCACGGCAGAAGCAGAATGTCACCCGGAGTGGGGAGGAACCCTGAGAGACGCTGACCTCCCACTCCCAGGCCCCTGGACCACTCTGCTCCTGTCTCCCACCCGTGCTGGCAAGTCAAGAGGTGCCAGGGTCTCAACGCCAATGTCCCTAGGCTCTTGGATCCGAGGCCAGGGTCAGGTGCAGAGACAGCGGTAGCCCGGGGCCCGGAGAAGCTGGAGTTGCTATTCCCACCCAGCGGAGCCCCAAGAGAGCAGGGAGCAATCCAGCCTTGGAGGATGGTCATCGGATGCACGAGCTCCTGGCTTGCACAATGCAGCCACAGGAGTCGGAGGACGAATATGGCACAGGACAAACACAGCGGGAAGTCGGAAAACCTGGGTCTCAGCCCTGGGCCTGCCCCCATTCTCCGTGGCACCCATGGCCTACGCCCCTCCCTGGGGCTGTGCCCTCGGGCCTCCGAGGAGCACTGGCCCACGCAGAGCGGCGCTGCTCTGGCCTGTTTCATTCAGATGTGCCACCAACAGTGACATCTATCAGATGCTCACCCCGTACCTGGGGCTGTGCTGAGACCGCCACCCAGGCCTCACCCAGGCAAAGGACTGTGATGCCTGTTAAGTGGCTCGGAAAACTGGGGCTTGGGAACGAGGAAGCCCTTGCCCGAGGTAAGTAGCCTGCAAGTGCCAATGTGAGTGTCCACCCAGCTTGCTCAGGCCCAAAAGCTCCTACAATAAAATAACGCCTCCGTTCTAGAGAACAGGGCTACGTGCAACAGAGAAAGGAAACAGCAGGCCGGGCGCGGTGACTCACGCCTATAATCCCAGCACTCTGGGAGGCCAGTTTGGGAGGATTGCTTGAGCTCAGGTGGTCAAGGCTGCAGTGACCTATCATTGCAGCACTGCGCTCCAGCCTGGGGGACAGAAGCCATGCTATCTCAAAAAAAAAAAAAGAAAAAGGAAAAGGCCGGGCACAGTGGCTCACACCTGTAATCTCAACACTTTGGAAGGCCAGGGTAGGTGAATTGCTTGAGCCCAGGAGGTCAAAGCTGCAGTGAGCTATGACTGCACCACTGACTGTACTCCAGCCTGGGCGACAGATGAGACCCTATCTCAAAAAAAAAGAAAGGCCAGGCACGGTGGCTCACACCTGTAATCCCAGCACTTTAGGATGCCGAGGGGGGCGGATCATGGGGTCAGGAGATCGAGACTATCCTGGCTAACACAGTGAAACCCCATCTTTACTAAAAACACAAAAAATTAGCCGAGCGTGGTGGCGGGCGCCTGTAGTCCCAGCTACTCGGGAGGCTGAGGCAGGAGAATCGCTTGAACCTGGGGTGGAGGTTTCAGTAAGCGTGAGATCACACCACTGAACTCTAGCCTGGGAGACACAGCAAGACTCTGTCCAACGGAAAAAAAAAAAAGGAAAGGAAGAGAGGAAGAGAAAGAAAGAAAGAAAGAGAGAGAGAGCGAGGAAGGAAGGAAGGAAGGAAGGAAGGAAGGAAGGAAGGAAGGAAGGAAGGAAGGAAGGAAGGAAGGAAGGGGAGAAAGAAGGAGAGAGAAGAAGGAAGGAAGGAAAGAGAAAAGAAAGAGAAGGGAGGGAGGGAAAGAAAGGAAGAAAGAGAGAAAGAGGAAGAAAGGAAGAAATAAAGAAATAAGGGTAAAACCAAAAAAAAAAAAAAAACCCCCCACCACCACCCTGCATGCAATCCTCCAGCAGACACTGAGGACTGAGCCTCTGCCTGGCCTGAGGACCCAGCCCGCTGGCCTCTGCCCCACAGCCTCACACAGCCAGGCTGTACCAGAGCAGAAGGTCTATCAGCAGCTCATACCACAGCGGGGCCCAGGCAGGGTTGACAGCTGGGCAATGCCTCCTGCATGCTTTCCTGTCACAAACTAAGACCGTCAATGGGCCTGGAAAAGCAGGGGCATGTCCTCAGTGCTGACTGAGAGGCACTGCCACAGGGGGCGGTGTCAGACCTGCCTTGCCTATCTGCTTCTCCAATTAGTAAATGGGTGTGCCTGCAAGAGGATCTAACACAAGGACTGCTTATGAATTAGGGAATTCCTGCAGCCTGGGCAACATGTCACAACTCCGTCTCTTACACAAAATATAATAATTGGCCGGGTGCGGTGGCTCATGCCTGTAATCCCAGTACGCTGGGAAGCCGCGGCAGGTGGATCACCTGATGTCAGGAGTTCGAGACTAGCCTGGCCAACATGGTGAAACCCTGTCTCTATAAAAATTAGCCAGGCATAGTGGTATGTGCCTGTAGTCCCGGCTACTTGGGAGGCTGAGACAGAAGAATTACATGAACCCAGGAGGTGGAGGTTGCAGTGAGCTGAGATCATGCCACCACATTCCAGCCTGGGCAACAGAGCAAGACGCCGTCTAAAAAAAAAAAAAATTGGGCCGGGCACGGTAGCTCAAGCCTGTAATCCCAGCACTTTGGGAGGCCGAGACGGGCGGATCACGAGGTCAGGAGATCGAGACCATCCTGGCCAATACGGTGAAACCCCGTCTCTACTAAAAAATGCAAAAAACTACCCGGACGAGGTGGCGGGCGCCTGTAGTCCCAGCTACTCGGGAGGCTGAGGCAGGAGAATGGCGTAAACCCGGGAGGCGGAGCTTCCAGTGAGCTGAGATCTGGCCACTGCACTCCAGCCTGGGCAACAGAGCGAGACTCCGTCTCAAAAAAAAAAAAAAAATTGATGCTCCTAGCCACTGGGGCCAGCCCTCAAGGAGCTCCAGTGCAAGAACCAACCACCCAACTCCCCGGGTCCCAGACCCCCGGGGAATGGTACAGAACTGCATCCCTGCACCCACGGCTGGGTGGCAGTTGGTGACCACACCTGGGTCTCTCTCCAGCTCAGGGCAGGAAGGCGCTGTCGGACCAGGAAGCTGTAAGGGGGCCAGAGGCTGAGCCCTGCGGACACAAACTGACTGAAGGAGCCAAGCCCCCCACTGCCCAAGTCCAGCAGACAGGTTAGTCCACCCCCATGAGCTCAGCTTGCCAAATAGCCTAGACTGGGATCTATGTGTCTGGCCTTATACAAGCGGCAGCAGCTACCACCACCTGCCCACTCACAACCGAGGCTTATCCTCAACACGAATAACCGAGGCACCGAGGCTTATCCTCAACACGAATCATCTCCTTTGCAATGTATTCATCCTCTTTTGCAGATAAGGAAGCTGAGGCTTGTTTGTTCACTGACACATGCCAGGTACTGTTAAGAACTTTGGGGTTCAGCTATAGAAGACAAAAATCCTTGCTTGCATGAAACTGACATCTTAGCAAAGAAAGAATGACAATGAAATAAATCGCTATAAGTAATATATTCAAACGTGACATGTGACATGGAAAGAAGAAAAAAAGGAAAGCGGACAGGGAGTGGCAGTTGATGGGGCCAGGTGTACAGTTTATTTTTTATTTATTTATTTTTTCTGAGACAGAGTCTCACTCTGTCACCCAGGCTAGAGTGCAGTGACACAATCTCGGCTCACTGCAACCTCCGCCTGCCAGGTTCCAGTGATTCTCCTGCCTCAGCCTCCTGAGTAGCTGAGATTACAGGTGCATGCCACCATGCCCAGTTAATTTTTGTATTTTTAGTAGAGATGGGGTTTCACCATGTTGGTCAGGCACGTATCAAACTCCTAACCTCGTGATCTGCACGCCTCGGCCTCCGCAAGTGCTGGGATTACAGGCATGAGCCACCGTGCCTGGCCTACAGTATTTTATAAAGTGGCCAAAAGCAGAGTGCAGGTCAGGTACACTGGCTCATGCCTGTAATCCCAGCACTTTGGGAGGCCAGGGCAGGAGGATCACTTGAGCCCAAGAGTTTGAGGCCAGGCTGGGCAACATAGCGAGACCGCTATCTCTACAAAAACTATTAAAAACTTAGCCGGGTTAGGAGGCCGAGGGCAGATCACAAGGTCAGGAGTTCAAGACCAGCCTAGCCAAAATGGGGAAACCCCGTCTCTATGAAAAATACAAAAATTAGCTGGGCATGGTGGCACATGCCTGTAGTCCCAGCTACTTGGGAGGCTGAGGCAGGAGAACTGCTTGAACCCGGGAGGCGGAGGTTGTGGTGAGCCGAGATCGCACCACTGCACCCTAGCCTGGCAACAGAGTAAGGCTGCATCCAAAAAAAAAAAAAGTCCAATTAAAGGTTGTAGAAATAATTCTGTGAAGATAATGATGGCTTAGACAAAGGGGTCAGCAAACTACAGCCGAGAGGGCGACTCTGGTCTACTGCCGGCTTTTGAACAAACTAAAAATGGCTTTAACATTTGTTTTATCTTTTAAAAAATAAATGAGGTTTTTACCATTTTTAAGCGGGTGGAAAAGAAATCAAAGAAACCTATTTCATGACACGTGAAAATTAAATTCAATTTCGGTGGCCATAAATAGAGTTGTATTGAACGTGCCATGCTCACTGGATGACGTCTGTATGTGATATATTCATATATGGCTGCCACTGTAGTGGTATCACTGCCACTAAGATGTCTGAGATGGCTGGATGCGGAGGCTCATGCCTGTAATCCCAGCACTTTTAGGCCAAGGTGAGCAGATCACTTGAAATCAGGAGTTCGAGACCAGCCTGGCCAATATGGCGAACCCCTGTCTCTACTAAAATACAAAAATTAGCTGGGCGTGGTGATGCGCACCTGTAATCCCAGCTACTTGGGAGGCTGAGACAGGAGAATTGCTTGAACCTAGCAAGCGGAGGTTGCAGTGAGCTGAGATCGCACCACCGCATTCCAGCCTGGGCGACAGAGCAAAACTCCGTCTCAAAAAAAAAAAAAAGAGAGACGGCAGAAATGAGTAGTGCTGCAGAGACCCTTAGGCAAAGCCTAAGATCTTTACTAGGTGGATTAAGTTTGCCAACCCGTGGCTTAGGCCTGGTAACAGCAGTGAGGCTGATGCGAAGAGGTTAAATTCTAGAATGCTGAGCTTAGGGATGTGCTGACATTTGGACATGAGGTATGAGAGAAAGAGCAGAGTCAAACAGCTTAGGGCCTGGGTAACAGGCCGGAACTGCCACAAACTGGGGTGGGGAAATGCAGGTTCAAGGGGAAAAATCAGAAGCTCCATTTTGGACATGTAAAGTTTGAAATGTCCATTAGGGTCAGGCATGGTGGCCCACCCCTGTAATCTCAGCACTTTAGGACGCCAAGGGGGGCGGATCATGGTGTCAGGAGATGAAGACTCTCCTGGCTAACACAGTGAAACCCCATCTTTACTGAGAACACAAAAAATTAGCCGAGCGTGGTGGCATGCGCCTGTAGTCCCAGCTACTCGGGAGGCTGAGGCAGGAGAATCGCTTGAACCCGGGAGGTGGAGGTTGCAATGAGCTGAGATCACACCACTGCACTCCAGCCTGGGCGACAGAGCAAGACTCTGTCTCAAAAAAAAAAAGAAATGCCCATTAAACATCCACATGGTTGGGAGGCCATGGCAGGAGGATCCCTTGAGGCCCACAGTCCAAGACCCAAAACCAACCTGGGCAACATCACAAGACCCCCATCTCTACCAAAATTAAACAAAAGTAGCCGGCTGTAGGTGGCATGCACCTGTAGTCCCAGCTGCTTAGGAGGCTGAGGCAGGAGTACTGCTTAAGCCCAGGAGGCCCAAGCTGCAGTGAACTATAATAGCACCATTGCATTCCAACCTGGGTGACAGAATGAGACCCTGACTCAAAAAAATATACATATTAGGCCAGGCACGGTGGCTCACGCCTATAATCCCAGCACTTTGGGAGCCCAAGGCAGGTGGATTACCTGAGGTCAGGAGTTTGAGACCATCCTGGCCAACATGGTGAAAATCCATCTCTACTGAAAACACAAAAAATTAGCTGGGTGTGGTGACACACGCCTGTAGTCCCAGCTACTCTGGAGACTGAGGCACAAGAATCGCTTGAACCTGGGAGGCAGAGGTTGCAGTGAGCAGAGTTCATGCCACTGCACTCCAGCCTGGGCAACAGAGTGAGACTCTGTCTCAAAAAACAGAAAATAAAATAGGCCGGGCGCAGTGGCTCATGTCTGTGATCCCAACACTGTGGCAGGCCGAGGCGGGCAGATCACAAGGTCAGGACATCAAGACCATCCTGGCTAACACAGTAAAAGCCCGTCTCTACTAAAAATACAAAAAACAAAAACAGAAAACTGGGCATGGTGGCGGGCACCTGTAGTCCCAGCTCCTCAGGAGGCTGAGGCAGGAGAATGGCATGAACCCGGGAGGCAGAGCTTGCAATGAGCTGAGATTGCGCCACTGCACTCCAGCCTGGGCGACAGAGCAAGACTCCATCTCAAAAAATAAATAAATAAAAAATAAAATAAAATAATAAAAAATCCACATGGAGAGATCCAGTTCATTGAGAAGCACCAGCTGCCACCACCCTCCCATCCTGAATCAGACAGAAATATCTGAGTGTGCAAACTCAGTGCTCTGCAAACTTTTGCTCCTAAAATAATTTTGCAAATGTTATATACACCCCCAACATTTTTAAGGTGACATCTAGTATTTTTTACCTAAGCTTTAAGAGTTGCCAAAGATGTCATTTTTGGCCTACTGTCGGTATTAAAATTTTTACATAAACATTTACAGGGCTCTGTTAAATCTATCTACAGAGTCTAAATGCTTTAGTAATTTGAACCCTACCATTATCCCTTTAAAAAAAAATAAGAGGCTATGAATAAGCTCTTTAACATTTGCTCTCTTTCGCTTTGAAGTTGGTTTCTGTTCGCCTCCTTCATAGGATCTTATACTAATACATGTTTATGACTGAAGGTTAGCACTAATTACCCTATCACATTGAATTGAAATTTAATTTTTAGGCTGGGTGCAGTGGCTCATGCCTGTAATCCCAGCACTTTGGGAGGCCAAGGTGGGCAGATCACTTGAGGTCAGGAGTTTGAGACCAGCCTGGCCAACATAGTGAAACCCTGTTTCTACCAAAAATACTGAAACTAGCTGGGTGTAGTGGCGTGCATCTGTACAGTCCCAGCTACCTGGGAGGCTAAGATGGGAGAATGGCTTGAACCCGTCCTCAGAGGCAGAGGTTGCAGCAAGCCAAGATTGCGACACTGCACTCCAGGCAGGGCAACAGAGCAAGACTCCGTCTTAAAAAAAAAAAAGAAAAGAAAAAAAGAAATTTAATGTTTAAGAAATATTTCAGTGACCAAAGGTTCTAAGCATAAAAAGAAAACTTCAGGCTAGACATGGTAGTGCATGCAGCCAGGTCGAGATAGTGAGAGCCCTGTTTCTATAATAAATAATTAAGAAAAAGAAAATTTCTTCAGGAGGTTGCTCACTACAACCTCTCCCTCCCGGGTTCAAGCAATTCTCCTGCCTCAGCCTCCCAAGTAGCCAGGATTACAAGCATGTGCCACTGTACCGGCAAATTTTTGTATTTTTAGTAGAGGCAGGGTTTCAGCATGTTGACCAAGCTGGTCTTGAACTCCTGACCTCAAGTGATGTGCCTACCTCGGCCTTCCAAAGTGTTGAAATTACAGGTGTGAGCCACCGCACCTGGCCTAAGGTGGAGTTTTCTTAGAGCAAAAAAAAATCCCAAATCTAGAATTACTTCCGAGTTAGATGCCCAAAAACTTTCACTGCGATCCACGATCGGAAATGTCTGTAATGATTTCCCAGCTGAGTAGCCCCCTAGCCCCACCCCCATGATTTTTCTGAAAGCAGATTTGTGACCACCCCAGGTGCAGCAGGACTCGGTCCCCAGGGACGAGCTAGCCTGGATCACTCCCCCACCTTCCAGGCAGGTCCCCAAGAGTCAAGTGGCATGGCGGGCGTGACCTGGCCAGGGAGGGAGATCAGGGCCCCAACTCCTAGTCCAGCCATGTCCTGGGGGCTCTATGTGGCCCAGAGGAGCTCTGATCAAGCCTTGAATGGAATACTGAGCCACTCAGCTCTGCCTGAGGGCGGCTGCAATTACTTGCTGCGTTGTGACCCATTTCCAATGTTCCTCGGGGACAGCAGGAAGAAGCCGGGGAACCCACACAGCCTTCCCAAGTCGCAGCCCTTTCCCAAGCACAGCAGGGAGGTACTTGTCACACGGAGACTTACAAAGGGCTCAACCGTGTGCAGGGGTGTCTGTCACTCCCAAAAACCTTTTCTGCTAACTGTGCAGTTTGCAGTCGCCATGCAAGCAAGCAACATGGACTGTGCCTCTTGCTGCGCCGGGCCTGCCTGTGCCAGCTGCTGGGCTCGGTGATGAATGGCAGTCAGGCGGGTCTACGTGTGACAGGAGCGTGCGGGCAGTGATCCAGGGCCGGGATATGACAGTGTGCACGACTGAGAGAGGCCATCCTCCCCACCCCCCAGGCTTGCTGGTGCTCAATGGGACGTGAACAAAGCACCTATTACATAATACGGGGTCACGATGTACCAGGCGCTGTGGAGAGGAGACAGCAGGGCAGAGGGCCCAGAGGGCCACAGTGGGTGTGCCCGGGAAGGCCCTGCTGAGGAAATGGGATTTCAGCAGAGGGCCAGCATGAGGCTCCCTGGCGGGGAATGCAAAGGCCCTGGGGTAGCACAGAGCTTTGGGGAAGCGGGTGACACCCGAGGCTGGAACTGAGTAAACTGTAGGGGGAGCAGCTGAGCAGTAGGCTGGAGTGGAGCCAAGACAAGTGCTTTAGGTTTTACCCTTGAGCAATGAGGAATCGCTGGAGGGCCACAGGCTGCTTGGGTTTCTCGAAGAATCATCTCTGCTGGGGACAGAGGAACAGTAGGGGAGCAAATGTGGCTTCAGAGACAGCGGTGAGAGGCTTGGAAACAACCCAGGGCAGAGCAGGTGGCTTGGACCAGGGAGGGAATAGAGGAGGGAAGTAGTGAAAAGGACACCCTAGTTCCTAGATTCTGAGGTGTCACTGGTTCAAAACAAGCCACCTGCCGGGCGTGGTGGCTCATGTCTGTAATCCCAGCACTTTGGGAAACAGAGGCAGGAGGATCACTGGAGCCCGTGAGTTCAAGACCAGCCCAGGCAACATAGCAAGACCCTGTCTCTACAGAAAATTTTTAAATTAGCTGGGCGTTGGCCGGGCGCGGTGGCTCAAGCCTGTAATCCCAGCACTTTGGGAGGCCGAGGCGGGTGGATCACAAGGTCAGGAGATCGAGACTATCCTGGCTAACATGGTGAAACCCCGTCTCTACTAAAAATACAAAAAAAACTAGCCGGGCGCGGTAGCGGGCGCCTGTAGTCCCAGCTACTTAGGAGGCTGAGGCGGGAGAATGGCGTGAACCCGGGGGGCGGAGCTTGCAGTGAGCTGAGATCTGCCCACTGCACTCCAGCCTGGGAGACACAGTGAGACTCCGTCTCAAAAAAAAAAAAAAAAAAAAAAAAAAAAAAAAAATTAGCTGGGCGTGGTGGCATGCACCTGTGGTCTCAGCTACTTGGGAGGCTGGGGCACAAGAATCCCTTGAACCCAGGAGTTGGAGGTTGTAGGGAGCCGTGATCGTGCCACTGCACTCCAGCCTGGCTGACAGAGCGAGACCCTGTCTCAAAAAAAAAAAAAAAAAAAGGAATGGCCAAACTCCACAGCAGCAAAAGATGAGCCAGGTTCAAGGAAGAGCAGAACCCTCCACTACTGTCATCAAGGATATGCTATAAGCTCAGGATCCACGCTCAAAGCCAGACCTGCCAGTCCCGCAGAATGGCTGCACACCCTGAGATCATGCAAGCACCTTTGTCCTCATCAGCTGCAGTGACTTTTGAGGGCAGACATCAATTATGCGGCTGAACGCCTGAACCTGTCCCGTGCTTTGCTCTGTAGGACAGTGGCCTCTAACCAACATTCACATACTCATTCCACAAGTATCCGGAGACCCTCCCCAGGGCCAGGGGTTACAGGGTACAGCCAGGAGCTTACACAAACATGCCTTATCAGAAGGTGCCAAGTGCCGTGTGGAGAACTCAAACATGAGTGGTGATAAGGTGATGAGCACAGCCTGGGTGAGTCAGGGGCAGAGGCCTCTTGGAGGTATTTTGTCACATTCAGACCAAGACCACACAGCCAGCCTCTCCAGAAACCGTCCCCACACCAGTATTTGGATTGGGATTCTCCAGCTCTGTCCTCTGTGGATCCCCCACCCCTGGCTGGGAGACTTCGTTAAAACTATTCTCTGGGCCCGGCGCGTTGGCTCACGCCTGTAATCCTAGCACTTTGGGAGGCTGAGGCGGGAGGATCATTTGAGGTCAGGAATTCGAGACCAGCCTGGCCAACATGGTGAAACTCCGTCTCTACTAAAAATACAAAAATTAGCCGGGCGTGGTGGCGGGCACCTGTAATCCCAGCTACTCAGGAGGCTGAGGCAGGAGAATCGCCTGAACCTAGGAGGTAGAGGTTGCACTGAGCCAAGATCGTGTCATTGCACTCCAGCCTGGGCAACAAAGGGAGACTCCGCAGGGGTGGGGACGATTATCTGAAACAAGTAATATCCCAACAATACACTGTTTCCAACCATACATGTCTCCTCAGGAATTCCAGTATCTGCACACACACCCCCACCCCACCCTCTGCAATCCTCCAACCCCACCCAGCTCCTGAGAAACGTTCATTCAGCAGCTCCACCCACCTGCCCGCCTCCTGAGTTAGACACTTGAGGTGTGTCTGGAGGAACAGCTTCTCCCCACAGGAGCCTCGAGGCTCAGCTCCCTGACTTCAGCCTGTTTCCAGATGGTTCCTGAAGCCCCAGGGCTTGTGTTAACTTCCCACCCCACCCCCAACTTGGCCCTCACCCTGAGGACAAGCCCAGTTCCCACGCTCCGGCCAGTGATCCCTGTTCACTTTCAAATGGGGGAAAAAAAAACAAGAATTTAGAAGGACCCAGGAGACCGCACAAACTCCTGCAGTCTCTCAGGCAGTCTGTGAGTGGCTGCCTCGGCTTACATAAGAGCCTGGTTCGAGCAGGGACAGGGCCAGGTCAGTGTGACACAGCGACAGGGCCACAGAGACGGCCTTCACACCTTGCAGGGCTGGGAAACACTCATGACCCACGTCCAGCCAACCATGGAACTGGGGTGAGTCGGTCTGCTCCCGGTAAACCCCACACGCAATCCACGGTACGCTTCTCAGAATAAGGAGCACGTGCTCTGTGCATTTTCACTACAAACACCATGGTGGCCGGGCACAGTGCCTCAACGCCTATAATCCCAACACTTTGGGAGGCCAAGGCGGGTGGATCACCTGAAGTCAGGAGTTCGAGACCACCTTAGCCAACAGAGCGAAACACCGTTTCTACTAAAAATTAAAAAATTAGCCGCGAGTGGTGCTGGACGCCTGTAATCCCAGCTACTTGGGAGGCTGAGGCAGGAGAATCGATTGAACCCAGGAGGCGGAGGTTGCAGTGAGCCCAGATTGCACCACTGCACTCCAGCCTGGACCACAAAAGTGAAACCCCATCTCAAAAACAAACAAACAAACAAACAAAATACACTATGAGGGTCCCCTAAGGATTTAAAAAATGAACTGCCCTCCAGTAGGGAACCTTTTAGGTAAAATCAGCAGAATGTGGTCGGGCATGGTGTCTCACACTTGTAATCCCAGCACTTTGGGAGGTCAAGGCAGGAGGATCACTTGAGCCCAAGAGTCAGAGACCAGCCTGGGCAATATAACAAGACCCCGTCTCTACTAAAAACAATAATTCATAGGTAACTGAATAAAACAGGAAAGGAACTTTCATTGCCATCAAAATGAGGCAGGGCACAGTGGCTCACGCCGGTAATCTCAGCACTTTGGAAGGCCGAGGTGGGCGGATCACTTGAGGTCAGGAGTTCGAAACCAGCCTGGTGAAACCCTGTCTCTACTACAAATACAAAAAATAAGCCAGGCGTGGTGGCACATTAGCTGGTAATCCCAGCTAATCGGGAGGCTGAGGCAGGAGAATCGCTTGAACCCAGGAGGCGGAGATTGCAGTGACCCAAGATTGCGCCACTGCACTCCAGCCTGGGTGACAAGAGTGAAACTCCATCTCAAAAAAAAAAAAAAAAAAATGAATTGAAGCCCACAGGTCTCTCTGGGTGGCTACGAAGCCCTGCCCTGTCAGCCTCATCCCTCAACGTGGGACATCTGCAAACCCCGGGCTCCATGCCTCTGCACACACCACTCGGTTCCCTCTGCCTAGAACACCATTCTCCTCCCTGGCCCCTGGCCCCAAAGACCTCGACCTTCAGGTCTTGGCTTAAATGAAAAGATCTTGAGGGCAGAGAAAGTGGTTCATTCTTCCCAGAATTCTTAGCATTGGTAAGAGGGAAAAAAACATGTTGGAACGAATGAACTAATGAATAAGTGATGGACTGGAAAAGAGAGGCAGGGCCCCATGACGGGAAAAGGCCTGGACCAGCAGAACCTGCCCACAACCTGTGTGGTGAGGGGCAGGCCCCAGTGTTGTCTTGGCAGCTTCCATCTCAGAAGGGCCCCTGTGCCAGGAGGGTTGAGATGATGGGGAACAGGACAGCCAAGGGCAGGATAGGCCCAGGGCTTGTGGCCAAGAGGCCAGAAGAAGCTGGTTTCCAGCCAGGCACGGTGGCACACACCTAGAATCCCAGAGCTTTGAGAGGCTGAGGCAGGAGATCACTTGAGCCAAGGAATTCAAGACCAGCCTGGGCAACATGGTAAGTCTGTGTCTCTACCAAAAAAATCCTTTAAAAATTAGCCAGGCACTGGCCGAGTATAATGGCTCATGCCTGTAATCCCAGCACTTCGGGAGGCCGAGGTGGGCAGATCACTTGAGCTCAGGAGTTCAAGACCAGCCTGGCCCACATGGTGAAACCCTGTTTCTACTAAAAATATCAAAATTAGCCATGTGTGGCCTGTAGTCCCAGTTACTCAGGAGGCTGAGGCAAAAGAATGGCTTGAAACCGGAAGGCGGAAGTTGCAGTGAGTCGAGATCATTCCACTGCACTACAGCCTGGGCAAAAGCAACACTCCATCTCAAAACATAAATAAAGAAATAAATAAAATAACAGTCAGACATAGTGGTACATGCACCTGCAGTCCCAGCTACTTGGGAGGCCGAGGCGGGCAGATCACTTAAGATCAAGAATTCAAGGCCATCCTGGCCAACATGGTGAAACCTCAATACAAAAATACAAAAATTGTGGCCAGGCATGGTGGCTCATGCCTGTAATCCCAGCACTTTGGGAGGCCGAGGCAGGTGGATCACCTGTGGTCAGGAGCTCAAGACCAGTTTGGCCAACACAGTGAAACCCCATCTGTACTAAAAATACAAAAATCGGCCGGGAGCAGTGGCTCACGCCTGTAATCCCAGCACTTTGGGAGGCTGAGGCGGGCAGATCACAAGGTCAGGAGATCGAGACCATCCTGGCTAACACAGTGAAACCCCATCTCTACTAAAAATACAAAAAAATTAGCCAGGCGAGGTGGCATGCGCCTGTAGTCCCAGCTGCTGGGGAGGCTGAGGCAGGAGAATGGCGTGAACCCAGGAGGCAGAGCTTGCAGTGAGCTGAGATTGCACCACTGCACTCCAGCCTGGGTGACAGAGCAAGACTCTGTCTCAAAAAAAAAAAAAAAAATTAGGGGGGTATGGTGGTGGGCACCAGTAATCCCAGCTACTCAAAAGGCTGAGGCAGGAGAATGCTTGAACCCCAGAGGTGGAGGTTGCAGAGAGCCAAGATCGCACCACTGCACTCCAGTCTAGGCGACAGAGCAAGACTCTGCCTCCAAAAAATATATTTTTTAATAAATAAATAAAAATACAAAAACTAGCCAGGCATGGTGGCAGGCACCTGTAGTCCCAGCTACTCAGGAGGCTGAGGCAGGAAAATCCCTTGAACCTGGGAGGTAGAGGTTGCAGTGAGACGAGATCCCACCACTGCACTCCAGCCTGGGCAACAGGGCAGGACTCCGTCTCAGAAAAAAAAAAAAGAAAGAAAGAAAATGCAACCCAACCCAAGCCCAGAAGGGCTGCGAAGGAGATGAGCGGGGTGGCGGGGTGACAGGCAAGGGGATGGACTCTAGATTGGATGGCCAAGGAAGGTCTCTCTGGGGGACATGGAAGCTGAGTGCTCGGTAACAGGAAGGGCCAGGCGTGAGAAAAGCAGAAGGAACGGCATCGGGGGCCGAGGGAACAGCATGTACTCAGGGCAGGAACGTGGCTTTGGGTATCTGCAGAGATGAAAGACAGTAGCGCAGTGACAAGTGAGGAAAGCAGGGGACAGATGACAAGAAGCCTCTGAGGGAGGGTTCTGAGTCATGGCACACTAAGATCCTCTCACTCACAGGCAAAAAGGCCTTCTGCCTGTGGCTGGGTGAGGGACAGCAAGCCAGGAGGGAGCAGGAACAGAAGCAGCATGCTCCTACTGAGGCAGCTGTGATAGGCACCTGGTGGCCAGACTGTCTTCCAGCCTCCATTTCTGGGATGATTCTTTGTCATAAGAGATCAAAAACTGGCTCTGAGTGTGTGGTGACTTCCCCAAGGGTCTTCCTATGAGGAAAAAAAGAGCTGATCATCTCAAAGTGTGACTTGTGGCCAGGTGCAGTGGCTCACGCCTGTAATCCCAGTACTTTCGGAGGCCAGGGCAGGCAGATAACGAGGTCAGGAGATTGAGACCATCCTGGCTAACACGGTGAAAACCCGTCTCCACTAAAAATGCAAAAAATGAGCCAGGCATGGTGGCGGGCGCCTGTAGTCCCAGCTACTCGGGAGGCTGAGGCAGGAGAATGGCGTGAACCTGGGAGGTGGAGCTTGCAGTGAGCCGAGATCGCATCAATGCACTCCAGCCTGGGCGACAGAGCGAGACTCTGTCACACACACACACAAAAAATGTGACTTGCATAGTGTGTGACATTATATCAAAACCGAGGCACTGGCATCTGGGTTTCTTCCTCTATCTTCTGGGCATATATTTGGCATCAGTCTGTCTCCTGGCACCTGGTGGACCTTCTTCATTAAGTTATGAGGCCTTTCTCAGCCAGGCGCGGTGGCGCGCCTGTAATCCCAGCACTTTGGGAGGCCGTGGCGGGTGGATCACGAGGCCCGGAGTTCAAGACCAGCCTGGCCAAGATGGTGAAACCCTGTCTCTACTAAAAATACAAAAATTAGCCAGGCACAGTGGCGCACGCCTGTAATCCCAGCTACCTGGGAGGCTAAGGCAGGAGAATCGTTTGAACCCAGGAAGCGGAGGTTGTAGTGAGCCGAGATTACGCCACTGCACTCCAGCCTGGTCACAGAGTGAGACTCCATCTCAAAAAAAAAAAAAAAAAAAAAGTTTTGAGGCCTTCCAAAGAGGTCAGATGCCAAAAGCATCTCAGGCAGCCCTGGAGATGCCGACCTGTCCTTACCTGCCTAACGTGGGTCCCTCTCTGCTTAATGATGTTTACCCTGCCTGTGGGCCACGAAGCCTGCTGGGAACTTCACACTCCCCCACAGGCCTCCAGGTGTCCTTATCCTGGTCTCACAGGTGACAAAACTGAAGCTTAGGTTAAGTCACTGTCCCAAGGGCAGAGTGGGTGGCCTCCAAGTCCTTTACCACCACCACACGCTTCATTCTTCCCCCAGTGCACGACCCACAGCAAAGCCCACTCTGGTTCTAAAAGAATCCCAGCTCTGCTACCCACTAGCTGTGGACAAGTCGCTTCACCTTCTGCGTCTCAGTTTCTCCATCAGTCAAGTAGAGATAAGAACAGCATCTATTTCTTATGTTTAGTATGACAGTTAGATATGTTACTAGATAAGAAGCACTGACACTGCGGGGCGCCGTGGCTCATGCCTGTAATCCCAACATTTTGGGAGGCTGAGCTGGGTGGATCACCTGAGGTCAGGCGTTTCAGACCAGCCTGGCCAACATGGTGAAACGCCGTGTCTACTAAAAATACAAAAATTGGCCGGGTGTGGTGGCATGCGCCTGTAATCCCAGCTACTCGGGAGGCTGAGGCAGGAGAACTGCTTGAACCCGGGAGGCGGAGGTTGCAGTGAGCCAAGATCACGCCATTGCACTCCAGCCTAGGGGACAAGAGCGAGACTTCGTCTCAAAAAAAGAAAAAAAAGGCCGGGCGCGGTGGCTCAAGCCTGTAATCCCTGCACTTTGGGAGGCCGAGACGGGTGGATCACGAGGTCAGGAGATCGAGACCATCCTGGCTAACACGGTGAAACCCCGTCTCTACTAAAAAATACAAAAAACTAGCCGGGCGAAGTGGCGGGCGCCTGTGGTCCCAGCTACTCGGGAGGCTGAGGCAGGAGAATGGCGTAAACCCGGGAGGCGGAGCTTGCAGTGAGCTGAGATCCCACCACCGCACTCCAGCCTGGGCGACAGAGCCAGACTCAGTCTCAAAAAAAAAAAAAAAGAAAAAAGAAAAAAAAAAACCCACTTAGAATTAAGCACTATATTCACCGTAATTTACTAGGACGATTACTATGTTCTGGCTGCTGCAGGAAATGTCCCAGGTATTAAAATATTCTCAGCTGCCACTGTCAATATCAGCAAGAAGGTGTTAAGACTCGGCCTGAACTTGACCAACTAGCTCAAGGTCTCTGGCCTTTCTCACGCAGCCAGACTTGTCAGTGAAAGTGCAGGATTCCCGACCAAACTCAACCACCTTATCAGAGCTGCAAGGCCTTTCCAAGCACCGCCCTTACTCAAGGCTGTCAAACCTCCTCTGATCTCAGGAACCAGACAGTCCAGAGGGCTTTGCTGGGCCCAGCTGGTGGAGCCTCTAAACCCACCTGGGTGCGGCTGAAATAGCTACTCCACCTGGCACACACCAAAGCCCACCACTCATCCCATCCCACTTTCTTGCTACTCGGTCCCGTCTCCCCCTCCCGGGTCCCACGGCTTTCTCCTTGCCCCGCCTCCTCTTCCTGATCCCCACCTCTTCCTCCACAGCCTCGCCTCCCCATCCCTGGCCCCGCCTCTCACATCCCGGCCCCGCCTCCTCCACCTCAGCCCTGCCCCCTCCTCCTCCGGACCTGCCTCTTCCACCTCGGCCCTGCCTCCTCCTCCTCCTCAGGACACGCCTTTTCCTGCTCAGCTCTGCCTCCCACTCCTCGGGACCCGCCTCCCCCTCCTCGGCACCCGCCTCCCGCTCCTCGGCACCCTTCCCCTTCCTCAAGCTCCGCCTCCTCGGCCCCGCCTCCCCACATCTGCCCTACTGTGTCCAGAGGTGAGTAGGGTTACACTACTTGTCAAATGTTAGCTGCTGCAAGGTGCTGCACCATGCTGAGGCTTTCCAGGCATGTATCTGCTCATCCAATGTTCACTAGACCAAGAACCCCTTCAAACAATAATAACCCTGGGATGCAGGGACAACTAACCCGGTCAATATGAACATCCGGCAGGAGACAGGAAGGGGCTTGAGCTGTAGCGCTTGCCACTTTCCGTGGTGTAAATACCCTACCTGTGACTTAGCGATGTCAGCCTGCTATCCCTGAACACAGAGTTGGGAAGATGCACACCATCAGACAATGTGAGCCGGGTCTCGCACACCGAGGTGTCATTTTATGGATGAAAAAGCTAGGTCAAGGTAAGCCGTGGGAGTTCACACCTGTAACCCCAACTCTTTGGGAGGTCAATGTGGGGGGATCACTTAAGGTCAGGAGTTCGAGACCAGCCTGGCCAATATGGTGAAACCCCATCTCTACTAAAAATACAAAAATTAGCCAGGCGTGGCGGTGGGTGCCTGTAAACCCAGCTACTCAGGAGACTGAGGCAGGAGAATCACTTGAACCCGGGAGGCAGAGGTTGCAGTGAGCCAAGATGGCACCACTGCACTCCAGCCTGGGCAACAGAGGGGGTACTCTGTCTCAGGAAAAAAAAAGAAAAATACAACTAGCTCAAGAGGCTAAAGAACTTGCCCATGGGCTCCAAACCTTGTCAGTGGCAGTTAAGCATATGAGCCCAGCACTGATCCAAAGCCCGCCGGCACTGCCACCTTCCCAGTATCAATCATCAATACTGCCCAACCCAAAGGGGAACTGGCCTGCAGCCCTGGAAAAGGCCGCCTTCTCTGGGTCTCAGGTCCCTCATCTGTAACTTTACAGAAATTAAACAAGAAAAATTCCCTCAAACCTGGGGCTCTGAGATTCTGAGTGCCTACAGCAGAGAAATTGCCTAAGTACAAAGCTACGTCCAGGGGAACAGAAGGGACTCCACCAGGAGAATCTGCCCAGTGAGTCACCATCTGCTCAAAGCAAGAAGCCTGCAGGAAAATCTGAAAAGCCTAAGTTCCTCCCCAACCCCCTCAGGAATCTGGCCTGAGTCCGGCTAATATAGGAAAGGTCTTTATAGTTCACCACAGCTCAAGGCTCGCCACTTTGTTTTTTTGTTTTGTTTTTTTGAGACAGACTCACTCTGTTGCCCAGGCTGGAGTGCAGTGGCACAATCTCGGCTCACTGCAACCTCTACCTCCCAGGTTCAAACGAATTCTCCTGCCTCAGTCCCCCGAGTACCTGTGATTACAGGTGCGCGCCATGATACCCTGCTAATTTTTATATTTTTATTGGAGACGGGGTTTTGCCATGTTGGCCACGCTAGTCTCGTGGCCTCAGGTGATTCTCCTGCCTCAGCCTCCCAACGTGCTGGGATTACAAGCGTGAACCACCGCACCCAGCCAAGGCTCATCACTCTCAATCCTGCCTTTACTCCAAGGGGCAGCCCATCTGATTTTAGGACAGAGATCCTCTCCCAGCAGTCCACACTGACCCGCAGCACCTCACCCTCCCTTCAGGGATGCTCTGTCCTCTGAACATAGCAGGACAGCATCAGCAGAGAAGCCATCAGCGTGGAGAAAACTAGAGTCAGACAAACCCAGGTTCAGCTCCCCAGCTTCCAGGCTCTGTGACCTTGACCAGCTGAGTTTACCTCTCTGAGCTTGAGCTGCATTATCTGTAAAGTGGAACACTAGTTCCCATCCGATCAGGTGCTAATAAGACTCACCCCTGGGCGAGGCGCAGTGGCTCACACCTATAATCCCAGCACTTTGGGACACCAAGGCAGGAGGATCGCTTGAGCCCAGGAGTTCGAGACCAGCCTGGACTAACATGGTGGAACCCCATCTCTACTAAAACTACAAAAATTAGCCGGGCGTGGTGGCATGCGCCTATAATAACATCTACTTGGGAGGCTGAGGCAGGAAAATCACTTGAACTGGGGAGGTGGAAGTTGCAGTGAGCTGAGATCGCGCCACTGCACTCCAGCCTGGGTGACAGAGGGAGACTCCGTCTCAACAAAAAAAAAAAAGCAAGCATCCTAAATGCGGGTTGTGGGGACCCCAAGAGGCTGAGGCTTCCTCACCTCTGGGTACTCAGCTGCGGGAAACAGGCAGAGACCTGAACAGCTGGAGGCTGAAGAGACTGATTTTCTCTGGAATTAACAGGCTCATTTACAAGATGTAGTGGCTGTTTTTCCAGTTGCTACTGGGCTCATTGCTTTGAGTCTCATCAGCAGTGGCAAAAACAGCAATAAAATACGTACGTACATACATACATACACACACACACACACACACACACACACACACACACTACTGTGTCCTAGGATAAGCAGTTCGCTTACCGACCTAGCTCTGACCCCAAGACAATGCCAAGGCCTGCTCTGGCATTCTAAGAGGAGGGTTTCAGCCAAGGCCTGGAGGTGACCTGTTCTAGCTAGAGGCTTCACCTCAATCAGGCCACAGAATGGATAACTTTTCCTCTCAGATCAGATGAGATTTGGCAGTGATATGAGGCTACTATGGAAACAGCCACCAATCTCCCCTCCTGCTGGGATCCCAACTGCCATGATATCAGTCCTCAGCCAGACATTAATTCATTGTGTGACAGTCAGCACGTCCTGCACCCCTCTGGGCGTTACCTCTATCAACTGTAACTTGTACTTCATAACCTCCAAGGTCTCTCCAGGAGCCAAGAAAGTCTTTTGAAGGGGGCTAACCTCTCAGTGGACAAGAGACTGCTTGAGGGTGGGAGGATGGATTTAGTCCCAAGCAGAAATAGATTCTTTTTTTTTTTTTTTTGAGACAGAGTCTCGCTCTTGTCACCCAGGCTGGAGTGTAATGGCGCAATTTCAGCTCACTGCAACCTCCGCCTCCCGAGTTCAAGTGATTCTCCTGCCTCAGCCTCCCAAGTAGCTGGGATTACAGGCGCCCACCACCACACCTGGCTAATTTTTGGTTTTTTATTTTTTTTTTGAGACGGAGTCTTGCTCTGTCTCCCAAGCTGGAGTGCAGTGGCACGATCTTAGCTCACTGCAAGCTCCACCTCCCGGGTTCACGCCATTCTCCTGCCTCAGCCTCCCGAGTAGCTGGGACTATAGGTGCCCACCACTACGACCAGCTAATTTTTTGTATTTTTAGTAGAGATAGGGTTTCACCGTGTTAGCCAGGATGGTCTCGATCTCCTGACCTCATGATCCGCCTGCCTCAGCCTCCCAAAGTGCTGGGATTACAGGCGTGAGCCACTGCGCCCAGCCTAATATGTGTATTTTTAGTGGAAATGGGGTTTCATTATGTTGGCCAGGCTGGTCTCGAACTCCTGACCTCACGTGATCTGCCCACCTTGGCCTCCCAAAGTGCTGGGATTACAGGCATAAGCCACTGTGCCCAGCTGAAATATATCCTTTATTTATTATTACCTTTTTAAAACGGAGTCTCGCTGTGTCACCCAGGCTGGAGTACAGTGGCGTGATCTTGGCTCACTGCAACTCCGCCTCCCAGGTTCACGTGATTCTCATTCCTCAGCCTCTGAGCCAGTAGCTGGAACTACAGGCACGCGCCACCATGCCCGGCTAATTTTTTTGTTTTTAGTAGAGACGAGGTTTCACCACGTTGACTAGGTTGGTCTCGAACTCCTGATCTCGAGTGATTCACCCGCCTCAGCCTCCCAAAGTGCTGGGATTACAGGCATGAGCCACCTCGCCCGGCCAGAAATGCATTCTTTGATGTAGATAAACCTTTTCTCAAATTGCCTGTTAAATGTGAGTGAAAGCATCTTTTCTATTTTTATTCATCTATAATAAACACACGCAGTTAAACTAATCTGCTTGCTATGCAATCCGCTAGGCCGGGAGACAACTGCTTCTCCCACCCAGAAGCCCTGTCGCTATCGCCTCCATGGGTACGTGGCAAAGGTTGGTAGAGAATAACAAAGAACACAGCAAAATTATTAATTTATTATTTTCCTCCAAGGTCACTTTGAACAGTGAGTTTGAAGCTTCCCCCCCTTTTTTTTTTTCTTTTGACACAGACTGTCACTCTCTTGTTCAAGCTGGAGTGTAGTGGCATGATCTCAGCTCACTGCAACCTCTGCCTCCAAGTAGCTGAGATTACAGGCGTGTGCCACAACACCCGGCTCAATTTTGTATTTTTAGTAGAGACGAGGTTTCTCCATGTTGGCCAGGCTGGTCTCGAACTCCTGACCTCAAGTGATCCAGCCACCTCAGCCTACCAAAGTGCTCAATTACAGGCGTGAGCCACCATGCCTGGCCAAAGCTCCCCCTTCTTTCTGGGAGAGAAAAGGATTAAGTATGGTAGAGCATATTCTCCAGTCCAAGTCTTGGGCCTCAGGCTGTGCCCAGCTTCCTGAAACAAAAGCGCTCACCCCCAGGGTGCTCAGAGGCCTACTTTATCTGACTGTTAACTAGCAAAACTAAACCAGCTACATTTTGCAAAATGCCATATGGATGTTCCAAACTGCATGTTTCAAGCTGGACGTGGTGGCTTTTTTTTTTTTTTTCTTGAAACAGGGTCTCTGTTGCCAAGGCTGGAGTGCGGTGGCCTGATTTCTGGGCTCCCTGCAGCCTCAACCTCTTGGGCTCAAGCCATCCTCCTGCCTCAGCCTCCCGAGTAGCTGAGACTACAGTAGTGGGACTACAGGTTTAGACACAGAGTTTGAGAGGGGAACCCATATCAGAACTTTATTCTAGAATGAAAACGTAAATGACATATTAGAGATTATTGAATACAAACCTCCTCATTATTGATACAATGTCAAAAATTACAGGATTTCTGAGTTAAAGGCTTCTAAGGGGCCAGGCACAGGGGCTCACGCCTGTAATCCCAGGACTTTGAGAGGCCAAGGTGGGTGGATCACCTGAGGTCGGGGGTTCGAGACCAGCCTGACCAACATGGAGAAACCCCGTCTCTACTAAAAATACAAAATTAGCCGGGCGTGGTGGCTCATGCTTGTAATTCCGGCTACTCAGGAGGCTGAGGCAGGAGAATCACTTGAACCTGGGAGGTGAAGGTTACTTGAATCTGGAAGGTGGAGGTTGCAGTGAGCCGAGATCACGCCACTGCACTCCAGCCTGCGCAACAAGAGTGAAACTCTGTCTAAAAACAAAAAACAAAAAAACAAAGGCTTCAAAGGATTGTGGGTAAATTTCCAAAAATAACAACAATAAAGAGGGCAGAGGTAGTAATATTCAACTTGTGAATAAAAACAGCCAAGCGTGCTAGCTCACACCTGTAATCCCACTACTTTGGGAGGCCGAGGCGGGCGAATCACTTGAGGTCAGGAGTTTGAGGCCAGCCTGGCCAACATGGTGAAACCCCCGTCTCTACTAAAAATACAAAAAATTAGCCGGGCATGGGGGCAGGCACCTGTAATCCTAGCTATTCGGGAGGCCGAGGCAGGAGAATCGCTTAAACCCAGAAGGCGGAGGTTGCAGTGGGCCAAGATCGCGCCATTGCACTCCAGCCCGGGCAGTAAGACCGAAACTCTGTCTCCAGAAAGAAAAAAAAAAAAAAATTCCTTCTACGTATCCAGGGTACCTAGAGTAGTCAATTCATTGAGACGGAAAGCAGAAGGGTGGTTGCCAGAGGCGGAGGTGAAGAGGAATGGGGAATTAGAATTTAATGGCTACACCTTCTGTTTTGCAAGATGCAAAGAG
Organism: Theropithecus gelada; assembly: GCF_003255815.1. Taxonomy (NCBI): domain Eukaryota; kingdom Metazoa; phylum Chordata; class Mammalia; order Primates; family Cercopithecidae; genus Theropithecus; species Theropithecus gelada. The sequence goes on along the minus strand of NC_037687.1, from coordinate 14,195,796 downwards.
TTCTGGAGATGGGTGGTGGGGATGGTTGTACAACAACGTGAATGTTCTTAATGCCACTGAACTGTACACTTAAACATAGTTAAGATGGTAACTTTTATGTGTATTTTGCCAGAATTTTTTAAAGTGGAGGGGAAGTGAGAAACAAGAAATCGCTCGACCTGCTGTTTTTCGTTTGAGGACCAGCATGGCATAGTGGCTAGGAACTAAGACCTTGGCGTCCTGAGTTCTCCTATCTGTTTTGCATTTACTAGCAAGGGGCCTCTGAACAAGTCACTTGATATCTCTGAGACTTTATTCATCCTTACAAACAGGAGTAATAATAGTTCTTATACAAGGTAACAGAATCTCACCAGCACAACAGTAAGCACTTGCTAAATTGTTCTTATTTTGAATTCTGGTAACAAATTTTATTATTTGATGATAGTTACTTAAAAGTCAGCAATAATTCAGGGACAATTGGTTGAATTATTAATATCATATTATCATCTAGGGCGATAAGCACATCAAACGGCTTCGTTTTAGGGGGAAAAGTGACCCAAGTTAGGAGTCAGAAGACATGGGCTTCAAGAGTGGCTGTGCGTGGTAGATTTCTCCTTGATGACACCCAAGGGTTGACGGAGATGACCTTAGATAACCAGAAAGCAAGATCGGCTTCGCTGCTCTGCGAAAGCCAGCAGTGGAGCTGCACCTCCCTCACCGCCTAAGTCTCCCGGGAACGTCCCGGGCGAGGGAAGGGGTCCAAAGGTCGTACATAAAGACTGATTGCAAAGCCCCTTCCTACGCTGGTGGCGGCAGCGTGGCGCAAGATTTGTGCAAGACTCCCTCGGATTGGGAGCAAGGGTCCCGCACCTTCGTGGCTCCCATGACAAAGTCGGCAACTCAGCCCGCCGGGGGAGCTACAAGGAACCTGCAAGCGTCCCAGCCCCTGCAGAGACCCCCCCAAAAAAAGCACCCCCAAAACAGCCTGGGTTGCAGATTTATAAATACCTCCTCCGCACATGCGCATTGGAATTTACGAGTGGCCCGGGGCGCAACGCTTGCCCAATGCGCCTGCGCCGTCCGACTCTTCCTTCGGGGCACAGGACCAGAAAGTGGGGTCCCGTGGTCCCGCAAAGAAGGAAAAAGAATGGGTCAGCAGTGGCCACACGGTCCCTGTTTCTCGCTTCTTACCTCGTAGTGCTTCATGGCTCCCTCCCACGGCGGCTACTGCTCCGCGGCTGCTGCTGCCGAACTGCGCGGCACAGCACAGGATACCCAGAGCGCTCGCGACCGCTGCGCTAGACTAAACGCGGCTCTGCGTCCGCCCCGCCCCCCCGGCCGCGCGCGCCCCGTCGGCCAATCAGGGCACGAGGCGCCCACCTTCGCCCCTTCTCCTTGGGGCCCGTCCGAACCAAGACTAGGGCTAGCACCAGGGGATTGACCAATCAGCTTGCGAGAGCCACTGAAGGGGGCGTAGCGCCTGTAGGAGGGGCTAAAGAGAAGGGGCTTGACCATCCGCCAATCCAAAGGAGGCCTCTGCGCCGCGCGTCCCTTTGCCACGCCCCCTGATGGCGTCGCTGTGGAAACCAAGGTAAGCGACCGTTAGGCCAGACGGGGGGGCGGGGCAAGAAGTTGAGTGACAGGCAAGGCAGCATCCACTTGACAGGCGGCGCCGACGGGGTAAATTCTGAGGTGGGAGGCTCCCGGGGTACAGCGGGAACAACAGGAGAGGGCTAGGGACTGGGGTCGCGGGCTGCGGAGTCTGGATGGCGATGCCACTACAGGAGGAGACTCGAGTGGAAGGGAAGGAAGGGGGAAATGGGGTGGCGAAAAGCTCCCCATTTGGGAACCCCCAACCTGCAACCTTGAGCCCCAGCCCCATTCTGGGGGTGGCTTCACTGCCGTTTTTAATGAAAGCCCCCGCCCCACTTTGTTTTTTTGTTTTGTTTTGTTTTTGAAACACTTTCATTCTGTCCCCCAAGCTGGAGGGCAGTGGCACAATGACGGCTGACCGCAACCTCTGCCTCCTAGGTTCAAGCGATTGTCATGCCTCAGCCTCCCTAGTAGCTGAGATTACAGGCGCCCGCCACCACGCCCGGCTAATTTTTGTATTTTTTTAGTAGAGAGGGGTTTCGCCATGTTGGCCATCCTGGTCTTGAACTCCTGACCTCAGGTGATCCTTCCGCCTCAGCCTCCCAAAGTGCTGGGATTACAGGGGTGAGCCACCGCGGCCGGCTCCCTCCTCACTTTGCTCCGTCCTATGGACAGGGGAACTACATTTGTCTCTGCTTGACTTGGTCCAGAATGCTGTCTAGTGGCTCCATGGGGCCACTGAGCCCTTGAAATGGGGCTGGTCTAGGCCAGGCACGGTGGCTCACGCCTGTAATCCCAGCACCTTGGGAGGCCAAGGGGGGCATATCACCAGGTGAGGAGTTGGAGACCAGCATGACCAATATGGTGAAACCCCGTCTCTACTGAAAATACAAAAATTGGCCGGGCGCGGTGGCTCAAGCCTGTAATCCCAGCACTTTGGGAGGCCGAGGAGGGCGGACCACAAGGTCAGGGGATCGAGACCATCCTGGCTAACACGGTGAAACCCCGTCTCTACTATAAATACAAAAAATTAGCCGGGTGTGGTGGCAGGCGCCTGTAGTCCCAGCTACTTGGGAGGCTGAGGAAGGAGAATGGCATGAACCCAGGAGGCAGAGTTTGCAGTGAGCTGAGATCCGGCCACTGCACTCCAGCCTGGGCAACAAAGTGAGACTCCGTCTCAAAAAAAAAGAAAACATTAGCCATGGTGGTGCACACCTGTAGTCTCAGCTGATCGGGAGCCTGAGGCAGAAGAATCTCTTGAACTTGGGAGGCAGAGGTTGCAGTAGGCCAAGATCTCGTCACTACACTCCAGCCTGGGCAAAAGAGCAAGACTCTGTCTCAAAAAGAAAGAGAGAAAAAGGAAGTGAGGGAGGGAGGGAGGGAGGGAGGGAGGGAGGGAGGAAGGAAGGAAGGAAGGAAGGAAGGAAGGAAGGAAGGAAGGAGAAATGGCACTGGTCCAAATTGCGATGTGCTTGTAAATGAAAAACACATAAATTCCTGGCCAGGCACGGTGGCTCATGCCTGTAATCCCAGCACTTTGGGAGGCTGAGACAGGCGGATCACTTGAGGTCAGGAGTTCAAGACCAGCCTGGACAACGTGATGAAACTCCTCTCTACTAAAAATACAAAAATTAGCCAGGCGTAATGGCGGGCGCCTGAAATCCCAGCTACTAGGGAGGCTGAGGCAGGAGAATCGCTTGAACCAGGGAGGTGGATGTTGCAGTGAGCCAAGATCATATCATTGCACTCCAGCCTGGGCAACAGAGCGAGACTCCATCTCAAAAAAAAAAAAAAAAAGACTGACAGGCAAAGGAACAAGCAGTACCTGGCACACTTCTTTACCTCCTCTCCTTACTGTTGTTTCCAGATCCTGCCCCTGAGCTTTCATGAGCTGTTGAACCATCTGGAATTCACAGGCCTGTCATGAGAGACACGATGAGAAGTCCTTAAAGGTAGATCGCTGATTCACAGGGGAGCAGGCGGAGCCAAGGGTGAGTCAGTGCTTGGAACTCAGTCATCCAGATTCGGCTCTGGAAACTTCTGAAGCTGTAGCCTTTGGGGATCCCTGACTGCGAGTACAGGAAGCCAAAGCTATGTGGTCTTCAGGAAACTCATTATCTTTTTCACTGGCACTATCTGGGAAAAACAGATGAAAACATGAAGGTGTTTTGTATGTGTGCTTTCAAAAGCAAGGATCTGGCCAGACGCAGTGGCTCACGCCTGTAATCCCAGCACTTTGGGAGGCCGAGGCAGGCAGATCACCTGAGGTCAAGAGTTTGAGACCAGTTTGGCCAACATGGCGAAACCCTGTCTCTACTAAAAACACAAAAATTAGCTGGGTGTAGTGGCAGGCACCTGTAATTCCAGCTACTCAAGAGGCTGAGGCAGGAGAATCGCTTGAACCCAGGAGATGGAGGTTGCAGTGAGCAGAGATCACGCCACTGCACTCCAGCCTGGGTGACAAGAGTGAAACTCTCTCTCAAAAAAAAAAAAAAAAAAAAGCAAAGATCTTTTTCTGGTGGCAGTTTTGAGTTTTGAGGCCCTCGGTGTCACGACAGGCCCCACTCCCTACCCTTCTGGGGTGCTGGGGGAGAGTATTTGCTTTCAGGACACAAGTTAATTTTTTGGTAGAGATGGGATCTCATTATGTTGCCCAGGCTGCCCTGGCCTCAAGTGACCCTCCCTACTCAGCCTCCCAAAGCGCTGGGATTACAGGCATGAGCCATCCCACTCGGCCTGAGACCACAAGTTAAAATCCTATCGGATTGAGTTACCTGAGGTACTTGATTGTGAGGGGCCGTGGGGATAGGGTTGAACCCCTAAGACCCAGCCACGTGTTGCTCCTTCACCAGTGACGCAAATTTTCAACTTATTTAATGTGATCGGAAGAGGTGACTCGTCTGTCTCTGGGTTGCAGCCAGATAGGGCATGACAGTGTACGAGTAGGTGTCATTTTGAAGAGATTCTATACATATTCCCATAAACTGAGAACATTTTGGAAATTCCCTTTTGAGACTGCTTTTCTGAGCCCCACACTTACTCAATAGGTGCCAAATCATCCTCGTGCACCTACTATGCTGTGTGTCAACCGAAATACAAAGAATTTCCACCCCCTCCTCACCCATAAGAAGCTGGCAGAAAGGCAGGATCCAGCCTCCAAAGTAGAATTCCTCTTTGTTTTTGAGGGGTATTGCAGGCTTGAGGAACCCCTTGTTTGCCCATCTGGCTTCCAGTAACCAGGCTGTCAGCAGAAATGAAATCCACCCTTGGAATGAAGACTGGCCACTTTGTTCAAGCCACTGAGGACACTGTACTGTGACCCACTGACGGTGCCTGTCTATAGGGAAAGCTAGATCCTGCTGGTGTCTTCACAGTCCCAGCAGTGGCTGATTCACAAAGGTGACCGGTAGATCTCGTGGGTGCTTGCTGAGCTGATTGTAACTAGCTCCTTTATTAAAGTAATTTCCAAGGGAGAAACTGCAAGAGATGGCCAAAGCTGTGGCAGCTTCCAAGGATGAGCTTTTTTGGACCTCAGGTTTGGGGGAACCCCAGATCATTTGAATGCCAGAGACGTGATGTGTTTGGTAATGTCGTGTCTCACAAGCTCCTTTTGAATTTCCCATGGGCAAGTCAGGTCGGATCTTCACTTTTTCCAGAACCTGGCTTGGCTGGTTTGGCGTGTGTGTGAATGAGCTGGCTCGCCAGTGTGTGAGGGGATGTGAAGCTGGGACTAGACAAGCCAGGGCTGGTTAGCAAGTTTCTGCTGTGTCAGGAATCCCAGAAAGAAGTTTCCCAAGCCTTATCTTGTCTTGCCTGGGTTGTTTGGTTTTTCTCCTTCTTCGTTTTTTTTTCACTGAAGTGTAATTGACATGCAGTAAAATTCACCCGTTTTAGTGTACAGCTCTGAACACATACAGTCATGCAACCACCACTACAATCAAGATATAGAACATTTACATCAACCCAAAAAATTCTCCAAACTACTCCATTTGTTTCAGGTCCCAGCCCCTGGCAAGCATTCATCGGCTTTTTGTCCTGATACTTTTGCCTTTTCCAGAAGGTTGAGTGAAATGGAATCATGCAGCCTTTTGAGCCTGGCTTCTTTCACCCACATAATGGATATGAGGTTCATCTGTAATGTTGCTTTTTTGTATCTGTAGCTCATTCTTTTTTATGGCTGAATAGTATTCCATTGTGTGGATGGATCACGTTTGATTATCCATTCATCCATTGAAGGACAGTTAGGGTTTAACTGCTGTTAGTAATAACTAATAAAGGCTCAGCAAACATTCGCTCATTTTTTTTGAGACAGAGTCTTGCTCTGTCACCCAGGCTAGAGTGCAGTGGGGCAATCTCAGCTCACTGCAACCTCCGCCTCCTGGGTTCAAGTGATTCTCCTGCCTCAACCTCCCGAGTAGCTGGGATTACAGGCACGCACCCCTACACCCAGCTAATATTTGTATTTTTAGTACAGACTGGGTTTCCCCATGTTGGTCAGCATGGTCTCGATCTCTTGACCTTGTGATCCTCCCGCCTCAGCCTCCCAAAGTGCTGGGATTACAGGCATGAGCCACTGCACACAGCCATGAATTTTTATATGTGAACAAAGGCTTTCCTTTCACATGGGTATCCCACTAGGAGTGGGATTGCTGGCTCATATGGCTATAGTGCTTTTGAAGGCCTTTTTTTTTTTTTTTTTTTTTTGAGAAGGAGTCTTACTCTGTCGCCCAGGCTAGAGTGCAGTGGCACCGTCTCAGCTCACTGCAAACTCCACCTCCCAGGTTCAAGTGATTCTCCTGACTCAGCCTCCCAAATAGCTGGGATTACAGGCACACGCCATCACGCCTGACTAATTTATGCATTTTTAGTAGAGATGGGGTTTCACCCTATTGGCCAGGCTGGTCTCGAACTCCTGACTTCAAGTGATTCACCTGCCTCGGCCTCCCAAAGTGCGAGATTACAGGCATGAGCCACCGCACCCGGCCTTGAAGATCTTTTCAAAATTTATTTGGATTTTTATTTATTTTTGAGACAGGGTCTCACTGTCTCTCAGGCTAGTGTGCAGTGGCACACCCGTAGCTCACTGCAGCTTGGCATTCCTGAGCTGAAGTGATCCTCCCACCTCAGCCTCCCAAGTAGCTGGCATGTGCCACCATGCCCAGCTGATTTCTTTTTTATTCTTTTTAGATATGGGATCTCGCTATGTGGGCCAGGCTGATCTGGAACTCCTGGGCTCAAGTGATCCTCCTGCCTTGGCCTCCAAAAGTGCTGGGATTACAGGTGTGAGCTACCGCACCTGGCCTGAAGGTCTTTTTTTCAACAGGTGAAGAGCTGAAGACAGGAGTAATGCAATTTTCTTAAAATTAAGGCTTTATGGGCCCCAAGCAGTGGCTCACACCTGTAATCCCAGCACTTTGGGAGGCTGAGGCGGGTGGATCATGAGGTCAGGAGATTGAGACCATCCTAGATAACACCGTGAAACCCCATCTCTACTAAAAATACAAAAAAATTAAACTGGCATGGTGGCGGGCGCCTGTAGTCCCAGCTACTCGGGAGGCTGAGGTGGGAGAATGGCGTGAACCTGGGAGGGGGAGCTTGCAGTGAGCTGAGATTGCCCCACTGCACTCCAGTCTGGGTGACAAAGCGAGACTCCATCTCAAAATAAATAAATAAATAAGGCTTTACGATCATCTGAGTCACATTATACACAAGCTGAGTGTCTACTGTAAGCACTCAGCATGCTAAACACTTCAGCATTTTACTCACTGACTGACCCTAGGGAAGTCACATGACCTCTCACAATCTCCATCTCCCCACCTGTCAAATGGGTGTAATGATAGCCCAACCTCATAGGGCTGTTGTGACAATTATAGGAGTTAATATTCATTGAGTCCTTGGAACAGGTTTGGCCATGTCAGTGTTAGATGTTATCATAGGCCAGGCACTGTGGCTTATGCCTGTAATCCCAACACTTGGGGAGGCCAAGGCCAGGAGATCACTTGAACTCAGGTGTTTGAGACCAACCTGAGCAACAAGGCAAAACCCCATCTCTACCAAAACTATAATACAAAAAATTAGCCAGGCATGATGGCAGGCACCTGTGATCCCAGCTACTCAGGGAGACTGGGGAGGGAGGATCATTTGAACCCGGGAGGTGGAGGCTGCAGTGAGCCAAGATTGTGCCACTGTGCTCCAGCATGGGTGACAGTGTGAGACCCCATCTAAAAAAAAAAAAAAAAGCAAGGCCGGGTGTAGGGCTCACTCCTGTAATCCCAGTACTTTGGGAGGCCAAGGTGGGTAGACCATGAGATCAGGAGTTTGAGACCAGCCTGGCCAACATAGTGAAACCCCTGTCTCTACTAAAAATACAAAAAGTGGTGGTGCACGCATGTAATCCCAGCTACTCAGGGAGGTTGAGGCAGGAGAATTGCTTGAAACTGGAAGGTGGAGGTTGCAGTGAACTGACATCACACCAGTGCACTCCAGCCTGGGCAACAGAGTGAGACTCCATCTCAAAAAAAAAAAAAAAAAGAAGTGGCCGGGTGCAGTGGCTCACGCCTGTAATCCCAGCACTTTGGGAGGCCAAGGCTGGTAGATCATGAGGTCAGGAGTTCAAGACCAGCCTGGCCAACATGGTGAAACTCCATCTCTACTAAAAATACAAAAATTAGCCAGGTGTGGTGGCAGCCGCCTGTAATCCCAGCTACTCGGGAGGCTGAGGCAGAGAATCGCTTGAGCACGGGAGGTGTAAGTTGCAGTGAGCCGAGATCGCACCACTGCATTCCAGCCTGGGTGACAGAGTGAGTGAGACTCCATCTCAAAAATAAAAATAAAAAAGATGTTATTATCATGTTCATTTCCTGGCTCCTCTCAGTTTCATCCACATAGCAACATCAGCAGGGTAAAATCTACTCTTTTTTTTTTTTTTTTTTGAGACAGAGTCTCACTATGTTGCCCAGGCTGGAGTACAGTGGTGCGCTCTTGGCTCACTGCAACCTCCACCTCCCAGGTTCAAGCCATTCTCATGCCTCAGTCTCCTGAGTAGATGGGACTACGGGCACATGCCACCACTTTCACCACCAGCTAATTTTTGTGTTTTTAGTAGAGACAGGGTTTCACCATGTTGCACAGGCTGGTCTCAAACTTCTGACCTCAAGCGATCCACCTGCCTCAGCCTCCCAAAGTGCTGTGATTACAGGCGTGAGTCACCGTGCCCAGCCTAATCTACTCTTATCTCCAATTTATGGAGGACAGACCTAATGCTCCCAAAGATCAAGCAGGTTGTAGAAGATCACACAGGTAGGGAATAAGTAAACAGTTGGTCCAGGATTTGAACTAAAGCAACTGTCCTCAGATTCACTTGCGTAGTTCCTATATCAGTCAGGATTTTACCAAAGAAACAGAGCCAGAGCCAGTAGGGGGGAGGGAGGGAGAGGGAGAGGGGGAGAGAGAGAGAGAGAGAGAGAGAGAGAGAGAGAGAGTGTGTGTGTGTGTGTGTGTGTGTGTGTGTGTGCAGAGATTTATTTCAAGGAATTGGCCTGCATGCTTGTGGGGGTGGCTAGACAACGCCAAAATCTGCTGGGTGGGATAGCAGGCCGTAAACTTAGGCAGGAGCTGATGCTTTTTCTGCTGAGAAACCTCAGTGTTTGCTTTTAAGGCCTTTCAGTGTTGGAAGGCCTTTCAGTGTTGGCTTTTTTTTTTTCTTCTTCGAGACAGAGTCTTGCTCTGTCACCCAGGCTGGAGTGCAGTGGCCAGATCTTGGCTCACTGCAAACTCTGCCTCCTGGGTTCAAATAATTCTCCTGCCTCGGCCTCCCGAGAAGCTGGGATTACAGGCGCCTGCCACCACGCTCAGCTAATTTTTGTATTTTTAGTAGAGACGGGGTTTCACCATCTTGGCCATGCTGGTCTCGAACTCCAGACCTCGTGATCTGCCTGCCTCAGCCTTGCAAAGTGCTAGGATTACAGGTGTGAGCCACCACACCCAGCCTTAGTGTTGGCTTTTAAAGCCTCTAGACTGATTGGATGAGGCCTACTTACATCCTTACATCCTTGAGGGTCATGTCCTGCTTTTAAAGGCAAGCAACTGTAGACATGTTCACCTAGATTAGTGTTTAGTTGAATAACTAGGTTCTAGAGCTTAGCCACGCTGACACAACAAACAACTATCACAGCTTCTCCAAGAGCCCAATATCTGCTGAAGTTTACGCAGAGGCCATTTTTTCAGTAATTTGAAGTTCTCAGTGAGGGTTCAGGTCACAGTACCATGTCTATTAGGAGAGAGTTACTGGGTTTGTTTGTTTTTTGTTTAATTTCCTGGCTCCTAGAACTGACTTAAAAAAAAATTAAAACTTCCCAAACTGGCCAGGCATGGTGGCTCACGCCTATAATCCCAGCACCTTGGGAGATCAAGGTGGGTTGATCACCTGAGGTCAGGAGTTCAAGACTAGCCCGGCCAACATGGTGAAACCCCATCTCCACTAAAAATACAAAAATTACCCAGGCGTGGTCACAAGCACCTGTAATCCCAGCTACTTGGGAGGCTGAGGCAGGAGAATCACTTGAACCAGGAGGCGGAGGTTGCAGTGAGCCAAATTTGTGCCACTGCACTCCAGCCTGGGCAACAAGAGTGAAACTCCGTCTCAAACAAACAAACAAAACTTCTTGAACATGACCCAGGCTTAGTCAAGGAGGGGAGAGTTCCCAGCCCTAACATTGACCCCAAGCACAAAAACATCCTTTGCGCAGTGTTTTTGGCAAAATGTTGCCCTCCAGTGTGGCAAAAAACTTTATTTCTATTTTTATTTTTTGAGACTCTCACTCTGTCACCCAGTCCGGAGTGCAGTGGTGCAATCTTGGCTCACTGCAACCTCTGCCTCCTGGGTTGAAGCGATTCTCCTGCCTCAGCTTCCAGAGTAGCTGGGATTACAGGCGTCTGCCACCACGCCTGGCTAATTTTTGTATTTTTAGTAGAGACAGGGTTTCACCATGTTGGACAGGCTGGTCTCGAACTCCTGACCTCAGGTAATCCACCCGCCTCGGCCTCCCAAAGGGCTAGGATTACAGGCGTGAGCCACCGCACCTGGCCTATGGTGAGAAACTTTAGAACAACCAGAAAGGTCCACCCGGAGCCATGTTAAGGCCTTTGGAGGCTGCTGCATTTGTAATTCTAAATTAAATTTACATTATAAAATAATAGCTTGTCAGTATAAAGTCACAAGCTCTGGGTTTTTCCCCATAATGCTCCTGACAGTTATTTAAGTTTTTTATGGGGAGGCTCAGGGTCTCACTGTCACCCAGGCTGGAGTGCAAGTGGCACAATCATAGCTGACTACAGCCTCAAATTCCTGGACTCAAGCGATCCTTCTGCCTTGGCCCACTGAGTAGCTGGGACTACAGGCTCACATCATTGCACCCAGCTATTTTTTTTTATTTTTAATTTTTTTGTATAGATGGGGTTTCACTATGTTGCCCAGGCTGGAACTCCTGGCCTCAAGCGATCCTCCCGCCTCAGCCTTCCAGAATTCTGGGATGACAGGCATGAGCCACTGGGCCCAGCCTAGTAACTTTTTACAAAATATCAAGTTATCTCTCCTCATAATTGCTTCAGGACCCCTGCTCAAGTATGGTTCTCGATGTCTAGGGAATTTCAGCCCCATCCTCCCGGGTTGCCCAGTTGGAGTCCAGAGTTCTTGCTGATGCAGTTACCTCGGAGGTCAGTGAGTGGGCAGAGAGAACCAGATCCGCCTGCTGGATGCTCTTGATAGTTATTTATGTAACTATCCGCCATGATGCTCCTGCTAGGTATTTATTTAACTTTTTCATGGGGAGGCTCAGGGTCTCACTGTCACCCAGGCTGGAGTGCAAGTGGCACAATTTGAGGCTGACTGCAGCCTCAAATTCCTGGGCTCGAGTGATCCTCCCGCCTCGGGAGGCAGGAGGATGGTCTTCTTGCTCAGGAGTCCCTGTCTGTCCAGGGGCAGCTGTCACTGGAAACTTCTAGCTGTGATACTGCCAGGAATGGGGTGATGGCTGAAGGGCCCACCACTAAGAAAATGGTTAGTCACCCCTTTGACAATGCTTCCTTGGTGCCATGCCTGTTCTGAGCACTTTGCAAATGTTGACTCATGTAAACTTCAAAGCCCTCATGATGTGGGCACAACTGCTATCCTCGTTCCTCATTGTGCCGATGAGGAAGCTGAGGCCAGCAATGGCTAAGTAACTAACCCAAGGTTACCCAGCCGGGAAATGCTGGAGCCGGGAATAAGCCCGGCTATCTGGTTCCAGAGTCAGTGTTACATGGCTCTGACCTCCCAGGCAGTTCTTCCAGGAACCTCCCTCACTTCCCAGGGCCCTTCCTAGGTGGAACCCCTTTCTGAGCCTCCTTTTCCCATCAGCCCTGTCCTTGACCGAGGCACGCCAGACTTTCAGAGCCAAACGCGATCATGTTGCCTACAACTGAGGAAACAGAGGCCTTGAAAGGTGTGTGACACACCTATGTCCCCCCCAAATCATAAAGGTAGTTGGGGGAGAAAAAGAAGCACGTGTGTAAGAATGGGGAATATTTATGAGGTTCTCACTGCATTCCAGGCACTGGAGACCCAATGCAGACAGGACCTGGCCCCTGCTCAGGTGGCGATCTCAGACTGGGAGGGAGGACTCATTGAAAGCCAAGAAACAAAATAAATTTCTAATTTAGCAGCAAGTGCTCTTGAGAGGGCAGTAAAGTGAAGAAGGCGGGACTGGGAGGACCTCGGGAGGTGAGCTTTCGCCCAGATCCTCACCTCCCTTTAGGAAGGGAGAACAGAGGCAGTCTTCTGTCCCAACATCCTTCTCCCCACAGTTGGGAGAATAGCGCTGGTGGATTGTTTGTTCATTTTGTTTTATTTTACTTATTTACTTATGTATTTTATTTTGAGACGGAGTCTCGCTCTGTCGCCCAGGCTGGAGTGCAGTGCCCCGATCTCGATCTCGGCTCACTGCAACCTCCGCCTCCCCGATTCAAGCTATTCTCAGGCCTCAGCCTCCTGAGTAGCTGGGATTACAGGTGCGTGCCACCAAGCCCGGGTAATTTTTGTATTTTTAGCAGAGACGGGATTTCACCATGTTGGCTAGGCTGGTCTCGAACTCCTGACCTCAAGTGATCCGCCCACTTCGGCCTCCCAAAATGCTGGGATTACAGGCGTGAGCCACCGCGCCTGGCCTGTTTGTTCATTTTAAAAAGAAACGGAGTCTGCTTATGTTGCCTAGGCTGGTCTCCAACTCCTAGGCCCGAGAGATTCTCCTGTCTTGGCCTCAGGAAGTGATGGAAATTACAGTCGTGAGGCTCCGTGTCAGGTTCTCTTATTGCCATATTGTAGAAAGAAAGAGATCCCTGGGTTAAGCAGACACGGGTTAGGCTGTTCGTCCGGCGTCACCCGGCGGAGGCCCACCGCAGGTCCCGCGAGACAAGGGCTGGAAGGTTTATCACCTCCTGGGGAAAAGACAGGGTAGTCCCAGGCCCCACCCCTTCCCGGAACATCACCTTCGCGACGGCTCCTGACCCACTGACCCAGGCGGAGGGCGGGACGCAGGGTCGCTGGGGCGGTGCAGAGTGTGAAAGAAGCTCGCGATTGGCTCGTCCCGGAAGGTGGGCGGGGCCTCCTTCGACCTGTGCGCGCGCCGCGGGGAGGCGTTGTCGAGGGCGGAGCGGGAGGGGGCGTGGCCCCGCGCCGGCGGCCGTTGACGGCAAAGCCCCGCCCCGGATGCCGCGTGTCACGGAAAGGGTGGCGGCGATTGGCCGGCGCCGCGGGCGGGGGGGCGGGTCGGAAGGTTCTGGAGGGGGCTGGCGGGCTCTGGAAGCTTCCGCCGGACGGGTATATAGAGTCCGGGACCGGGCGGCGGCGGAGCCGGGGGACGGCGACAGCAGGTCGGCGGGCCGCAGCGGGGGGCCATGGGCAAAGACTACTACCAGACGCTGGGCCTGGCCCGCGGCGCGTCGGATGAGGAGATCAAGCGGGCCTACCGCCGCCAGGCGCTGCGCTACCACCCGGACAAGAACAAGGAGCCCGGCGCCGAGGAGAAGTTCAAGGAGATCGCCGAGGCCTACGACGTGCTCAGCGACCCGCGCAAGCGCGAGATCTTCGACCGCTACGGAGAGGAAGGTGTGTGCGCGCGGCCAGGGGCGCGGTCCCGCCGTTTGACAGGGAAACCGAGGCATACCGGCCCCTCTCGGCGGCCCCCCGGGAAGGACGCCCCGGGCCCGGGGGCCGAGCTGCCCCGCCCTCCGGCCGCTCGGGCCTCCGCCCTTGGATTGGCGGCCGTGCGGTGGGAGGAGGAGCCTTGGCCCAGCCACTCGCCCAGAAGCTTCTAGCATGTCTGGGGCTGCCCCTCCCCGGCCGCCTCTTCCCGCGGCCCCGAGCAGCCCCGGGGTGCGGCGCAGGGGGGTGGGGGAGCCGGGGGTGACGACGGGGACGGCACGGCGGAGCCTGCTGCGGACCCGGGCTCACCTGGGCTCAGCCGCCGGGGTCCGCAGGGCGGCGCCTCCGGCTCAGCTGCGGGGCGCGGGGCTGTAAATGCGGGCGCCGACCCCGCTCGCTGGCCTTGGGGCTGGGCTGGGATGATTTCCGGGAAGTGATGACCTGGTCCCGGCCGGGCACGCAGGAGGCAGCGGCTGCCTAGGTGCGGAGAGCTGGGCCGCCTGGGGGTTTGGGGGGACGGAGAGTGGGGCTTTTTGTCCCTGTGCGCCTTGATGACTCGGGCTGGTTTCTGGGCTTGATCTGGGACTGACTTATTATGCAAGGATGGTGGCAGTGAATGCTAGTGTGAGGGTTTAAAAACTCTCCATCTTTTTTTTTCCGTATTTTTACTCTTCATACACATCAGTAGTCCTAAAATGTTGAAAGTAAATACCGAAAGCCGACCCTGGACCGTGTGTGTTTAGCCATCCCTTGGTGACATTGCCAGGAGGATGGGTCAGTCCAGGAGTGGCAGGGCCCAGGTGGCACCTGTAGGTGGACACCTAACCGCATGAGTCCTTTTCCACTGTCACGCTACGCGGAAGTACTTGGTGGTGGGGGGGCAGCTCTGCTGCTGCAGTGAGGGGTAGAAGCTTGGGGTTCTTCCTTGCTCTCCCCTGGCAGGCTAAAAAAAGTTCCTCCCCCATGACTTCCAAGCTTTTTTCCCCCGTAAGGGAAGCTCGAGAGGGAGTCTGCTGTTCAGCCATCTGACTGCTTCTAATTCTGCTTTTCAGGCCTAAAGGGCAGTGGCCCCAGTGGCGGTAGCGGCAGTGGTGCCAATGGTACCTCTTTCAGCTACACGTTCCATGGAGACCCTCATGCCATGTTTGCTGAGTTCTTCGGTGGCAGAAATCCCTTTGACACCTTTTTTGGGCAGCGGAACGGGGAGGAAGGCATGGACATTGATGACCCGTTCTCTGGCTTCCCTATGGGCATGGGTGGCTTCACCAACGTGAACTTTGGCCGCTCCCGCCCTTCCCAAGAGCCCACCCGAAAGAAGCAAGATCCCCCAGTCACCCACGACCTTCGAGTCTCCCTTGAAGAGATCTACAGCGGTTGTACCAAGAAGATGAAAATCTCCCACAAGCGGCTAAACCCCGACGGAAAGAGCATTCGAAACGAAGACAAAATCTTGACCATCGAAGTGAAGAAGGGGTGGAAAGAAGGGACCAAAATCACCTTCCCCAAGGAAGGAGACCAGACCTCCAACAACATTCCAGCTGATATCGTCTTTGTTTTAAAGGACAAGCCACACAATATCTTTAAGAGAGATGGCTCTGATGTGATTTATCCTGCCAGGATCAGCCTCCGGGAGGTAAGGTGCCAGGTGGGGCGGTGTCTGCAGAGCGCGATGGCCGCTCTTTGAAGCAGTTTATTTAGGTTTTGCTGAACACGCATTGGGGGTGTGGCGCTTGCCAGGCTTGGGGCACCACAGTGAACAGGACTGATCAGGGTGCTGTTCTGGAGCTTTCATGGTGGAGACATGTCGATTTGGGGGCCAGGTGTTGGCTGCAGAGACCTGATGAGTCTTACTGTATGCCAGATGGTCTCTGGGCAAGAGCTGAGCCTCTTGAGCCAGCTTCCCTCTAACGCTTATCCCTTTGCTTTTCAAGGCTCTGTGTGGCTGCACAGTGAACGTCCCCACTCTGGACGGCAGGACCATACCCGTCGTATTCAAAGATGTCATCAGGCCTGGCATGCGCCGAAAAGTTCCTGGAGAAGGCCTCCCCCTCCCCAAAACGCCCGAGAAACGTGGGGACCTCATTATTGAATTTGAAGTGATCTTCCCCGAAAGGATTCCCCAGACATCAAGAACCGTACTTGAGCAGGTCCTTCCAATATAGCTGCCAGAGCTCCGACTGACCAGGGACCTTTCCAGAGCTCAAGGATTTCTGGACCTTTCTACCAATTGTGGACCATGGGAGGGCCCAGGGAGGACTTTCATACTGCTGAATGTTTTCCAGAGCATATATTACAATCTTTCAAAGTCGTACACTAGACTAAAGTGGTTTTTCGAGCGATAGGGCATCAGGTGGTGGGAACAGCAGGAAAAGGCATTCCAGTCTGCCCCACTGGGTCCGGCAGCCCTCCCGGGATGGGCCCACATCCTCCTCCTCCAGTCCCTGTCCAGGGGTGAGAGGCAGACCAGCAGCTGGACTTGATCCCTCCGTGTCCCTTTGCTTTTGACTGGTAGATAATGTCGACCTGCTGTCTTGGTTCCCAGACCCTGTACACTCCTCTGTTTTCTGTTGTGTGATCAGTTCGTGGTTTATTCTGTATTTGTCTCCCATGTCTTGCTCTTCCCCTGGAGAATTCTGTCCTCTCTTTGGCCATCTCAAATTGGGAACCTAAACTATTCCTGCAGAACTGCCTGGCTGGTGCCCACAAGCAATACCTCTTGTTCCAGCAGGACCAAGGGAGCCAGCCTCCAGCGAGTGACTCCAGCAAGTGCAGCCACCTCTGCCTTGAGTGTCCGGGAGCCTGGCCCCAGCAAGGGCCCTCCTGACCTCTGGCTCTAGTGAAGCTGAATGTCCTCACTTTGTGGGTCACATTCTCCATTTCCGTAAGGCAATCTTGGCACACCTGGGGCTTACCAGTGGCCCAGGTAATTTTTTGTTTCATGGACTATGGACTCTTTCAAAGGGATCTGATCCTTTTGAATTTTGCACAGCCCTAGATATAATCCCTTTTGATAAAAGGGTCTTTGCTTCTGATTACAGGAGCACTGTGGAACGTCTGTAAATATGTTATTTTATAATTCCATGTATAGTTGGTGTACACTCAAATAAAACCTGTCCCCGGCAGCCACTGCTCTCTGTATAGGGCCATAATGAAATTCTGAAGAAATCTTGGGGAGGGAAGGGGAGTTGGAACAAATGTCTGTTCGCTGGAGGCCAGTCTGGTGCTCAGACCTTTAGACTCATTGTAAGTTGCCACTGCCAACATGAGACCAAAGTGTGTGACTTGTCAATGCAGCGTGACAGCATTAAAGACTGATGCTAAACCTCAGGGGAGCGGTCCTGCGACTCTGTTTGAGGGTTCTGCTGGTTTTGGGGGTGGATTTGGGGACCTGGGCATCCCTCCAAATGCAGTCAAGGTGGGAGGGTGGGATGGGCGGGAGGCAAGTACCCTGCAAGGGAAAGGTAAGTCTCCCTTCCTGGGCCATAAGTGGGTTGGAGAACTTCCACCGAGACTCTGGGTCCAAGAAACCAGAGACTCAAGCACAGTGGCCTTGGGGATCGTTTTTTGGTGAAGGTTGCAGTTAAAGTAGAGGTGCGGGGAGGCAGGGTCTGGCTCCTAATTCCCCTGCCTTTCTTCAGGGCCCCTGGCCTTTTTAGTGAACCTTGGCTCTGGGGCCAAGGGGCCAACCCAGGGTTTGGCCTCTTAATTCCCTATCACTCCTTTCCTGCTAGAATGGGCTGGGTGTCCTGAAGGCTGGCCAAACCAGAGCTCAAGGCCTAGAGAAGACATTTCCTGCCTTGGCTTTATTTGCAGGCCACTGAAGCTGCTTTTACTTTGTAACTTTTTTAAAATAACTGGTTTAATTATAAGGTAAGTAGTTACTCAGGCTTAAAACAAGGTATTGCTGCTTTGATACAAAGTGTTCTAAAGTGGGAACACTGTATATAGACCAGGAGCAAGTGGCTCAGGCCTGTAATCCCAGCACTTTGGGAGGCCAAGGTGGGCAGATGACTTGAGCTCAGGAGTTTGAGACCAGCCGGGGCAACATTGTGAAACCCCATCTCTACAAAAAATGTAAAAATTCAGCTGGGGGTGGCAGCGTACACCTGTAGGCCCAGCTATTTATGGGACTGAGGCAGGAGGATCACTTGAGCCCAAGAGGTGGAGGCAGCAGTGAGCTGTGTTCGTGCCACTGCACTCCAACCTGGGTGACAAAGTGAGATCCTGTCTCAAAACTAAAACACAATATCCAAAAGTCAAACTGGGCCAGGTGCAGTGGCTCACACCTGTAATCCCAGCACTTTGGGAGGCCAAGACGGGCAGATCACCTGAGGTCAGGAGTTTCAGACCAGCCTGGCCAACATGGTGAAACCCTGTCTCTATTAAAAATACGAAAAAAGTAGCCAGGTGTGGTGGCACGTGCCTGTAGTACCAGCTACTCAGGAGGCTGAGGCAGGGGAATCACTTGAACCTGGGAAGCAGAGGTTGCAGTGAGCGAAGATCCCACCACTGCACTCCAGCCTGGGTGACAGAGCAAGGCTGTTTCTCAAAGACAAAAGTGTCAAGCTAAGAGTTGCTTTCCCTTCCCACTGAAACAGTTTAAGCGCTGAAAACAGTCTAGGGGCAGCCCTGCCAGTCCAGGAGAACTTTCTGCGATGACTAGAATGTTCTATATACCATTTATTTCAACATCTTATAGATTCAATCAGAATAGAATCAGTTCCTCAGTCCTGCCACACTTCAGTTGCTCAGCAGCCACACATGTATGTGGTCAGTGGTAACTGTTGGACAGACTCAAGTCTAGAGGGCTTTTCCCCAAAGACATTGCAGGGGTGACTTTGAAGAGCAGCCACATTAAGCCAGGAGGCACCACCCCAGTCAGGAGGTGACCGTGGAATATCAGAGCTAAGAGATGTTTACCAAGGTATCCCAGGCACCAAGGTCACATTGCGGAACTGACCTGACCTCATTGGTGACACAAATCCCAGGGCTGCCATCCCCACCCCCAAGTCTCCATTGTACATCAGGTCCCTGTGAACTGCATACTGAAGTGTCACAAACACAAAAGTGCACGAAGCCTTAAGGTATGGAACTTCACAAAATACACGGCCCAGCAACCTACCAGGTAGCAGTGTGAGGAGTGGGGCAGTGGGATTTTGAGGGCAAAATCTTAGTGGTAATAGGACCCAAAGACTTCTTGCACATGCATTTTTTTGCTCAAAAGCCACTACTTGGCTTATCTTGGTCAGATATCTGGTGCACCCACATGCAAACTTTTCCCAAAGTCTTGGGCTTTTTTTGTTTCAGATAGAGTCTCACTCTATCACCCAAGCTGGAGTGCAGTGGTGCGATCTTGGCTCACTGCACCCTTCACCACCCAGGTTCAAGCGATACTCAGCCTTCCGAGTAGTTGAGATAACAGGCGTGTGCCACCATACCCGGCTAATTTTTGTATTCTTAGTATAGAGATGGGGTTTCACCATGTTGGCCAGGCTGGCCTCAAAGTCCTGACCTCAAGTGATCAGCACCCCCTCAGCCTCACAAAGTGCTGGGATTACAGGCGTGAGCCACCATGCTCAGCCTTTTTTTTTTTTTTTTTTTTTTAAAGACAGGATTTCACTCTGTTGCCCAGGCCGGAGTGCAGTGGTAGGATCATAGCTCATTGCAGCCTCAAACTCCTGGGCTCAAGCAATCCTGCCTCTCAACCTCTTGAGTAGCTAGGACTACAAGCGCTCCACACCACACCCAGCCAATTTTTCTAATTTTTGTAGAGATGATTTGTTGATATGTTGATATCTTGGTAACTTTTTTTTGGGGGGGGTAGGGGGGACGGAGTCTCCCTCTGTCACCCAGGCTGGAGTGCAGTGGTGCAATCTCGGCTCACTACAACCTCCCCCTCCCAGGTTCAAGTGATTCTCTTGTCTCAGCCTCCTGAGTAGCTGAGACTACAAGCATGTGCCATCACGCCCAGCTAATTTTTGTATTTTTACTAGAGACGGGGTTTCACCATGTTGGCCGGGATGGTCTCAATCTCTTGACCTCGTGATCTGCCTGCTTTGGCCTCCCAAAATGCTGGGATTACAGGCGTGAGCTGCTGCAACCTTCCTTTTTTTTTTTTTTTCTGAGACAGAGTCTTGCTCTGTTGCCCAGGCTGGAGTGCAGTGGCACGATCTCAGCTCACTGCAACCTCCACCTCCTGGGTTCAAGCAATTCTCTTGCCTCAGCCTCCCAAGTAGCTGGGATTACAGGTGTATGCCACCATACCTGGTTAATTTTTGTATTTTTAGTAGAGATGAGGTTTCACCATGTTGGCCAGGCTGGTCTTGAACTCCTGACCTCAAGTGATCCACCCGCCTCGGCCTCCCAAAGTGCTAGGATGACAGGTGTGAACCCGGACTGGCCAATATCTTGGTATCTTGATATATTGCTCTGGCCTCAAGTGATTCTCCCACTTCGGCCTTCCAAAGCTCTGGGATTACAGACTCAGCCTTGGATTTTCCTTGAATGGATTTATTTTCCTTTTCCATGCTGCCTCTCTGATCAGGTCTCAGCGCTCCTTCCATGACAGTATGTGTGCAATTGACTCATTCTTTGACCCATCTGCATTACAATCC
The DNA here is from genome assembly GCF_003255815.1 of Theropithecus gelada. Classification (NCBI taxonomy): domain Eukaryota; kingdom Metazoa; phylum Chordata; class Mammalia; order Primates; family Cercopithecidae; genus Theropithecus; species Theropithecus gelada. The sequence continues at coordinate 14,175,432 of NC_037687.1, read as the reverse complement.
ATTATACCAGCAGTGTTTTATTTATTTATTTTTTATTTATTTTTTTTTTTGAGACGGAGTCTCGCGCTGTGTCGCCCAGGCTGGAGTGCAGTGGCGCGATCTCGGCTCACTGCAAGCTCCGCCTCCCAGGTTCAGGCCATTCTCCTGCCTCAGCCTCCGAGTAGCTGGGACTACAGGCGCCCGCCACCACGCCCGGCTAGTTTTTTGTATTTTTAGTAGAGACGGGGTTTCACCATGTTAGCCAGGATGGTCTCGATCTCCTGACCTCGTGATCCGCCCGCCTCGGCCTCCCAAAGTGCTGGGATTACAGGCTTGAGCCACCGCGCCCGGCCAGCAGTGTTTTATTTTTATATAATCATAGGACAGCACCCAATAGGTCCATCTGGCCTATGGTGAAAAGCTAAGTCCTCCTATCCCTCCCCTGGCCCTGAAGTTCCCCATCCTACTGCACCACAATAGACAAAGCATTGGTATCACAGATTTTTTTTTTTTTTTTCCTTTTCTAATTTTTGAAAGAGTCTGGCTCTGTCACCAAGGCTGGAGTGCAGTGGCACAATCTCGGCTCACTTCAACCTCTGCCTCCCAGGTTCAAGCGACCCTCCTGCCTCAGCTTCCCTAGTAGCTGGGATTACAGGCACGTACCACCACACCTGGCTAATTTTGGTATTTTTAGTGGAGACGGGGTTTCATCATGTTGACCCAGGCTAGTCTCAAACTCCTGACCTCAAGTGATCCGCCCACCTCAGCCTCCCAAAGTGCTGGGATGACAGGCGTGAGTCACTGCACCGGCCTTTTTTTCGTTTAAAAAAAAACAAAAAAATGTTGTGCTTCCTCCAAGAGATGAGTCTGTGCTTACATAAGCATAAACACAATTTCTAAATTTTCAGTTTTATTTTTTGACTGTGTAATCACAATACAACACTGGAAAGAATACAGAGAGTGAAAGTCCTCCCTGCCATCCGATCCCACACCCCCGAACCGGGTACGAATGTCCCCAGTCTCGCCTGCGCCTTTCCTGAGATGCTGCTGCGGGGAATACATTTTTCTTTTTGTTAACACAAGGAGTACATACTATACATTCTGCTTTTTTGTTTTTCTCACACAAGATGCTGTGAACATAAAGAGCTTCCTCATTCCTGTTCTATTCCACACCTTTATTCTGGCAGGCCCACCCAGATGGGCGTGAAGACCTAAGTTAGTGTTTGGCAACCCCTGACTCCTCTCACAGAGTTCTTGCTTCCGGATTTGAGTCCTAGTTCGATCACTTTCTTTTTTTTTTTTTTTTTTTTTTGAGACGGAGTCTCGCTGTGTCGCCCACGCTGGAGTGCAGTGGCCGGATCTCAGCTCATTGCAAGCTCCGCCTCCCGGGTTTTTACGCCATTCTCCTGCCTCAGCCTCCCGAGTAGCTGGGACTACAGGCGCCCACCACCTCGCCTGGCTAGTTTTTTGTATTTTTTAGTAGAGACGGGGTTTCACCGTGTTAGCCAGGATGGTCTCGAACTCCTGACCTCGTGATCCGCCCGTCTCGGCCTCCCAAAGTGCTGGGATTACAGGCTTGAGCCACCGCGCCCGGCCAATCACTTTCTTTCGTTTTTGTTTTTTTGCTTTTCTTTTCTTTTCTTTTTAAAATTTTATTTATTTATTTATTTATTTATTTATTTATTTGAGACAGAGTCTCCCCCTGTCACCCAGGCTGGAATGCAATGGTGCCGTCTCAGCTCACTGCAACCTCTGCCTCCTGGGTTCAAACAATTCTCCTGCCTCAGCCTCCTGAGTAGTTGGGATTACAGGCACCCGCCACCACGCCTGGCTAATGTTTGTATTTTTAGTAGAGACGGGGTTTCACCATGTTGGTCAGGCTGGTCTCGAACTCCTGACCTCAGGTGACCCACCCTCCTAAAACATTGGCTGAGTGTTAGCCAGGTGTGGCGGCTCATGCTTGTAATCCCAGCTCTTTGGGGGGCCGAGGCAGGCAGATCACTTGAGGTCAAGAGTTCAAGACCAGCCTGGCCAACAGGGTGAGACCCCGTCTCTACTAAAAATACAAAAATTAGCTGCGCGTGGTGGCAGGCGTCTGTAATCCCAGCTACTCAGGAGGCTGAGGCAAGAGAATCGCTTGAACTTGGGAGGTGGAGGCTACAGTGAGCCCAGATCCTACCACTGCACACCAGCCTGGGCAACAGAGAAAGACTCCGTCTCAAAAAAAAGAAAAAGGGAAAAAAAAAAAAGCAGAAGAAACGGGAAACAGAAGTGTAGCTCTCAGAGAGATGCTGTGACATCTGGGCGAGGTGGTGAATTTAGGAAGCAAAAGAACATAGCCATGAAGAACCCAGCTTCTGGGGTGAGGGGGTGCCAAGTCCAAGTTCTGCTCACCACATTTCCTTGAACAAATGACAAAACCTTTCAGAGCCTCAGTTTCCTCCCATGGATAACAGAACTAATCATACCTCGCAGCCCCTCCTTTCTCACTCTCCCGGAGCTAGAACTCAGACAGCTAATCCCTGAGAAGCGCTTTATCCAGGCCAGGAATAGAGCAAGTGTGAATAACATTAGCAAATATATCTAAAGCACTTAGCAGAAAACCTGTCCCAGGCCAGGCGGAGCAGGTCATGCCTGTAATCCCAGCACTATGGGAGGCCAAGGTGCATGGATCACTTGAGGTCAGGAGTTCGAGACCAGCCTGGCCAAAGTGGTGATACCCCATCTCTACTAAAAACTAAAATATTATATCTAAAAGTCAAGCTGGGCAGGGCACAGTGACTCATGCCTGTAATCCTAGCACTTTGGGAGGCCAAGGCGGGTGGATTACCTGAGGTCAGGAGTTTCAGACCAGCCTGGACAACATAATGAAACCTCATCTCTACTAAAAATACAAAAATTCGCTGGACGTGGTGGCAGGCACCTGTAATCCCAGCTACTCGGGTGGCTGAGGCAGGAGAAGTGCTTGAACCTGGGAGGCGGAGGTTGCAGTGAGCTGAGATTGCCCCACTGCACTCCAGCCTTGGCGACAGAGCAAAACTCTGTCTCAAAAAAAAAAAAAAAAGAAAGGGCCGGGCGCGGTGGCTCACGCCTGTAATCCCAGCACTTTGGGAGGCCGAGGCGGGCGGATCACAAGGTCAGGAGATCGAGACCATGGTGAAACCCCGTCTCTACTAAAAATACAAAAAATGAGCCGGGCGCGGTGGTGGGCGCCTGTAGTTCCAGCTACTCGGGAGGCTGAGGCAGGAGAATGGCCGGAACCCAGGAGGCAGAGCTTGCAGTGAGCCAGGATCGCGCCACTGCACTCCAGCTTGGGCGACAGAGCGAGACTCCGTCTCAAAAAAAAAACAAAAAAAAAAGAAAGAAAAGAAAAGAAAAAAAGAAATCTCAATGCACCAGACTTCCACCAAATACTAAAAATGGGCCAGGTGCAGTGGCTCATGCCTGTAATCCCAGCACTTTGGGAGGCTGAGGCAAGAGATCACCCGAGGTCAGGAGTTCGAGACCAGCCTGGCCAACATGTTGAAACCCTGTGTCTACTAAAAATACAAAAATTAGCCAGATGTGGTGGCAGGCACCTGTAATCCCAGCTACTCTGAAGGCTGAAGCAGGAGAATCGCTTGAACCTAGAAGGTGGAGGTTGCACTGAGCTGAGATGGTGCCACTGCACTTCAGCCTCGGTGACAGAGCCTGTCAAAAAAAAAAGCACTTAAAAATGGCACAACACAGGCCGGGCGCGGTGGCTCAAGCCTGTAATCCCAGCACTTTGGGAGGCCGAGACGGGCGGATCACGAGGTCAGGAGATCGAGACCATCCTGGCTAACACCGTGAAACCCCGTCTCTATTAAGAAATACAAAAAACTAGCCGGGCGAGGTGGCGGGCGCCTGTAGTCCCAGCTACTCGGGAGGCTGAGGCCGGAGAATGGCGTGAACCCGGGAGGC
>NC_037687.1:14154810-14171260 GCF_003255815.1 Theropithecus gelada | reverse complement strand
CTCAAGCCTGTAATCCCAGCACTTTGGGAGGCCGAGACGGGCGGATCACGAGGTCAGGAGATCGAGACCATCCTGGTTAATATGGTGAAACCCCGTCTCTACTAAAAAGTACAAAAAACTAGCCGGGCGAGGTGGCGGGCGCCTGTAGTCCCAGCTACTTGGGAGGCTGAGGCAGGAGAATGGCGTGAACCCGGGAGGCAGAGCTTGTAGTGAGCTGAGATCCGGCCACTGCACTCCAGCCTGGGCGACAGAGCGAGACTCCGTCTCAAAAAAAAAAAAAAAAGAACATGCATTCTTCTTCTCTGCCACAGACCTGAGAGCACTTTTTTTTTGAGACGGAGTCTTGCTCTGTCACCTAGGCTGGAGTGCAGTGGCGCAGTCTTGGCTCACTGCAACCTCTGCCTCCCAGGTTCAAGCGATTCTTCTGCCTCAGCCTCCCGAGTAGCTGGGATTACAGGTGCATGCTGCCACGCCTGGCTAACTTTTTTGTATTTTAGTAGAGACAGGGTTTCACCGTGTTACCCAGGCTGGTCTCGGACTCCTGAGCTCAGGCAATCCACCCGCCTCAGCCTCCCAAAATGCTGGGATTATAGGCGTGAGCCACCACGCCCGGCTGAAAGTACTTTCATAGTCTGTTGACATCACACTTGCCCGAGAGGAAGCGGAGCCTGATTTCTCAAACTCGGTGATTATTAGGTGAGACACCTTCCCTCTTTGTCAGGGGAGCAGGAGGGACAACTGCGGGAGAATACTCAAAAACGTCCCCCAGTTTCTGGCAACTGTGAGTTCCCTTGAGGTCACCAACTACATCCTAATAATCTGCATCACCAGTTGCCAGAGTGACGCTTGCCCGAGAACTGACCCTTTGAGTGTTTGTTAAGTGAGTAATTAAGTGACAAAGTGATTCAGACAAGAGGACCTGCAACATTTTTCCTACGATAGTTCATGTCACTGTATGTGCAGAGGAAGGATAACACAGCCCTGGGGTCTGCTGGTAGTCCCCACCACCCTTGCCAGGGACCCCACCCCATGGCCCAATTCCTTCAGCTCTCCTACCAGGGAGAAGCAGATATTCACTCGGGGAGAGCCCCTCTTTCCTGGGGGACCTGTTTCTTTTTTTTCTTTCTTTCTTTTCTTTTATTTTATTTCTTTTTTTTTTTTTTTTTTTTTGAGACAGAGTTGCGCTCTGTCATCCAAGCTGGAGGTCAGTGGTATGATCTCAGCTCACTGCAACCTCTACAGAGCTCCTAGACTCAAGCAATTCTCATGCCTCAGCCTCTTGAGTAGCTGGGACTACAGGTGCCCACCACCAAGCCCAGCTAATTTTTGCAATTTTAGTAGCGACGTGGTTTCACCATGTTGGCCAGGCTGGTCTTGAACTCTTGGCCTCAGTTGATCCTCCTACCTTGGCCTCCCAAAGTGCTGGGATCACAGGCATGAGCCACTGCGCCTGGCATGAGGGACCTGTTCCTACTTCATGATTTGTAGACTAGTCTACGGGCACAGTTCCCGAGGGACACCTCAGTGCTAGGCCCAGCAGATGCGCCAGGCAGAAAACTTGGCCATCTGGGGTAGAGGAGGGAGGAGGGAGCTTGTGAAACTCACAGTCTCCCAGGAAACACACCTGTGGGTTTCAGTTTCCTAGGGCTGCCACAATAAACTGGGTGGCTTCAAACGACAAGTAATTTGTTGCTGTTGGTGGTGATGGTGGTGGTGTTGAGGCAGAGTCTCACTCTGTCGCCCAGGCTGGAGTGCAGTGGCGCGATCTCAGCTCACTGCAGCCTCCGCCTCCCGGGTTCAAGTGATTCTCCTGCTTCAGCCTCCCAAGCAGCTGGGATTACAGGCACACATCACCACACCCAGCTAATGTTTTGTATTTTTAGTAGAGACAGGGTTTCACCATATTAGTGAGGCTGGTGTCGAACTCCTGACCTCAGGTGATCTGCCCGCCTCGGCCTCCCAAAGTACTGGGATGACAGGCATGAGCCACCACACCCAGCCTGCTTGTTTGTTTTGAGACAAGATCTCACTCTGTTGCCTAGGCTGGAGTGCAGTGGCACAATCACAGCTCACTGAAGCCTCAATCTCTTGGGCTCAAGCAATCCTCCTATCTCAGCCTCCCGAGTAGCTAAGACCACAGGCATGCACCATCATATCATGCCAGGGTAATTTTTTTTTTTTTTTTTTTTTTTTTTTGAGACAGAGTCTCGCTTAGTCGCCCAGGCTGGAGTGCAATGGCGCGATCTCGGCTCACTGCAAGCTCCGCCTCCCGGATTCACGCCATTCTCCTGCCTCAGCCTCCCAAGTAGCTGGGACTACAGGCGCCCGCCGCCTCGCCCAGCTAGTTTTTTGCATTTTTAGTAGAGACAGGGTTTCACCGTGTTAGCCAGGATGGTCTCGATCTCCTGACCTCGTGATCCGCCCGCCTCGGCCTCCCAAAGTGCTGGGATTACAGGCGTGAGCCACCGCGCCCGGCCTTTTTTTTTTTTTTTTTTTTTTGAGACGGAGTCTCGCTCTGTCGCCCAGACTGGAGTGCAGTGGCGAGACCTCGGCTCACTGCAAGCTCCGCCTCCCGGGTTCATGCCAGGGTAATTTTTTAATTTTTTGTAGAGACAGGGTCTCACTGTGTTGCCCAGGCTGGCCTCGAACTCCTGGGCTCAAGCAAGTCTCCTGTGTTGACTTCCCAAAGTGCTGGGATTACAGGCACGAGCCCCTGTACCTGGCATTAACAAGTGGGGACGGCTTTCTTCTGGCTACTGGTGGATTCAGCAATCCTTAGCCTTCCTTGGGCTTGTAGCTGCATCGCTCCAATCTCTGCCACTGCCCTCCTGTGGCCCTCCCCTCTGTGTGTCTCTGTGTCTTGTCCTTTTCCGTCTCTTGTAAGCACACCTGTCATTGGATTTTGGGGCCAGTCACCCTAATCCAGGATGATCTCATCTCGAGATCCTTCACTGACTTACATCTTTGAAGACACTCCAAGTAAAGTCACATTCACAGGTTCTGGAATGTGGACATATATTTTAGGGTGGGGCATCATTTAACTCATTAAACTGACCCAGCCACTTCCCATAGCCCACAGCGTGGAGGGGAAGACGCCTGGCAGGCCCTGGACACGCAGGCCAAGGGACAGGAGCTTGTTAAGGTGCAGGGAGGGGCTCCTGCAGCTGAGGCCTGGGGACAAGGCCCCCAGGCTGGGGATCCAGGAACCACTCCCCAACAGGACCATACACACACACACACACACACACACACACACACACACACACACAGCCCTGGTGTGGCTGGAACTGAAAGAACAGGAGACAGCAGGGCAGGGCGTGTCTAGGAATGAGACAGGCCAGGCCCTGCGTTCTTGAGTTGGAAGAGAAATTGAGAGTTAGGAGGGACAAGGCCCGATTTGCTTTTACCCAGAAGTGAGAGCTGGGACCTGAGTGGTTTGCCTACATGGGGCCCCAAAAGTCCCCAATAATATTATGCTGGACATCAATGTAGCCAGGCGTGACACCTGAAAAAAAAAAAAAAACACTTTGGCTTACAGAAACGGGTTCTTTGGGGGCACATGGCCTCCTGGGGGGAGGTCCTCCGAAGAGAAGGGAGGTGACCTGACTTGGGTGCTCACGGGCGCCCCCTGGCCTCTGTGCTGAGAACTGACTGTAGGTGTGAGGGCAGAGCGGGAGGACCAGGACCAAAGCCATTCGCTCCACCACCAGGCAGGAGGAGGTGATACGGCTGGCTGGACCAGGAGAGGTCTGAGCAGGTGTGGGGAAAGTAGTCCAGGATTTTTTTTTTTTTTCTTGAGATGGAGTCTCGCTCTGTCACCCAGGCTGGAGTGCAGTGGCGCAATCTCGGCTTGCTGCAACCTCCGTCTCCCGGGTTCAAGCGATTCTCCTGCCTCAGCCTCCAGAGTAGCTGGGAGTACAGGTGTGTCCCACCACGCCCGGCTAATTTTTGTGTTTTTATCAGAGATGGGGTTTCTCCATGTGGGCCATGCTGGTCTCAATCTCCTGACCTCAGGCAATCCACCGGCCTCGGCCTCCCAAAGTGCTGGGATTACAGGCATGAGCCACTGCACCTGGCTGATTTTTTGTTTGTTTGTTTGTTTGGCATTCCTTTGTTTTGTTTTGTTTATTAGAGACAGGGTCTCATTCTGTTGCACAGGCTGGAGTGAAATGGTGCAATCATAGCTCACTGCAGCCTCAACCTCCTGGACTCAAGTCATCCTCTTACCTCAGCCTCCCAAGTAGCTGGGACCACAGGCACGAACCACCACACCCACCCAAGAATACATCCTGGGGCTGGGCACGGTGGCTTCCACCTGTAATCGCAGCACTTTGGGAGGCTGAGGAGGGCAGATCACTTGAGCTTAGGGGTTTAAGACCAGCCTGGCTCAGGAGATCGAGACAATCCTGGCTAACATGGTGAAACCCCGTCTCTACTAAAAATACAAAAAACTAGCCGGGCGTGGTGGCGGGCGCCTGTAGTCCCAGCTACTCGGAGGCTGAGGCAGGAGAATGGCGTGAACCTGGGAGGCGGAGCTTGCAGTGAGCCGAGATCGCGCCACTGCACTCCAGCCTGGGTGACACAGCGCGAGACTCCGTCTCAAAAAAAAAAAAAAAAAAAAAAAAACCAGCCTGGCCAATACAATAAAACGTCATCTGTACTAAAAATACAAAAATCAGCCAGTCATGTAATCCCAGCTACTTGGGAGGCTGAGAATCATTTGAAACCGGGAGACCAAGGTTGCAGTGAGCTGAGATCTTGCCACTGCACTCCAACCTGGGTGACACAGCCAGACTTTGTCTTAAAAAAAAAAAAAAAGGCCAGGCACGGTGGCTCAAGCCTGTAATCCCAGCACTTTGGGAGGCTAAGACGGGCGGATCACGAGGTCAGGAGATCGAGACCATCCTGGCGAACATGGTGAAACCCCGTCTCTACTAAAAAAATACAAAAAACTAGCCGGGCGAGGTAGCGGGCGCCTGTAGTCCCAGCTACTCAGGAGGCTGAGGCAGGAGAATGGCGTAAACCCAGGAGGCGGAGCTTGCAGTGAGCTGAGATCTGGCCACTGCACTCCAGCCTGGGCGACAGAGCAAGACTCCGTCTCAAAATAAATAAATAAATAAATAAATAAATAAATAAATAAATACATCTTGGGCCAGAGATGAGATAGGTGGCTCCCTCCTGTAATCTCAGCTACTTGGGAGGAGGCTGAAGCAGGAGGTTGAGCCCAGGAATTCAAAATCAGCCTGGGCAACATGGCAAAACTCCATCTCTACAAAAAATATCAAAATTAGCTGGGTGTGGTAGGAGGATCACTTGAGCCTAGGAGGTCAAGGCTATGGTGAGCTATGATGGCACCATTGCACTTCAGCCTGGATGACAGAGCAAGACCCTATCTAAAAAAGAGAGAGAGAAAAGAAAAGAAAAAGAAAATATTGTGCCTGTAAGAAAAGCTTTTTTAAAACATCTGATGGGTCTGTGAGTTTCACTGTCATTGCTTGCCTGTTGGGATTTAAAAAGGGGAAAAGAACAGAAAAGAAAGTAGTGCTGATAGGACGTGCTCCTGACAGAGCTGGAGTCTGAGAGAAAGGTAGGAGTTGGCTGGGTGTGATGGCTCACGCCTGTAATCCCAGCATTTTGGGAGGCCAAGGCAGGAGGATTGTTTGAGTTCAGGAGTTTGAAACCAGCCTTGGCAACATGGTAAAATCCCATCTCTACAAAAAAAAAAAAAATAGCTGGGTGTAGTGACTTGTACCTGTGGTCCCAGGTCCTTGGGAGGCTGAGGTAGGAGGATTGCTTGAGCCCAGGATGTTGAGGCTGCAGTGAGCCATGATTTTGCCAGTGCACTCCAGCCTGGGTAACAAAGCAAGACCCTGTCAAGAAAGAAAAGAAAAGAAAAGAAGAGGGGAGGTGAGAAGAGGAGAGGAGAAGGAAAAGGAAGGAAGGAAGGAAGAGAGGAAGGGAGGAAGGGAGGGATGGAGGGGAAGGAAGAAGGAAAGGAAGAAAAAAAAAGAGAAGAGAAGGAAGGAAGGAAGGAAGGAAGGAAAGGAGGGAGGGAGGGAGGGGAAAAGAGAGAGAAAAGAAAGGAAGGAGACAGGGTAACGGGCAGATTTGGGGTGTCAATCAAGACCTCAATTCCAGATGGGTTCAGTTTGAGATGCCCTGAGACATCCTTTTTTTTTTTTTTTTTTTTTTTTTTGAGACGGAGTCTCACTCTGTCGCCCAGGCTGGAGTGCAGTGGCCGGATCTCAGCTCACTGCAAGCTCTTCCTCTTGGGTTCACGCCATTCTCCTGCCTCAGCCTCCCGAGTAGCTGGGACTACAGGCGCCCGCCACCTCACCCGGCTAGTTTTTTATATATTTTTTTTAGTAGAGACAGGGTTTCACCGTGTTAGCCAGGATGGTCTCAATCTTCTGACCTCGTGATCCGCCCATCTCGGCCTCCCAAAGTGCTGGGATTACAGGCTTGAGCCACCGCGCTCGGCCGTCCTGAGACATCCTTATAGAGAAAGCAAGATAGAGAAATACCGCAGGAGTTCAGGGAGAAGGGCTGGTGTGGTGTTTTTTATCACCACTGTTGCCCTTTGTTTCTCTTTGCTGCTGCAGAGACCTCTCTAGAAAACAGTGTGACGTGCACAGCTGCTGGGTGTCACTTCCTAAAACCCGGCAGTCAAAGGCAGGTGCCAGGCTGGGCACAGTGGTTCAAGCCTGTAATCCCAGCACTTTGGGAGACTGAGGCGGGTGGATCACCTGAGGTCAGGAGTTCAAGACCAGCCTGTCCTACATCGCAAAATCCTGTCTTTACTGAAAATACAAAAATTAGTCAGGCATGGTTGTGGGCGCCTGTAATCCCAGCTACTCCGAAGCCTGAGGCAAGAGACTTACTTGAACCTCCAGGAGGCAGAGGTTGCAGTGAGCCAAGATTGCGCCACTGCATTCCAGCCTGGGAGACAGAGCAAGACTTCCGTCTGAATCAAAAACAAACAAACAAGGCCGGGAGCGGTGGCTCAAGCCTGTAATCCCAGCACTTTGGGAGGTCGAGACGGGCGGATCATGAGGTCAGGAGATCAAGACCATCCTGGCTAACACGGTGAAACCCCATCTCTACTAAAAATACAAAAAATTAGCCAGGCATGGTGGCGGGCGCCTGTAGTCCCAGCTACTCCGGAGGCTGAGGCAGGAGAATGGCGTGAACCCGGGAGGCGGAGCTTGCAGTGATGGTGCCACTGCACTCCAGCCTGGACGACAGAGCCAGACTCTGTCTCAAAAACAAACAAACAGGCCGGGCACGGTGGCTCAAGCCTGTAATTCCAGCACTTTGGGAGGCCGAGACGGGCGGATCACGAGCTCAGGAGATCGAGACCATCCTGGCTAACAGGGTGAAACCCCGTCTCTACTAAAAAAAAAAAAAAATACAAAAAAAACCTAGCCAGGTGAGGTGGCGGGCGCCTGGGAGGCTGAGGCAGGAGAATGGCATGAACCGGGGAGGTGGAGCTTGCAGTGAGCTGAGATCCGGCCACTGCACTCCAGCCTGGGCGGTAGAACGAGACTTTATCTCAAAAACAAACAAACAAACAAACAAACAAAAGGCAGGTCACAGTGCTGGGGCTGTAACCTGAGGCCACAGGACTCAACCCTGTCTCCAGGATCACCTGGCTGGGGCTATGTCCCTCAGTGCTGTCCCTCCTGTCCCCTACATCTCAGTCCACCCTGTCCCCAAAGTTGAAGAAAGTAGAACCCACTCCCTAGAGGGACGTCTCATGTCCTGGGGTTGGAGCTAAGATTCCACATCTATCAGTCACTGCATCCTTCAGCTCGTGTCTCCCCGTCTCTGAGCCTCAGTCTCCTCCTCTGTAGAGTGGGGGTGATATCAGTCCCATTCCCAGGAGCTCAACATGATCCAGTGAGATTAGACATGAAAAGCGACCAGCACAGAGCCTGACACACAGCAAGGGTCCAATACAGGCTTCAATTTCTATGATGTGTCCATTATGACATATTGCATCTATCCGTGGTTGTGCCCTCAGCACATTTTAATAATAGCAGCTGGTATGCAGTAAGTGCTTACCGCCATCAGGGGCATTTGACATGGAATAGCCCATTTAATCCTAACATGCTCATAACCACCTAAGGAGGTACGTACTATTTTTTTTTAATTTTTTTTTTTGAGACTGAGTCCTGCTCTGTCTCCCAGGCTGGAGTGCAGTGGCACGTTCTCAGCTCACTGCAACCTTCACCTCCAGAATCAAGCTCACTGCAACCTCTGCCTCCCGAGAATCAAGCCGTTCTCCTGCCTCAGCTTCCAGAATAGCGGGCATTACAGGTGCACGCCACTGTGCCCAACTAATTTAATTAATTAATTAATTAATTAATTATTTTTTTTTTTTGAGACGGAGTCTTGCTCTGTAGCCCAGGCTGGAGTGCAGTGGCCGGATCTCAGCTCACTGCAAGCTCCGCCTCCCGGGTTTACGCCATTCTCCTGCCTCAGCCTTCCCGAGTAGCTGGGACTACAAGCGCCCGCCACCTCGCCCGGCTAGTTTTTTGTATTTTTGTAGTAGAGACGGGGTTTCACCATGTTCGCCAGGATGGTCTCGATCTCCTGACCTCGTGATCCGCCCGTCTCGGCCTCCCAAAGTGCTGGGATTACAGGCTTGAGCCACCGCGCCCGGCCAATTATTTATTTTTTAAGACGGAGTCTCACTCTGTCGCCCAGGCTGGAGTGCCGTGGCATGATCTCGCCTCACTGCAAGCTCTGCCTCCTGGGTTCACACCATTCTCCTGTCTCAGTCTCCCAAGTAGCTGGGACTACAGGCGCCTGCCACCATGCCCAGCTAATTTTTTGTATGTTTAGTAGAGACGGGGTTTCACCATGTTAGCCAGGATGGTCTTGATCTTTTGACCTCATGATCCGCCCGCCTCGGCCTCCCAAAGAGTTGGGATTAAAGGCATGAGCCACCATATCTGGCCTGTATTTTTACTAGAGACAGAGATTTTGCCACATTGGCCAGGCTGGTCCCAAACTCCTGACCTCAGGTGATCCACTCACCTCGGTCTCCCAAAGTGCTGGGATTACAGGTGTGAGCCACCATGCTTGGCCTTTTTCTTTTTTTGAGACAAGGTCTCAGTTTGTCACCCAGGCTGTAGTGCAGTGGCATGATCTCAGCTCACTGCAACCTCCACCTCCCAGGTTCAAGCGATTCTTGTGCCTCCTGAGTAGCTGGGATTACAGGTGCACACCACCACACCTGGCTGATTTTTGGCATTTTTAGTAGAGACAGAGTTTCTCCATGTTGGTCAGGCTGGTCTTGAACTCCGGGCCTCAAGTGATCCACCTGCCTCGGCCTCCCAAAGTGCTAAAATTACAGGTGTGAGCCACCACGCCTGGCTGGGATGTATTATTATTATCTCCATTTTACAGATGAGGAGACTGAGGCACAGAAGGGGATGGGCCTCACACAAGGTCACGGAGCTGGTGAGCAGCACAGGTTATGGAGAAAAAACGATTCTACCTCAGAACCTCAGGTCGACTACGGATGGAATAAAGACTCAGGAAAAGTAAAACCGTGGAATGGATGGGGCGCGGTGGCTCATGACTGTGATCCCAGCACTTTGGGAGGTCCAGGTGGGCAGATCATGAGGTCAGGAGTTCGAGACCAGCCTGGCCAATATGGTGAAACCCTGTCTCACTAAAAATACAAAAATATTAGCTGGGCATGGTGGCACAGCCTGTAATCCCAGCTACTCAGGAGGCTGACACAGGAGAATTGCTTGAGCTTAGGAGGCAAAGGTTGCAGTGAGCCGCGATTGCGCCACTGCACTCCAGCCTGGGTGACAGAGTGAGACTCTGTCTCAGACCAAAAAAAAAAAAAAAAGAGGCTGGGCACAGTGGCTCACGCCTGTAATCCCAGCACTTTGGGAGGCCAAGGCAGGCAGATCACAAGGTCAGAAGATTGAGACCATCCTGGCTAACATGGTGAAACCCTGTCTCTACTAAAAATACAAATAAATTAGCCAGACATGGTGGTGGGCACCTGTAGTCCCAGCTACTCGGGAGGCTGAGGCAGGAGAATGGCGTGAACCCAAGAGGCGGAGCTTGCAGTGAGCTGAGATCCAGCCACTGCACTCCAGCCTGGGCGACAGAGCTAGACTCCGTCTCAAAAAAAAAAAAAAAAAAAAAAAAAAAGAATTTCCCTCCAATGAAGGAGATCGTGGATGAAACAAATTTTCACATGACAGAGTGGGAGGATAAATATACAATGTCTAAAACTGCACCTGTGTGATCAGGAGAGTTAAATGGTTTAATAAATAGGAAGTTCTTGGAATGATGTCTGGCACATAGGAAGCTGTAACTCATAACTCACTGTAGCCTAGACTCCTCAAGTGATCCTCCTACTTCAGCCTCCCGAGTAGCTGGGACTACAGGCACACACCACCACAACCATTTTTGTAGAGATGGAGGTCTTGCTATGTTGCCCAGGCTAGACTCGAACTCCTGCCCTCAAGTGATCCTTTCAGCCTCAGCCTCCAAGTCGCTGGGATTAGAGGCTGCAGCCACTGCACCCAGCAAAACAATGATGTTCTAACTCACTCAACCTTCCCTTCTGCATGTGTTAGCTGGCATTCAAGGATGGAATTTTTTTTTTTTCTGTTTTTTGTTTGTTTGTTTTTGGTTTTTTTTGAGACAGAGTTTCGCTCTTTCGCCCAGGCTGGAGTGCAGTGGCGCGATCTCCACTCGCTGCAACCTACGCCTTCCGGTTTCAAGCGATTCTCCTGCCTCAGCCTCCTGAGTAGCTGGGATTACAGGTGTCTGCCATCACGCCTGGCTAATTTTTGTATTTTTAGTAGAGACGAGGTTTCACCACGTAGGCCAGGCTGACCTCGAACTCCTGACCTCGTGATCCACCCGCCTCGCCCTCCCAAAGTGTTGGGATTACAGGTGTCAGCCACTGCACCCGGCCTCTTTTTTTCTTTTAAAGGAACAGAGGTAGCACTCACATCTGAGCTGCTCACCGTTGGACTTCCCAGCCTCGGCTTTTAGGCATTCCTCTTGAGCTATAAAATCAGGAAGGAGGGCTGGGCACAATGGCTCACACCTGTAATCCCAGCACTTTTGGGAGGCCAAAGAGGGAGGATGGCTTGAGCCCAGGAGTTCGAGACCAACTCTGTGCAACATGGTGAGACCCTGTCTCTATCAAAAAACAAACAAACGGGCCTGGCACGGTGACTCATACCTGTAACCCCAGCATTTTGAGAAGATGAGGCAGGTGGATCACTTGAGACCTGGAGTTCGAGACCAGCCTGGCCAACAGGGTGAAACCCTGTCTCTAATAAAAATACAAAACTAGCCAGGTATGGAGGCGGGCGCCTGTAATCCCAGCTAATCAGGAGGCTGAGGCAGGAGAATCGCTTGAACCTGGGAGGTGGAGGTTGCAGTGAGCCGAGATTGCGCCATTGCACTCCATCCTGGGCAACAAGAGTGGAACTCTGTCTCAAAACAAACAAACAAACAAACAAAGGAACAGGCCGTGCACAGTGGCTCATGCCTGTAATCCCAGCATTTCAGGAGGATGAGGCAGGTGGATCACTTGAGGCCAGGAGTTCAAGACCAGACTGGCCAACATGGCAAAACCCCGTCTCTATTAAAAATACAAAAAATTTAGCCAAGCATGATGGCGCACGCCTGTAATTCCAGCTACTCAGAAAACTGAGGCGTGAGAATTGCTCGAACCTGAGAAGCAGAGGTTGCAGTGAGCTCAGACTGCACCACTGCACTGCAGCCTGGGCAACAGAGTGAGGCTCTGTCTCAAAAAAACAAACAAACAACAATAACAACAAAATTAGCCAGGTGTGGTGGTGTATGCCTGTGGTCCCAGCTACTCGGTAGGCTAAGATGGGAGGATTGCTCGAGCCTAGAAGGCGGAGGTGCAGTGAGCCGAGATCCTGCTACTGCACTCCAGCCTGGCCAACAGAGCAATTCACTGTCCCCAAAAAAAAAAAAAAAAAAAAAAAAAATCAGAAAGGAGGTGCCCAGCGCTGTTCTGTGTCTAGAGCAATCCCATAATCCCATCACCCCTTCTCTGGGCACTTCCTCATCAGGAAACAGGAGTCAGATGGAATCTGGCTCAGGACTCTGCAGCCTCAGTCATGCTGTCCCCTGGGCTCAGCATCCTGTCCTCTCCAAGTGAGCAGGGGGCAGCTCAGATGCCAGGCTCAAGCAGGGCAGGCAGCACAGTCACACCGAGTGCACTGGCCAGCCCAGGCAACTGATTGCTCAGTGGGATGGCAGAGGTCAGCAGAACAGGAAGGGAGGGACAATAGCCGTGCCTGTTGCCTGGTCTGCCACAGCAATCTCGGTGTTTGCCAGCTGGGAGGGGCCGGCCAGGCAATCCTCAGCCGCAAAGCTCAAGGTTCCATCTCCCCTTTCAGTCTGCCCCTCTGCAGGTCCTGGTGGGGCTGAGATGCACAACATCTCACCCTGGGAACTGCAAAAAACCAGTCTTTCTATGAAGCTTGAGCAGGGTCTCAGCACTTAGAGGCTTCCAGGAACTACAGTTCCCAGAACACAGGGCATTCAGCCCCAGTTGCTGTACAAGTGGCTGGGTTTGAACTAGAACAAGGAAATCTCTCCTGTCCCAGGAACCGAGTGTCCTGGCCTGGTCCAGGTGCATTTGTGACTCTTGTTTCTTGGATCTGTGCCCACCTGATAAATCCCCCTTCCTTGTAAACTACCTGTTGTATTTGTCCACACAGGTTTGCTGAGAATCTGCTGTGTGGCAGCCTGAGGTGGGAGTGAAGGGTTGACAAGAGAGACTTGGCCTCCACCCTCATAGTCAGATGGAGGAGACAGATCTATGAAAGGCTGGCTGAGCACCCTCTGTGACCTAGCCCATAGTAAGAGTCCAATAAACCAACAAGCAAATAAACTATCTCACCCTTGCCTTTCATTCCATCTTGCTTTTCCACACTGATTTACTAGCTCCCACGATATTGCACTATCCTAAAGCGTGCTGTATCGCTCTGTTCGGCTTTCACACGCTCTGTTACCTCTACCAGGAGCACATTAGGCTTATTCACTGACGCGTCTGCAGAGGTAGGACAGAGCCTGGCACGGAGCAGGGGGCACATTAAATATTTGATGAGTGAGTGAATGAATGTCCATTGTACAGCCCAGGAAGCAGGGCCACTCGGGACCCTCCCTATTCATGTTGGTCCCCCGCCCGCCCCCAGAGAATGAATGCATCTTTTTATCCGCTCCGAGGATGGCCGGGCTGGGGCAGAAGAGGCCGGGCGGGGAACTGGGTTGGGGGCTGCCATTGACCGCCACCCAGGCCTCCTAAACGGTCCGCTTTCCTGGACGTCGGAAGTTCGAATCCTTTCCACGAAACCTGGCCTAGGTCACCTGACTCCCCCGCCCCTCACCACCCAGGGCACCCCAGACGGGCACTCAGCCGACAGCACGTGGTTCAGGGGCCCCAGCTTCCTTTCCATTGGCCGCTCGGCTCCTTCCTCCTTCGCGATTGGCCGGGGCCCAGCTGCAGCTCCCCCCCCTCCTCATCCCTCCGTTGGTACAGCCCGCCGCGGCTTAGGCGGGGCGGGACGGTCCACTGCTTCGCGGCGCGGGGGGGAGTCGGGAAGAGCCGGGCGAGGCGGAGGGATCCCTCTGGAATGTTTCCGTCGGGTCCACCCGAAGCGGACGACGCGGATTGGCCGCAAGCACCGGGAGGCAGCCGCTGATTGGCCGGCCGCGGGTGTCGGCCCCGCCCCCCCAGGCGCCGCTGCGGGAGAGGCCCGGGCTGGAGTTTGCGGAGGGCCGAGCCGGGTGCGCACGGGGAGGCGGGGGAGGCGGTGGTGGCGGCGGCGGCGGCGGCGGCGCAGGTGAGTGACCTCGGCGGGAAGGATGTGTCTGCTCCGGGCCCCCGGGGGTCGCGGACCTGCGAGGATCCGGTCGATCGTGCAGGGTGGGGTCGGCCCCGTGGACGCGACTGGAGGTCTAGGCTGCGCGCGGGGATGCCGGAGGCCCCTTTCCGGGGAGAGCGGGGGGGGGGGGGGGGGGGGGCAGCTCCCTTCCTGCTGGGGGGCAGGGGACAAGCGCCTCCCAACGCTGGGCTGGGGTCTCTGGGCTTGCCCCTCCCCCCGTCCCCCCTCTGGACGGTCCCCATCCCAGCGTGGACAGGCGCGGGGTCGGTGTTTCTGACCCTTTCCTGGGCACTTCCCCTCAGCTAACAGGGTCTGAACCCTCCAGGGTCTCGAGCGGGGACGCAGTGAGAACCAGGGTCTGGATAACAAGCATGAAAACCTCCACTCCAGCTAGCATTTATTGGAGGGCTTCCGTGTCAGGTATTTACCATGCGGATCATTGACTCTAAACACCTCAATGGGAGGTGCTGTGCCTTGTAAAAAAGGTGAGGCAGCCGACCCAGAGAGGTGGAGTGACTTGCCCAAGGTCACACAGCTAGTAATAACTGGCACATCTGGCGCTGGAACTCATGCCCCAGGGTCCAGAACTGGAGTCACAGCCTCTAGACTGGATACCAGTAACTCATGGCTCAATGGTTGCTGAGTAGCTTCGGCCCCCTACCCCTCCCACCCCTACCCCGTACTCATCATAAGGGCCACACCTGCTGGTCTTTTGCTTTACCAGCCACTCAAACAGGAAGCTGCCCTCCTGTCCCTTCTCCCCTGAGCTGGAGAGGGCAGGTCTGACTACCTGAGTCCAGAGAAGAGAGTGACGTCTGCAGGGGGCCAGGATGCTGGGGTCCTGGGCCCCCTGGGTCCCCCCTGGCAACCTGGGCCGAGGTTGGGAAGTAGGCGTTCTCCCCGGAAACACCCAGGAGCCGGTTTTTCAAGAGTGAATCAGAGGCCTCTCTCCCTCCTTCTCTCCAAAGCAATACTGTGCTGGAAGGGGGAGCCTGGGCGTGGTTTTCCCCTTCCCCTAACTTGTGTGTGCTCCCAGGAACCCGGTTCCCCTCCTCCTGCTGGCCACACTGTGTTTCTGTGTGGCGGTGGGGTTGCTCAGTTTCAGGCCCTTGCCAGGATGAGGGGGTGAGGATGCCGAAATTCCAGCCCATACACTGTATATCCGGGCTGAAGTCTCTTCTTCATCTCTGTGTTCAGGTGTGAGGGGAGCCAGGGAAAGCGGGGAGGCCAGTGCAGTTAGCAGCTCCACAGCAGGCACGTTTGGGGGGCTGCTTCGAGGACGGAGGGGCACAGAGAGCAATCAGAATGAGGACCTGAGGCACATTCATTCATTCACTTAGTCTACAAATATCTCGTGAGCACCTACTATGTGCGTGTGCTAGGCACTGTTCTTGGCACGGAAAATACAATAGTGAACAAAGCAAAATTTCTGCTTTTGAGGAGCTGGCACTCTGAAGGGAAGCAGCCAACACACAAGTTAGCAAGTAAATAAAGAAGATAATTTCAGATGGCATTAAGTGCTATGAATAAAATACGAGCAGGTGGCACTGTAGAGAGTAGTTGTGGGCAGGAGGTGCCAGCCCCACAGAGATCAGACAAGGAGGCCGGGCGCGGTGGCTCATGCATGTAATCCCAGCACTTTGGGAGGCCGAGGCGGGTGGATTGCCTGAGGTCAGGTGTTTGAGACCAGCCTGGCCAACATGGGGAAACCCTGTCTCTACTAAAAATAGAAAAATTGGCCGGGCGTGGTGGCTCACGCCTGTAATCCCAGCACTCTGGGAGGCTGAGACAGGTGGGTCAAGAGGTTAGGAGTTCGAGACCAGCCTGATCAACATGGTGAAACCCCCTCTCTACTAAAAATATGAAAATTAGCTAGGTGTGGTGGCGTGTGCCTGTAAGCCCAGCTACTCAGGATGCTGAGGCAGGAGAATCGCTTGAACCTGGGAGGCTGAGGTTGCAGTGAGCTGAGATCGTGCCACTGCACTCCAGCCTGGACTACAGAGTGAGACTCCATCTTAAATAAAAATAGGCTGGGCGTGGTGGCTCGTGCCTATAATCCCAGCACTTTGGGAGGCCGAGGCAGGTGGATCACCTGAGC
The DNA here is from genome assembly GCF_003255815.1 of Theropithecus gelada. Taxonomy (NCBI): domain Eukaryota; kingdom Metazoa; phylum Chordata; class Mammalia; order Primates; family Cercopithecidae; genus Theropithecus; species Theropithecus gelada. The sequence goes on along the minus strand of NC_037687.1, from coordinate 14,155,249 downwards.
TCAGGAGTTCAAGACCAGTCTGACCAACATGGAGAAACCCTGTCTCTACTAAAAATACAAAATTAGCCAGGTGTGGTGGCACATGCCTGTAATCCCAGCTACACAGGAGGCTGAGGCAGGAAAATCGCTTGAACCTGGTAGGTGGAGGTTCAACCTGGTAGGTGGTGAGCCAACATCGCGCCATTGCACTCCAGCCTGGGCAACAAGAATGAAACTCCGTCTCAAAAATAAATAAATAAATAAATAAATAAATAAATAAATAAATAATAAAAATACAAATACAAAAATTAGCGAGACGTGGTGGTGCGTGCCTGTAATCCCAGCTACTTGGGAGGCTAGGGCAGGAGAATCGTTTGAACCCAGGAGGTGGAGGTTGCAATGAGCTGAGATCATGCCACTGCGCTCCAACCTGGGTGACAGAGCGAGACTCCATCTCAAA
>NC_037687.1:14126563-14154711 GCF_003255815.1 Theropithecus gelada | reverse complement strand
TTTTTTTTTTTTTTTTTTTTTTTTTTTTTTTTGAGACGGAGTCTCACGCTGTCGCCCAGGTTGGAGTGCAGTGGCGCGATCTCGGCTCACTGCAAGCTCCGCCTCCTGGATTCACGCCATTCTCCTGCCTCAGCCTCCTGAGTAGCTGGGACTACAGGCGCCCGCCAACACGCCCGGCTAGTTTTTTGTATTTTTAGTAGAGACGGGGTTTCACTGTGGTCTCGATCTCCTGACCTTGTGATCCGCCCGCCTCGGCCTCCCAAAGTGCTGGGATTACAGGCGTGAGCCACCGCGCCCGGCCAAGGCCAAGGTCTTTAGGCTGGACCAAGCTTGGAATCGTGTGGTTGGCGCAGAAGATGAACCCAGAGCAGCGATTCTGCAGGGGTTTGTGGATCACAGTAAAGAGTTTGCAGTTTTTCTTCCAGAAGGTGGGAAACCATTGTAAAGTTTCAGGCAGGGCAGTGATGCCATCTGGTTTACGTTTTAAAATAGAGACATGAAGTTAAATGACAGCCTGAGGCTGGAAGACAAGAGTTCTGCCAGGGCAGCATGCAATTAGGTTCATGGGCCTGAGCCGTCTGTACCACAGGGGTGGTTCCAGCTTGCTGGGGCAAGCCTGGGAGGCTCCCTGGAGGAGTGGGCCTGGAGTAGGTGTTGGCGGGCAGAGAGGGCTGGGATATTCCTGGGCAGGGCAGGGCAGGGCAGAGGAGGAGACACCCATAATAATGACAACAGCATCCTTAAATGGAGTCTGAGGCAGAGTGTGGATGGAATACACGAGTAATCTCTTTCGATTTCCACAACCACCTTGAGAGTGACAGGAATTCCACCCATTTTTCAGATGAAGAAACCGAGGCCCTGTGACGTGAAGTGACTTGCCCCCGGCCACGCAGCTGGTAAGTGGCAGGGGTGGGATTTGAACCCAGGCCACGAAGCCTCTTATGGCCATGGCAGGCAGATTCATTAATCACTCACTTCCCTCACTGCTGTTAATCCCTCCTTACGGGTGGGAACGTGGAAGCCGGCATGAACCAGGGCAGTGGGTGTGGGCAGAGAAAGAGAGTAAGGAGGCTGCGAATTGGTGGTCAGGATGTAGGGATCTTGGGAAAAGGAGGAAGCTTGAATCTTGGTACAGATGGCAGTAGCAAGGCCGGGCGCTGTGGCTCACACCTGTAATCCCAGCACTTTGGTAGGCCGAGGTGGGCGGATCACGAGGTCAGGAGATCGAGACCATCCTGGCTAACATGGTGAAACCCTGTCTCTACTAAAAATACAAAAAATAGCCGGGCGTGGTGGCGGGTGCCTGTAGTCCCAGCTACTCAGGAGACTGAGGCAGGAGAATGGCGTGAACCCGGGAGGTGGAGCTTGCAGTGAGCCGAGATCGCACCACTGCACTCCAGCCTGGGCAACAGCGAGACTCTGTCTCAAAAAAAAAAAAAAAAAAAAAAGATGGCAGTAGCAGTAATTGTCACCAATATTTATGCAACCCTTATCGTATGCTCGGACTGTTTAAGCACATGCACGATTTCCTTTGAGCTCAGAGAGGTTAAGACCCTTGCCCAAAGTCACACAGCTATTAAGTGATGAAGCCAGGTTCCAGATTCATGTTTTTAGCTTCCTGCCTCCCAGTGCATAGAGCTAGCAGAGTTGGAGGGATGATGAGGGGTCTTTTCTTTTTTCTTTTTCTTTTCTTTTTTTTTTTTTGAAACAGAGTCTTGCTCTGTCACTTAGGCCGGAGTGCAGTGGCACGATCTCGGCTTACTGCAAACTCTGCCTCCCAGGTTCATGCCATTCTCCTGCCTCAGCCTCCCGAGTAGCTGGGACTACAGGCGCCCGCTGCCACCATGCCCGGCTAATTTTTTGTACTTTTTTTTTTTTTCTTTAGTAGAGACAGGGTTTCACTGTGGTCTCGATCTCGTGACCTCATGATCCGCCCGCCTCGGCCTCCCAAAGTGCTGGAATTACAGGCGTGAGCCACTGTGCCCAACCTCTTTTTTCTTTTCTATTTTTTTTTTTTTTTCTTTTGAGACAGGGTCTTGCTGTTGCCCAAGCTGGAGTGCAGTGGTATGATCGTGGCTCACTGCAACCTCCACCTCCCAGGTTCAAGCAATTCACCTGCCTCAGCCTCCAGAGTAGCTGGGATTTCAGGCATGCGCCAGCACACCTGGCTAATTTTTCTGTGTTTTTAGTAGAGATCGGGTTTCACCATGTTGGCCAGGCTGGTCTCAAACTCCTGACCTCAAATGATCCACCCTCCTTGACCTCCCAAAGTGCTGGGATTACAGATGTGAGCCACTGTGCCTGGCCCCAGCTAATTTTTTAAAAATTTTTAGTAGAGATGGGGTCTTGCTATGTTGCCCAGGCTGGTCTCAAACTCCTGAGCTCAATCCATCCTCATGCTTCAGCCTCCCAAAGTGCTGAGATTACAGGTGTGAGCCACTGCCCCTGGCCAGTGAGTGCCTGTTGTGTGCTAGCCTCTGTGATGGGTGCTATGAATAGAGAGATGAGGGAACCAATACAAGACTAGTATCCAGAATATATAAAGAGTTCTCACAAATCAATAAGAAAAAGGAGAGGCCATGCAATTAAAAACAGACCATACATTTAAAAAAAAAGTGGGCAAAGACAGGCAGTTCACAGAAAGACAAATCCAAATAGTTAACAAATATATGGCTGGGCGTGGTGGCTCATGCCCGCCTTGGCCTCCCAGAGTGTTAGGATTACAGGTGTGAGCCACCATGCCTGGCCGACCCTGGTTTTTCTTTCCAGCGAGGTCAGAGCCCGGGGAGGGGTCAGAGCAGAGACAAATGTGACGTGACTTATATTTTACAGGACCATTCTGGCTGCTGTCTGGACAAGAAGTCGTGGGGGTTAGGGTGGAAGCTGGGAAGCCCACAGGAGCCAACCGCCCTAGTTTAGGTGAGTGATCATGGAGATGGACCAGGTGAGATGAGAGGGTGTGTTAGGGGACAGACGAATGAATAGATGCATGAACAAACGGATACATGAGACTGGGTGCAGGCCGGGTGCAGTGGCTCACTCCTGTAATCCCAGCACTTTGGGAGGCCAAGGCGGGCAAATCACCTGAGGTCAGGAGTTCCAGGACAGGCTGGTCAACATGGAGAAACACCATCTCTACTAAAAATACAAAAATGAGCCAGGCGTGGTGGTACACACCTGTAATCCCAGCTACTCAGGAGGCTGAGGCAGGAGAATCGCTTGAACCCAGGAGATGGAGGTTGCAGTGAACCGAGATCACGCCATTGCACTCCAGCCTGGGTGACAGAGCAAGAGTTCATCTCAAAAAAAAGGAAAAAAGAAAAGATTGGGCTGGGCGCGGTGGCGCAAGCCTGTAATCCCAGCACTTTGGGAGGCCGAGATGGGCGGATCACGAGGTCAGGAGATCGAGACCATCCTGGCTAACACGGTGAAACCCCGTCTCTACTAAAAAATACAAAAAACTAGCCGGGCGAGATGGCGGGCGCCTGTAGTCCCAGCTACTTGGGAGGCTGAGGCAGGAGAATGGCATGAACCCGGGAGGCGGAGCTTGCAGTGAGCTGAGATCCGGCCACTGCACTCCAGCCCGGGCAAGAGAGTGACACTCCGTCTCAAAAAAAAAAAAAAAAGAAAAAAGAAAAGATTGGATGCGGCCAAGCTGAATCCAGCATGATGCCCTGGAAGAGACCATTGGACAGGAGGCACCAGGAAGTGCCTTTTACAAAAAGAAATACAGACTGGGCGCAGTGGTTCACACCAGCCTCCTTTCGCTCACACCACGATGGCCAGGCTGGTCTCGAACTCCTGACCTCAGGTGATCCACCCTCCTCAGCCTCCCAAAGTGTTGGGATTATAGGCGTGAACCACCACCACTGTGCCCAGCCTAACTCATGTATTTTCTTTCTTTCTTTCTTTTTTTTTTTTTTTTGAGATGGAGTCTCGCTCTGTCGCCCAGGCTAGAGTGCAGTGGCGCCATCTCGGCTCACTGCAAGCTCCGCCTCCCAGGTTCACGCCATTCTCCTGCCTCAGCCTCCCGAGTAGCCAGGACTACAGGCGTCCGCCACCACGCCCGGCTAATTTTTTTTGTATTTTTAGTACAGACGGGGTTTCACTGTGTTAGCCAGGACGGTCTCGAACTCCTGACCTTGTCATCCTCCCACCTCAGCCTCCCAAAATGCAGGGATTACAGGTATAAGCCATCGCACCTGGCCAACTACTGTGTTTTCTAGATAACTAATCCAGGCTCTTGAGAGCAAGCACTCAGTGCTTCCAGAGCTGCTTGAAGCCATTCAGGAGAGATCTGTCTCCATAACACAGATACCTCCTACTAGGCCCCACCTCCCAACACCACACCACCACTTTGGAGATCAAATTTTTATGAGTTTCAATGGAGTAAACCTTATCCAAACCATCACAGGCTGGGTGTGGTAGCTCATGCCTGTAATCCCTGCACTTTGGAAAGCCAAGGCGGGAGGATTGCTTGAGCCCAGGAGTTCAGGACCAAACTGGGCAATGTAGTGAGACCCGTCTCTACAAGAAATAAAAATTAGCTGGGCATGGCGGTGAACACCTGTACTCTCAGCTATTCAGGAGGTCGAGACAGGAGGATTGCTTGAGCCCGGGAGTTTGAGGCGGTAGTGAGCTGTGATCATATCACTGCACTGCAGCCTGGACGACACAGTGAGACCCCATCTTTAAAAAAAAAAAAATCAAGACAACATAGCAACCCTGTTACCTCCCTGCCCTCATGTTCTCACTATCCCCCTTTCACTCACTGTTCCAACCCCGCAGGCCTCCTCACTGTTCCTCAAATATGCCAATTGCATGCCCTGTTCAGGGCTTTTCTTTTCTTTTTTTTTTTTTTTTTTTGTGTGTGTGTGTGTTTAGACGGAGTCTCACTCTTTCGCCCAGGCTGGAGTGCAATGGCGCGATCTCAGCTCACTGCAACCTCTTCCGGATTCACGTGATTCTCCTGCCTTAGCCTCCTAAGTAGTTGGGATCACAGGCATGGGGCACCATGCCCAGCTAATTTTTGTATTTTTAGGAGAGACAGGGTTTGCATGCACCACCATACCTGGCTAATTTTTGTATTATTAGTAGAGACGGGGTTTCACCATGTTGGTCAGGCTGGCCTCAAACTCCTGACCTCGTGATCTGCCTGCCTTGGCCTCCCAAAGTGCTGCGATTACAGGCATGAGCCACTGTGCCTGGCCAGGGCTTTTCTTTGTTTTTTTGAGATGGAGTCTCAGTTTTTCACCCAGGCTGGAGTGCGGTGGTGTGATCTGGGCTCACTGCAACCTCCGCCTCCTGCATTCAAGTGATTCTCCCGCCTCAGCTTCCCGAGTAGCTGGGATCACAGGTGTGCACCACCACGCCCACCTGTGTATTGTATTTGTAGTAGAGATGGGGTTTTGCCATATCGGCCAGGCTGGTCTCGAACTCCTGACCTCATGTGATCCATCAGCCTTGACCTCCCAAAGTGCTGGGATTACAGGCTTGAGCCCCCATGCCCAGCCCCAGCTCAGGGCCTTTCTACTGGCTGTTCTCTCTACTTGGAACGTTCTTGTCCCAAATCATTGCCTGAATGCTTCCTCCTGTCGTTCAGGTCTCAAGTTCAGCTTCACTTGCTCAGAGACACCCTCACTGATCTTATCCGTAGAACTTGTCTTGCTTTGTCTCTATATCACTATTAAAAATTATATGAGGCTGGGCACAGTGGGCTCATGCCTATAATCCCAGCTCTTTGGGAGGCCAAGGCAGGAGGATTACTTGAGCCCAGGAATTTGAGACCAGCTGGGATAACATAGCAAGACCTGTCTCTAAAAAATAAAAGTAAAAAAATTAGCAGGGCATGGTGGCAAGCACCTGTGGTCCTAGCTACTCAGGAGGCTGAGATGAGGGGATCACTTGAGCCCAGGAGGGCAAGGGTGCAGTGAGCTCTGATTGCACCACTGCACTTCAGCCTGGGCAACACAGGAAGACTCTGTCAAAAAAAAAAAAAAGGAAAATAAAGGGAAAAAATTATATTAGACATTTACTCATTTCCCTTCTCACTGTGCATTTCCTCTTCCGGACTGTCCACTTCTGGAGGTCATAGGCAGAGCCCCAGCTAGCCTATATAGCATCTGTGAGTGAATTAGACATCTCTTTGGCCGGGCGCAGTGGCTCACGCCTGTAATCCCAGCAATTTGGGAGGCCAAGGCGGGCAGATCACGAGGTCAAGAGTTCGAGACCAGCCTGGCCAACATAGTGAAACTCCATCTCTACTAAAAACACAAAAAAATTAGCCGGGCATGGTGGCGTGTACCTGTAGTCCCAGCTACCCGGGACGCTGAGGCAGGAGAATTGCTGGAACCTGGGAGGTGAAGGGTGCAGTGAGCAAAGAGTGCACCACTGCACTCCAGTCTGGGCGACAGAACCAGACTCTGTCTCAAAAAAAAAAAAAAAAAAAGAAAAAAGGAAAGAAAGACATTTCTTCCTCCTGGCAGACACCACACCAAGAAATGTAGCTTGGCAGGCAGTGTGTAGGCCAAATTTCAGTCCTACTTGTCACCTTGGTCTAGTAATTTTGCACAGTGCACAACTTGTGTAACTGAACATGGTGGCCCTAGTCAAGGATCTTGCTTTTTTTATTGAAGACAATATCTAAAATGGTGCGTAAAATATAGTAAGTACTTAAAAAAAAAATGTTTGAAGGGAGTGGAGAATGGAGAAAGAGAGAAATAAAGAAACAGGCTGGGCGCAGTGGCTCACGCCTGTAATCCCAGCACTTCAAGAGGCCAAGACGGGTGGATCACTTGAGGTCAGAAGTTCAAGACCAGCCTAGACAACACGACAAAACCCCGTCTCTACTAAAAACACAAAAATTAGCCAAATATGGTGGTGCACTCCTGTAGTCACAGCTACTTGGGAGGCTGAGGCAGGTGAATTGCGTGAACCCAGGAGGCAGAGGTTGCAGTGAGCTGAGATTGCACCACTGCACTCCTGCTAGGGTGACAGAGCAAGACTCTGTCTCCAAAAAAAAAAAAAAAAGAAAGAAACAAAAAAAAAATGTATGTCCATCAAGACAAGTTTTGCTGTAGAAAACAACCCCAAAATGCTTAGTGACTAAATTCAGCAAAGATTTGCTTTTTCTTCCTGCTACACTTCCATTGTGGCTCAGCAGGGGGCGCCATTCACTGTAGTCATTCAGGGCCTGGCTTCAGAGTCGCCACCATATCAAATGTGGCTCATCACCGTGCCTGGGAGAGAGAGATCTCTGGAGGCTCCAGCACTTAAATGCCTCAGCCCAGAAATGTCATGTGCCACTTCCTCTCACAACCCATTTGCCAGAAATAATCATTTAGCTGCCCAGTCACAAGGAGGTCAGGAAGTGCCATCTACCTGTTTGGTCCATAGGGGGAGAGTCCGAAATTTTTTGCACACAGTGTTAGTGACTGTGGCTGATAGGAAAACAGAAACTTAGTTGCTTTGAGGCTCCATTTTCCTTTTTTTTTTTTTTTTTTTTGTTTGAGACGGAGTCTTGCTCTGTCGCCCAGGCTGGAGTGTGGTGGCTGGATCTCAGCTCACTGCAAGCTCCGCCTCCCGGGTTCACGCCATTCTCCTGCCTCAGCCTCCCGAGTAGCTGGGACTACAGGCGCCCGCCACCTCGCCCGGCTAGTTTTTTGTATTTTTTAGTAGAGACGGGGTTTCACCATGTTAGCTAGGATGGTCTTGATCTTGTGACCTCGTGATCCGCCCGTCTCGGCCTCCCAAAGTGCTGGGATTACAGGCTTGAGCTACCGCGCCCGGCCAAGGCTCCATTTTTCTCATCTGTTCAGTGAGCATAATTACTGCATAATGTGATCCCTATGTTACAGTGTGGTGTGAGGGTTAAGGAAGGTCACAGGCTGGGCACGGTGGCCCATACCTGTCATGCCAGAGCTTTGGGAGGCCAAAAGCTCCTTGAAGCCAGGAGTTCCAGACCAGTCGGGGCAACATAGAAAGATCTCCGCCTTGCCGGGCGCGGTGGCTCATGCCCGTAATCCCAGCACTTTGGGAGGCTGAGGCGGGCGGATCACAACGTCAGGAGGCCAAGACCATCCTTGCTAACATGGTGAAACCCGTGTCTACTAAAAATACAAAAAATTAGCCAGGCGTGGTGGCAGGTGCCTGTCGTCCCAGCTACTCTGGAGGCTGAGACGGGAGAATGGCGTGAACCCTGGAGGTGGAGCTTGCAATAAGCTGAGATCGCGCCACTGCGCTCCAGCCTGGGTGACAGAGTGAGACTCTGTCTCAAAGAAAAAAAACAACACTCTGTACTATATATATATATGTTTTTTTTTTTTTTGAGACAGAGTCTATCTCTGTCACCCAGACTGGAGCGAGTGCGTTGGCACAATCTCTGCTCACTGCCAACCTTCATCTCCTGGGTTCAAGTGATTCTTCTGCCTCAGCCTCCCCAGTAACTGGGACTACAGGCATGTGCCACCACACCCAGCTAAGTTTTGTACTTTTAGTAGAGATGTGGTTTCACCATGTTGGCCATGCTGGTCTCGAACTCCTGAGCTCGTGATCCACCCACCTCGGCCTCCCAAAGTGCTGGGATTAGAACACCTGGTCTGCAAAAAGTTTTAAAACATTAGCTGAGCGTTAGCCAGGTGCAGTGACTCATGCTTGTAATCCCAGCACTTTGGGAGGCTAAGGTGGGTGGATCACTTGAGGTCTGGAATTCAAGACCAGCCTGGCCAACTTGATGAAACCCCATTTTTACCAAAAGTGTAGAAATTAGCCTGGTGTGGTGGCGCACACCTGTAATCCCAGCTACTTGGGAGGCTGAGACAAGAGAATTGCTTGAACCCGGGAGGCAGAGGTTGCAGTAAGCTGAGATTGCGCCACTGCACTCCAGCCTGGGCAACAGAGCAAGACTGAGTCTCAAAAAAAAAAAAAAAAAAAAAAAAAAAGGTCAGGATCTCCTCAAGAATCGCTTGAACCCGGGAGGCGGAGGTTGCAGCGAGCCAAGATCATGCCACTGCACTCCAGCCTAGGGGACAAAGTGAGACTCCATCTCAAAAAAATAAAATAAAATAAAGGTTAGCTGAGCTTCATGGCATGTGCCTATGGTCCCAGCTATTTGAGAGACAGGCGTGAGAATCCCTTGAGCCTGGGAGATCAAGGCTGCAGTGAGCTTTAATTACACCACTACACTCCAGTCTAGGTGACAGAGCAAGACCCTGTCACAACAACAAACGAAACAAACAAACAAGGTTACAAAGCAATAATCCTAGCTGCTGCTGTTATTATTTTTGAGACAGAGTCTTGCTCTTTAGCCCAGGCTGGAGTGCAGTGGTGTGATCTTGGCTCACTGCAACCTCCGCCTCCTGGGTTCAAGCAGTTCTCACGCCTCAGCCTCTTGAATCGCTGAGATTACAGGCGTGCTTGGCTACTTTTTGTGTATTTTTGGTGGAGATGGGATTTCGACATGTTGGTCGGGAATCTTGAACTCCTGACCTCAAGTGATCCTCCCGTCTCAGCCTCCCACAGTGCTGGGATTACAGGTGTGAGTATTTTATTTTATTTATTTATTTGTTTATTTTTTGACAAAGCCTTAGTCTGTCACCCAGGCTAGAGTGCAGTGGCGCGATCTCGGCTCGCTGCCACCTCCACCTCCCAGGTTCAAGCTGTTCTTGTGCCTGAGCCTCCCGAGTAGCTGGGATCACAGGTACGCACCACCACACCCGGCTAATTTTTATATTTTTAGTAGATGTGGGGTTTCACCATGTTGGCCAGGCTGGTTTCAAACTCCTGACCTCAAGTACTCCGCCCACCTCAGCCTTCCATAGTGGTGGGATTACAGGCGTGAGCCACTGCACCCAGCTCTGTTACTACTTTTATATAAAAGTGTCCCATCACTATACAAGAGATGAGGATTTCAACCGAGGCCAGTTTGTTCTCTGAGTACTTCCTTGGGCCTGTCTGGTTTGAGTAGTGTGGGAGGGGCACCCAAGGCCCTTGCCCAGGCCCTGAGCCCCACTTCCTCTCCTACAGATCCTCTGGTGACCCCACTTCTCGCTGCTCATGCCGCTGGGACTGGGGCGGCGGAAAAAGGCGCCCCCTCTAGTGGAAAATGAGGAGGCTGAGCCAGGCCGTGGCGGGCTGGGCGTGGGGGAGCCAGGGCCCCTGGGCGGAGGTGGGGCAGGGGGGCCCCAAATGGGCTTACCACCCCCTCCCCCAGCCCTGCGGCCCCGCCTCGTGTTCCACACCCAGCTGGCCCATGGCAGTCCCACTGGCCGCATCGAGGGCTTCACCAACGTCAAGGAGCTGTATGGCAAGATCGCCGAGGCCTTCCGCCTGCCAACTGCCGAGGTACCCACTGGGGAATCGGGCACCAGGGTCCCTGATGGTGGGCCAGAGGCCTGAGCCTGCATCCCGTTTGTGAGCTGGGGTTCAGATGCCGAAGCTGCAGATGCTAAGCCTATGCCCCACTCAGTGGCGGGGGCCAATGGCCTGGGCTGGATCTGAGTTCCCATCAGGTACTGGGAGGCCTGTGCCCCTGTGAATTGTGGGGAACTGGAGGCCAGGGCTGGATGCTGAGTTCCCCTCAGGCACTGCGAGGCTTGTGCCCCAGTGGATTGTGGGAGCTGATGACCAGGGCTGCATGCTGACATCCCATCAGGCACTGGGAGGGCTGTACCCCCAGTAGATTATGCAAGACTGATGGCCAGGGCTGGATGCTGAGTTCCCAGCAGGCACTGGGATACCTGAGCTTCAATGGACTATGGGAGGCCAGGGCTGGATGTATTGATTGGATGGATGGATTGAGAGGCCTGCATCCCAGTCTATTGTGCAAGACTGACAGCCAGGGCTGGACGCTGAGTTCCCATCAGGCATTAGGAGGCCTGTGCCCCAGTGAAGTATGGAGAACTGGAGGCCAAACCTGGATGCTGAGTTCCCATCAGGCACTGGGAGGCCAGTGCCCCAGGAGATAGTGGAGGCTGGAGGCCAGATACAAGATGCACTTCTCCGTGATTCCTTGGAGAATCCCAACACTGTGGGAGGCTGGCTTGCCTGGCACCAAGCACTGTGGGGATGGATGGGAGGGGGGCAAGGACGGCAATAGTGGGTGTGAACAAGTAAATGCAGGGGTCTTCATAAGTGGGGTGAGTTTCTGTGTCCTCCACAAGCATTTCCTGAGCACTCACTGTGTGCCAGGCTCCATTCCCTGAAAGCAGCAATGAATTTTTTTTTTTTTTTTTTTTTTGAGATGGAGTCTTGCTCTGTCACCAGGCTGGAGTGCAGTCGTGTAATCTTGGCTCACTGCAACCTCCACCTCCTGGATTCAAACCATTCTCCTGCCTCAGCCTCCCAAGTAGTTGGGATTGCAGGTGCCTGTCACCACGCCCAGCTAATTTTTGTATTTTTAGTAGAGACAGGATTTCACCATGTTGGTCAGGCTGGTCTTGATCTCCTGACCTCGTGATCTACCTGCCTTGGCCTCCCAAAGTGTTGGGATTACAGGTGTGAGCCACCGCGCCCGGCACAGCAATGAATTTTTGCTAGGACAGAAATCCTAGCTGGGTACAGTGGTGCACACCTATAGTCCCAGCTACTTGGGAGGTTGAGGTAGGGGGGATCACTGGAACTCAGGAGTTCCAGGCCAGCCTGGACAACATAATGAGGCTCTCATCTCTAAAAAAAATTATTTTAACTATGTGGGTGTGGTGGCGTGTGCCTGTGGTCCCAGCTACTCGGGAGACTGAGATAGGAGGATCACTTGAGCCCAGGAATTGGCGACCAGCCTGTGCAACATAGTGAGACCCCATATCTCCACAAAAAATACAAAAATTAGCCAGGCATGGCTAGTTGTAGTTCCAGCTACTTGGGAGGCTGAGGTGGGAAGATTGCCGGAATCTGGGAGATTGAGGCTGCAGTGACTATGATTGCACCACTGCGCTCCAGCCTGGGTGACAGAGCAAGACCCTGTCTCAAAATAAAAAAAATAAAGGAAAATTAAATCCTAGTCTTAGCAGAGCTGACACGCTAATGTGGGCCCTGCCCTGGCCCTGGCTTAGTGGGTGATCGGGCACTGGGATGGAATCCCCCTAGTTCTCTCCCAACTCTCTCCCTTCGCCCTCCAGTGGTGATTAGCAAAGGGGGAGGGAGGGGGGAGAGGGTTCAGCGTCTCCCACCCCTGCAGGTGATGTTCTGCACCCTGAACACCCACAAAGTGGACATGGACAAGCTCCTGGGGGGCCAGATCGGGCTGGAGGACTTCATCTTCGCCCACGTGAAGGGGCAGCGCAAGGAGGTGGAGGTGTTCAAGTCGGAGGATGCACTCGGGCTTACCATCACGGACAACGGGGCTGGCTACGCCTTCATCAAGGTGCCTGGGGAGACGGGGCACCTCGGAGGCCTGGGAGTGAGGGTGGGCCACGGGACCCTGGAAACCAAGGCAAAGCCCCAAGGGCTAATGACTCCCCATCCCCGCAGCGCATCAAGGAGGGCAGCGTGATCGACCACATCCACCTCATCAGCGTGGGCGACATGATCGAGGCCATTAACGGGCAGAGCCTGCTGGGCTGCCGGCACTACGAGGTGGCCCGGCTCCTCAAGGAGCTGCCCCGAGGCCGTACCTTCACGCTGAAGCTGACGGAGCCTCGCAAGGCCTTCGGTGAGGAGCCGCCCCCTGCACCTCCCCAATGGCGCTGCTCGCACGGGCGCAGGCGGTGGTGCCGGGAGCGGCCAGCAGGTGGCGCCCGAGCCTGGCCAGCCGAAAGGGAAGTGGGTGCAGCTCCTCCCGGTCCCGAGACGAGGTGCTGGTGCTTGGCCCAGCCGGAGAGAAGGGCGGGGGCAAGGAGGAAGGTGTCCTCACCCCTGGCCAGCCCCCACCCCCAACAGGCCAGACTTAGCCGCTCAGTACCAGCCCCCCCACTTTTCCATCTGGCTTCACTAACTCTAAGGAATGGGCCCCAGGCCCCTGAGATGGGGGTGGGGGACTGAATCACTTCCCCGGGCAGGTAGGGCTGGTCTGTGGCCCAGGAGCCATACCCCCTTGGCCAAGAGGAGACGGACTCAGGCAGCTGGAGACTCAGGCTGGGGTACACCCGCTTCCTGTCCCAGCCCCTGGGAGCAGAAGTGGCCCCTCCAGTCTCCCCTCTAGCATTTCCTATTCCTGGCCCCCAGCTGTCCCCCCTGCTCTGCCCCATATCCATGCCAGGCCTGAGTCAGGATTCCTGCCCTGGCCCCAGCCCCCAGGAACTTGCAGAAGCTTGGAGAAGTTTGGGGTGGTGTCGAAAGCCAGGAGGGCCAAGTTCCTGCCCAGAGCGTGCTAAAACCGAGCTTCCCCCACACGCACCCCTCTCCTACCTCCCACAGACATGATCAGCCAACGCTCAGCGGGCGGCCGCCCTGGCTCCGGCCCACAACTGGGCACTGGCCGAGGGACCCTGCGGCTCCGATCCCGGGGCCCTGCCACGGTGGAGGATCTGGTGAGTACTCCAGCTGGACCCTATCTCCAGCATTCCTTCTCTTTCTTTTTTTTTGAGACAAAGTCTCACTGTTGTCACCCAGGCTGGAGTGTAGTAGCGCGATCTTGGCTCACTGCAACCTCAGCCTCACAGGTTCAAGCAATTCTCCTGCCTCAGCCTCCCAAGTAGCTGGGACTACAAGCGCCCACCACCATGCCCGGCTGATTTTTGTATTTTTAGTAGAGACGGGGTTTCGCCATGTTGGCCAGGCTGGTCTCGAACTCCTGGCCTCAGGTGATCCAGCTTCCTTGGCCTCCCAAAGTGCTGGGATTATAGGCGTGAGCCACCACCCCCAGCCCTCCCTTCCTTTTCATAGTAGGCAGCATTATCTGTTAGCTGAGGGGACTCTGGGCAGACAGCCTGGATTCTAGTCCACTTCTGCCACTTCCCAGCTCCCAGGGACCTTCCTTGAGCACGCGGGCCTCAGTTTGCCCATCAGTAAAATGGGGATGAGATGAACACCGATACCTTCTTCTCAGGGTTGTCCTGAGGCCTAAATAGGAATATATGTAAAGTGGTGACAAGGGCGGTCAGTGCAATTACAATGTATATTCACATTGTTATGATGTCGCTGTCACCCCTCCTGGCCCCCAGCCCTCCGCCTTTGAAGAGAAGGCCATTGAGAAGGTGGATGACCTGCTGGAGAGTTACATGGGTATCAGGGACACGGAGTTGGGTAAGTGAGGGCTGCCTGCGGGGGCGTGGGGGGCGGCATCTAGGTCTGGTGCTGGCTGAATCCACCCTGAGTCCCTTGGTCCCTGGTGTCATTTGTGCCTCCATTCTGCCCCCTCCGCCAATAGCGGCCACCATGGTGGAGCTGGGAAAGGACAAAAGGAACCCGGATGAGCTGGCCGAGGCCCTGGACGAACGGCTGGGTGACTTTGCCTTCCCTGACGAATTCGTCTTTGACGTCTGGGGTGCCATCGGGGACGCCAAGGTCGGCCGCTACTAGGACTCCCCCCGGACCCTGCGATGATGACCCGGGCCCAACCTGGTGGGGGCCCCCAGCAGGGACACTGACATCAGGACTCAAGCCTCCAGCCTGAGCCTAGCTCAGCAGCCCAAGGAGGATGGGGAGGGGAGGTGGGGCCGGGCCCCCTGCCCCGCTCCAATCGGTACCATCCCCTCCCCGGTTCCCAATCTGTCCGGGGTCCCCGGCCCCCCTGTGCCCTGTTCCCCACCTACCTCAGCCGGGTCAGGCACGGGGAGGGGAGGGATCGGCCAAATTGGGCGGCCACCCCCGCCTCCACCACTTTCCACCATCAGCTGCCAAACTGGTCCCTCCGTCTCCCTGGGGCCTTGGGTTCTGCCTGGGGGTCATGACCTTCCTAGTTTCCTGACGCAGGGAATATAGGGGAGAGGGTTGTCCCTCCCCCCAGCAAATGCAATAATGCCCTCGCCCCTCCTGAGAGGAGCCCCCTCCCCGTGGAGCCTGTTACCTCCGCATTTGACATGAGTCTGCTGTGAACCCCCCAACCTCCTCCCCAACTCCCATCTCCCCCTCCAGGCCTATCCCTGGCCCAGAGCAGGAGGGAGGGAGGGACGACGGCGGTGGGCTTTTGTATCTGAATTTGCTGTCTTGAACATAAAGAATCTATCTGCTGTTGGACCTGCGTGGCTTCGGGGTGGGAGAGGGGGAGGGTCGGGGCTGAGAAAGAATTCAGCAGCTGAAATCCATCTTCCGCAGGCTCCAAATTGAATTAGGAGCTGGCACCAGGCCGCCTGCCCCCTCCCACTGTTCCTTCTGGCTGCAGGCCACCAGGCTTCCAGGCAGGGCCAGAGCTTCCTGGACTACTGAGAGTTCAAATCCTGCCCCCTCTCCCACAAGGCCTCCCGCCCCCTGGAGCTTCACAAGGCTGCCGTCTGCAGCCGGTGACAACCCCTGGACTGGGGGGAGTACCAGGGCATTGAAACTTGGCTTGGAAATAGATGGAACCTCAGGCCTGCCAGAGCCCCACCCCTACACCAGGAAGTTGGGGGCAGACACGATGCAGCCCCCACCCCACGCGGCCCAATGCTGGACATGCAGGCGTCCATGGGGCACCCTGCTTACTAAACCCGGCCTACTTGTTTTGACAACCCACTCATCTTCGAGGATTGAGGGTGATCAGGGAAAGGCGGGGTGGGACCCTGGCCAGACCTGGAGACAAGGGAAGGGATTGAAGCAAGGGGTGCTGGGCCACAGGGCCCCACAGGAATGTTTGGGGGTGAGCCGAGAGGCTGTGGGGAAGTCTGAGGCCAGCTTGCAATCCTCATTCCAATAGGCGGGCTGGCACTGGGCCACCAGGAAGAGGGGAAGGGGGGAAAAAGGGAGGACCCTCGGGGCTGGGTGTTGGTGTGCAGACCGGGGTGGAGTAGGGGAGCCACTGTCCTGGTGACTCGGGGCAGACCTGAGCACCTGTGGGCTCCTTGGGTGTCTGCGCTGGGAGCCGGCTGTGGTGGTGAAGGGGTGTGGCTGTGTGCGTCTCGGGGGTGCGTCTTATCAGAGTGTTGATGGCTCGTGACGTGGTGAGGGAGGGCTGTGTTGTGGGTGAGGGATGTGATCACTGGCTCTGTGTTCCAGGACAAGCGCAGGTGTAACTGGCAGTGTCTGGTGGTGGGGAGTGCAATGGAGTGACTGTGTCAGGGTGTCCTGGGATGTGGGTGTGTGTGTCTTAGGGTGCTGTTGTTTCTGGGGCAAGGAGGGGTGCCTGGCTAGGTCTCGGGGTGTTCAGGGGTGTTAGGGTATGTCTCAGGGTATTGCTGTTTCCTGGGTGGGGGTGCTGGCTAGGTCTCGAGGTGTCTAGGGATGCAGGTGTGTATGTCTCAGGGCGTTGCTGTTTTGGGGTGAGGGTGGGGGTGGCCAGCTAGGTCTCTGGTGTCCAGGGGCAGGGGGTGTCACTTCTTGTGCCTTAGGTGTATGGAGTGTGCCGGTGGGGCCTATCTGGGATTGTTGGGGGGTCATTACAAGTCATACAGAGTGTGACCAGGGGCAGTTTTGGCAGTGTGTGTGTGTGTGTGTGTGTGCGCGCGCGCGCGCACGCGCGCACGTGTATCTGTCTCTCGATGCCAAGTGAGACCCTATTTCCCAGCACTAAGGAGGGTGATGTGGGTGGTCATCTCAGAGGGCTGCATTTTGGGGTGTTGAGGGGAGGGGCTGGAATTGAGGTAGTAACTCTGGGTGTGTCCCGGCGCTGGGGGTAAGACCCTGAGGTCAGGGATGTGGTGGCAGCAACCTGGCTGTGCTGAGATGGGGACAGGATGAAACTGAGTGGTAAGTGACAGGATTGTCTTAGGGTGTGAGACTGTGCCAGCGTGACCCTACTTCTCAGGGCAGGAGGCGAGTCTTTGTGGCTTAGGACGTGTGTCGCAGGTGTCACTCAGCCCATCTTAAAGCAGGAGCCAGACACTGGGGAGAGTCCCCAGGTCACCAGGCCTCCTGGTTCCCCTGCCCCCTTTCAGCCGCCTCCTCTCGCCTCCCAGGATATGACTCGCTGTGGCCCTAGCCGGGGCTTAAGCCCCTATATAAATAGTAGGCGGATCCCCTGGCCAGGCTGGGCCTGACCCAAGCCAGTCTGCCCAAGGCCCTGCCCACCAGCACCCACCCCAATGTCCATGAAGGCTTTAGCAGGGCAGGGGGGCATTGCTGCCCCCAAAGAATTGGAGTTAGCCCCCCTAGTCCCAAAGCTCTAGGGAGGGGGGCAGTGGCACCCCCTGCAGCTGCCCCAGCCTGCCCCAGACGACACTCACATTTTCCAGTGTTTAGATTTTATCCACTTTATTAATGAGGCAAGAGGCCCGAGCCTCGGGGGAAGGGGGCTACTCCCGCCCTGCTGGGAGGAGGGGGTCACAGGGGGCCAGAACGACTCCAGGGAGCCTCCCTCCTCATGGAGGGAGCCGCTGGGGCCCAGAGTGGCCCCCATCCATTGCCAGGAGCAGAGAGGGGGGTCCCTGCCACTCCAGGCCCCAAGCGGGCGTGCGCGGGGTGGAGCGGCCCCTGGAGGCCAGCAAGGGCGGCGGGAGGAGCCGAGGAGCCGCCCCAGGAAGAGGGAGGGAGGAAGCAGCCTGCCGGAGAGCCAGGGCGCAGTGGGCAGCAGGGCTGAGTGGCCGGTGATGGGGACCCCGCATCCCAGGCAGTGCTGGGTAAGCGGGTTGCACGTGAGGGTCCCTGGCTGGGGAGGAGGAGGGCATGAAGGGTTGGGGCCATGGCCACCTGTCTGTCCATCCTGTGTCCCTGGCTCTTTCCCCCCGATCTGTGTGTCCCTGTCTTATCGTCTGTCCATCCTCCCTTCCCGTCTGGCCTGGTGGACGGTTCTGCCCTTTCCACCCGCACCTCCAGGATATCAAAGAGTGGATGGTCATGGCCTCTGGGGGCAGGGACATGGTGTGGAACCGTGGGCAGCCAGGGTGAGGCAGAGGTGATCGCGGTGGGGCGTGGCGAGAGATCGCAGTGGATCAGAGGCAGGTCCATGGGGCAGGGGTAGAGATGCGTCCATGGCACAGATGTAGCTGTGCCATGTGGGGTCGGAGATGGGTCCATGGGGGACAGGGACATGGCCGTGGGGAGAGATGTGCCCATGGTGGTAGAGATGGGGCTGGGGAATCTCGAGGATGGGACTGGAGTAAAGCTGACATGGGGAAAGTCAGGTAGGACCACAGGGGCAGAAATGGGTGAGAGCTATCAGATGGAGCCACAGGCCCCAGGAATTTGCTACGGTGTAAAAATGGAAGGTGGGGGTCAGAGGGGGATCTGTGAGGCCCAGAGGCACTGGCAGAGATGCCTGAGGGCAGGGCTCGGGGGAATCTTGCAGGAAACCATGAAGGACAGAGAAGGGGCCAGTGGGGACAGAGGGAGGCCCTGGAGCAGGAGATGGGGCGGTGAGAGGCAAAAGAGAGGGAGGAGGGTTTCCAAATGGAGTGGCCAGGTCATTTGGAGTTGCCATGGGCAGAGGGGCTGCCTGAGAACGCCATGGAGTCAAACGGGCCTGATGTTCTGAGATGGCACCGTGGGCTGGTCCCCGCCCGGGCCCAGCCAGCCTCACTCTGCCCTCTTCTCCTCTACCCAGCACTCCCGGCGCCTGACATGAGCCCTTGCGGGCCCCTCAACCTGAGCCTGGCGGGCGAGGCGACCACATGCGCGGCGCCCTGGGTCCCCAACGCGTCGGCCGTGCCGCCGTCGGGCGCTTCGCCTGCGCTGCCCATCTTCTCCATGACTCTGGGCGCCGTGTCCAACCTGCTGGCGCTGGCGCTGCTGGCGCAGGCCGCGGGCCGCCTGCGCCGCCGCCGCTCGGCCGCCACCTTCCTGCTGTTCGTGGCCAGCCTGCTGGCCACCGACCTGGCAGGCCACGTGATCCCGGGCGCGCTAGTGCTGCGCCTGTACACTGCGGGGCGCGCTCCGGCCGGCGGGGCCTGCCACTTCCTGGGCGGCTGCATGGTCTTCTTCGGCCTGTGCCCGCTGCTGCTGGGCTGCGGCATGGCGGTGGAGCGCTGCGTGGGCGTCACGCGGCCGCTGCTCCACGCCGCTCGGGTCTCGGTCTCCCGCGCGCGCCTGGCGCTGGCCGCGGTAGCTGCGGTGGCCTTAGCCGTCGCGCTGCTACCGCTGGCGCGCGTGGGCCGCTACGAGCTGCAGTACCCGGGCACGTGGTGCTTCATCGGCCTGGGTCCCTCGGGCGGCTGGCGCCAGGCACTGCTCGCCGGCCTCTTCGCCGGCCTCGGCCTGGTCGCTCTCCTCGCCGCGCTGGTGTGCAACACGCTCAGCGGCCTGGCCCTGCTACGCGCCCGCTGGCGACGCCGCTCCCGAGGGCCTTCCCCGGCCTCGGGCCCCGACAGCCGGCGTCGCTGGGGGGCGCGCGGACCCCGCTCGGCCTCCGCCTCGTCCGCCTCATCCATCGCTTCAGCCTCCACAGCCTTTGGCGGCTCCCAGAGCCGCGGCTCGGCACGCAGAGCTCGCACCCACGACGTGGAGATGGTGGGCCAGCTTGTCGGTATCATGGTGGTGTCGTGCATCTGCTGGAGCCCAATGCTGGTGAGGGGCGCACCGGCCCCTCGAGCCACGCTCCTTCCCGCTCCCTCTCAACACCCTCCGCCCTTAGTCGTCCCAGGACACCTTGGGCCTCCGTCCTGGACCCAACCAAGGCCCCGGCCCCTGGAGGCCCCATCCCACCTGCCCCAAAAGCCAGCATGGCCTTCTCCATCTGACCTGCCATCCTTCCTCCTAGCCCCCCTCTCTTCTTCCTTTTTGGGGTCTTTGTAGCGCACCCCGACCCACACAAGCCTCCTCTCCTGCCCAACCATTATAAGCCCCCGCGCTTCATTCCCTAGTCCTTTCACCCAACCCCCTCGTTTTTCCTCTTTCCGGGACACCTGAGACTCCTCTCCGGCCGGAGCCCCCACCCACTGAAGGTGTTTGTTTCTTTGCCTCCCTCCTTTTTTTCCGCATCCCCTTCCCACCTGGATCCCCATTTACCCTACCTGCGACGGCTCGCCCCTCCTCCCAGGCTTTTACCTTCCAGCCACGCCCCCATCATCACTGCGCACCCCCTGCGCCTGCGCCCGCCAAACGGCTCACACCGGCTTCCCCCGCAGGTGTTGGTGGCGCTGGCCGTCGGGGGCTGGAGTTCTACCTCCCTGCAGCGGCCACTGTTCCTGGCCGTGCGCCTTGCCTCCTGGAACCAGATCCTGGACCCTTGGGTGTACATCCTGCTGCGCCAGGCCGTGCTGCGCCAACTGCTTCGCTTCCTGCCCCCGAGGGCCGGGGCCAAGGGCGGCCCCGCGGGGCTGGGCCTAACCCCGAGCGCCTGGGAGGCCAGCTCGCTGCGCAGCTCCCGGCACAGCGGCCTCAGCTACTTCTAAGCACAACCGGAGGCCCAACGACGAAGCCAACCCACCCTGGGGCCGGGCCCAGGTGCGTGGCGAAGAGCCTTTGAGGAATAAAAAGCCATTCCACGAGCCCAGACAGAGCGGTGAGTCCCGTCGGGGCTTCGGCATCCACTGGGGCCGCTCAAGGGGCAGCAGAGGCGCCAAGTGCGCTTCCAGGGTGGGTGCAGTTCCGGGGCCTACCACAAGATGGCGCGGAGACACCGGGGCGCGGTTCTAGGAGGCTCGAGGGTGCCTGACCGTGGGCGCCGGAGCCGCAGGAGCAAGCGCACCGTGCGGGCGGCGGGGGCTGGGGCTCCGCTGGGAGCAGAGCGAGAGGGTGTGGGGGGCGTTTCCTGACCTTGCCACCGCCCTAACGGACTTCCGAAACCATTCTGCTCACTGTGGCTTTGAGTTCTTCCAATACAGCCCCAAAACCCTGTCCCCAAACCATTTTGCCCCATGTCCCTGGGCGCCCCCAACACAATACCGACCCCCTCCCATCTCCGCTTACCCACGCTCCCCCCCATAAGAACAGCTCCGAGTCCACGCCGCCCCTTGATCCTCTTCAAATGACACCCCCATCACTGGAGACTCCCACGACCAACCAGCCACCTGCACCCCAAACGTCCACACCTCCAAGCACACCCCCACCGCCAATGACTGCACACAAGAAGACACGCAAGATGCATGGATCAGGCAAATCCCAAAGGCCTTTTTAAAAACTAACAGCTCTCGGGCAGGGGTAGGGGCAGGGGAGGGGGCTAGCAGCCCCCCGCCACGAAGTCGAAGTCCAGGAAGGCCGCCTGCTCCGCGGCTGTGAGGGGCCGCGCGTCACGGGGCGGGCTCAGTGTGGGGGCCTCCCCGGTGAACTCCTCGTCAAAGTTGCTGACGTCGGTGCGGCCAGACAGCGTGGGCACAAAAGGCGGCGGCAGGCGCCGGGCCAACAGGGCTTCCCAGCCCAGAGTCTGCAGGGGAGGGAAGCGGAGGGGAGGGTCAGCCTGGGAGGCTGAGGAGGGGGCGTGCTGCAGTGGGGACCAGTCCTAGGACTTGGGGACCCCGGAGAGGAGTCATCATATAGGGAAAAGTGGGGTGGGGGTACTGGGGCTCAGGAGGGATCACCTGCGATAGCCTGGTGGAGAAGCGGGATTAGGAAACAGTGGAGGCCAGGCGTGGTAGCTCACATCTGTAATCCCAGAACTTTGGAAGGCTGAGGTGGGAGGATCACTTGAGGCCAGGAGTTCAAGACCAGCCTGGCCAAAGTGGCGAAATCCCATCTCTACTAAAAATACAAAAATTAGCCAGCTGTGGTGGAGTGGTGTGTGCCTGTAATCGCAGCTACTCAGAAGGCTGAGGTAGGAGAATCGCATGAATCTGGGAGGCGGAGGTTGCAGTGGGCCGAGATTGAGCCACTGCATTCCAGCCTGGGCAACAGAGTGAGATCCTGGCTCAAAAAAAAAAAAAAAAACAGAGGCGGAGGAAAGTGGAGATGTGGGATTAGGAGGGTCCCTGGGGGGAACAAAAGTGGAGGAGGGAAACCGGGGTGTCAAAGGAGGTGACAATGTTGCCCTGGAGGTGCAACGAGGCCTTTGAGGCAAAGCGGCTAGGCCTGGCGGGCGTCGGGTGTGGGGTGATGAATCGGGCCCGGGGGGGGGGCCGGGGTCACTGAGGTCCTTGTGGGGAACCTCACCCTGAAGAAAGGCTGTTTCTTCACATCTTCTGCATCTCTCTCGCTAGATCCCAGCCTCCGCTCTGGGTTCCTCCGCAGCAGCTTGGAGGAAGGAGCACTGTGTCAGGATCTGTCCCCTGCTGGGCCCCAGTGCCCCTCCCCAGGCCTGCCCCACGTCGGGGGTCCTCACCCTTCTCATGATGCCGATGGCTTCGGCGGACAGGAAGCGGGGGTAGCGGACCTCATCGTTGACGATGCTATCGAAGACCTCCTCCTCGTCATCCCCTGGGAATGGGGACTGGGGAGAGGGAGGTCCGGGGTGAATGGGGCCTCTCCTCTGGCTGCTCCAAACCCAGCCCGGCCTGCTGCAGCTCTTGGGTGCTGGCTAACTCGGGCAGGGAAATGTCCCATTTTATAGAGGTGGAAACTGAGGCCAGGGAGCCAGAGCAGCCCTCAATCACACAGCACCTGGAGGCAGACTTGGATCCCACCCTAGGGCACACGCAGTTTCCAGTGAGATCCGAGACACACAGGGGTGGGGTCTCACCTCGCCAACCAGCATCTCGTAGAGCAGCACACCCAGCCCCCACCAGTCCACAGCCCGCGTGTATGAAGTGTCCGTCAGCACCTCAGGGGCCAGGAACTCCGGGGTCCCACAAAATGTGCTGGTCCGGTCCCCATAGCCCATCCCTGGGGACAGCAAGGCCATGTGAGGTTATGGGGGCCAGAGGAGTCACTCAGCCCAATGTGGGGTTGTCCACACAGCCAGCCCTGTCCCAGGGTCAGGGTGGGGGGTACCCCAAGTAGGGTTAGGGACCCCATTCCTTCCCGCTCCTTTGTCTAATCCCGAGGCCAGTCCCTCACCCTCCTTGCAGAGGCCAAAGTCTGTGATCTTGACGTAGCCCTCGGTGTCCAGAAGCAAATTGTCCAACTTCAGGTCCCTGTTGGGGGTTGGGGGGTGGAAAGAGGGATGAGCGGGGGTCTGGGCCCTGTCCCCACAACGGGCAGTGTGCACATGCATGCGCGCACACACACACACCTGTAGACAATCTTGTGTTCATGAAGAAACTGTAGGCCCAGCACCACGCAGGCGGAATAAAAGCTGCAGAGAGAGAGGCTGCTGAGGGGTGGGGCCACCCTGCAAGCAGGGAGGGTCACATAAGCCTGGCTCCCACATCCTCAAAAGCCCCCCCAGTCTCCCCAAAGCTCTGGGAGGCTGGGGGAAGCAAGGCCTGAGGGTGGAGGGGTGAGAAGCAGGCTGCCAGCCTCTCAGGGGGACTGAAATGTCAGACGCTGTAGAGGGAGGCAGGGCCCGGGCTGGGGGGCCAGGCTCACACGGCACGAGGCTCAGAGAACACGTCGCTGTGGATGTGAAGCATCAGGTCCCCACCGGCCGAGTACTCCATCACGAAGCACACGTGCTCCGGTGTCTGGAAACAGCCAAAGAGGTTCACCAGGAAGGGATGTCCCGCATTGGTCACTGCCGCCAAGATCCGCTTCTCACACATCAGGCTGGGGAGGGGTGGGGGACAGAAGTCAGAGACCATGGCCGCCGCTTACCCCCGACTCCCAGACGGCAAGCAAAGCCCATACAGAGGGAAGCAGAACTGAGAAATGTCATCTCAGCACCTGGATACAGCCATGCCTGAAGGCAGTGCACTCCTGGACTTTTCTGATGCAGACCAATACATTTCTTTACTTGTTTCTGAGTTGGGTTCCTGATTATCAAAAGAATGCTGGGAAGACCAAGGACAATCTCAGTGCCTGTACCAAATGTTTAGAGGGGTTAGGCACTGTGTAGACAGCACCTGAGAACCGTGTGTGTGGAAGGCAGCAGCACTCCGCTTCTCCACATCAAGAGGGGTTCTTTTTTTTTTTTTTTTTTTTGAGACAGAGTCAAGCTGGAGTGCAGTGGCGCGATCTTGGCTCACTGCAACCTCTGCCTCCTGGGTTCAAGTGATTCTCCTGCCTCAGCCTCCCAAATAGGTGGGACTACAGAGGCCCGCTACCACGCCCGGCTGATTTTTGTATTTTTAGTACAGACGGGGTTTCACCATGTTGGCCATACTGGTCTCGATGTCCTGACCTCGGGTGATCCATGCACCTCGGCCTCCCAAAGTGCTGGGATTACAGGCGTAAGCCACAGTGCCTGGCAAAGCGGCTGAGGTTCTGAAGGGAGAAGTGACCTCCCCAGGATCTCCAAGCCCATGCTGCAGATGTGAGATTTGAACCCAGGATCCTGTCCCCAAAGCAGAGGCAGTATGTTTGCACCACGAAGGGCACAGGCTTCAGAACCTGAGTCTCTAGCTTTGAATCCTGGACCTGCTGCTTACTGGCTGTGTGACCTTGGGTAAATTGCTCAACCTCTCTGTGCCATCAGTATTTACCTTATAGGGCAACATGGAGGAACAAACGAATAACTTTTATAAGAGCTATTATTATCTTGGTATTAGGCTAGTAGGTATTAGTGACTTTTTATTTGTTCTGAGACAGGGTCTCACTGTGTTGCCCAGGCTGGAGTGCAGCGGTGTGATCTCAGCTCACTGCAACCTTGACCTACTGGGCTCAGGTGATCCTCCTATCTCAGCCTCATGAGTAGCTGGGGCTACAAGCACGCACCACCACACTCAGCTAATTATTTTGTATGTTTTGTAAACATGGGGGTGTCGCCATGTTGCCCAGCCTGGTCTTGAAATTCTGAGCCCAAGTGATCCACCTGCCTCGGCCTCCCAGAGTGCTGGGGTTACAGGCGAGAGCCACCGTGCCTGGCATTAGTGACCACTACGAGTCACTCTCCCTGCAGCTCCAAGGAGAGAACTGCTCTGTCATTTCCCAAAAGAGAAGACAGAGGTCCCCAGAGGACCACGGCAGGTCCCCACCTCTCCACCTCGTCTCGGGCCACAATGTCCCCTTTCTTCAGAGCCTTGATGGCGAACAGCTCCCCACTGGGCCGGAATTCGGAGAGCAGCACCTGGAACCACAGTGAGCAGGGGTGGTTTTAGTGGCCAGCCAGGCACCTGGGGGGGGGTCTCCCAATTCCCTGCCCTCCACCTCACCTTCCCAAAGTGACCCCGGCCCAGCACCGCCAGGAACTTGAAATCCTCAAGGGTCAGAGGTGACTTCCTCAGAGGGCTGTGGAGAGAGGCCACTGGTGAGGACAAGGACAGCAGGCAGGGGTGGGTGGTGGGCAGGGGGCCGGGGAGTGGTGTCACCTGCACAGGGCGGGGCCTGGGGTCTCCTGGGTCTCCGAAGGCAGCTTGGGAGTGATGGAGGATTCCTGGATCGGGGAGCTCTGTGGCGGAGAAGAGGCCAGAGTAAGGGGAGTCAGAGATGCTCTCATAACCACAACAGCCTCTGAGGCCCTGCAAGATCTGCCCCCCACCTCTCTGTCCTCACCTCTCCTCCCATGCGGCCCCTCACTCACTCTCTTCCAGCCACACGCCTGCACCACCACGCCTGGCTAATTTGTGTACTTTTAGTAGAGATGGGGTTTCACCATGTTGGCCAGGCTGGTCTGGAACTCTTGACCTCAGATGATCCACCCACCACGGCCTCCCAAAGTGCTGAGATTACAGATGTGAGCCACCACGCCCAGCCCCAATTTTCTTTTTTGTTTTTTTTAGAGACAGAGTCTTGCTCTGTCGCCCAGGATGGAGTGCAGTGGCACAGTCATAGCTTAGTGCAGCCTTCAACTCTACCTTCACCTCCTGAAGGTAGGGGGTGGGACTAAAGGCTTGCACCACCACACCCAGCTAATTTTTTTTTTGAGACTGAGTTTCATTCTTGTTACCCAGGCTGGAGTACAATGGCACGATCTCCGTTCACTGCAACCTCCGCCTCCCGGGTTCAAGTGATTCTCCTACCTCAGTCTCCCAAAGAGCTGAGATTACAGGCATGCACCACCAAGCCAGGCTAATTTTTTATATTTTTAGTAGAGATGGGGTTTCTCCATGTTGGTCAGGGTGGTCTCGAACTCCCGACCTCAGGTGATCTATCCGCCTCAGCCTCCAAAGTGCTGGGATTACAGAATTGTTCAGCTTCCCGAGTAGCTGGGACTACAAGTCCCATCATGCCTGGCTCGACAATGTCCATTTTTAATTTTTTTATTTTTTTTTTAATTTTTTTATTTTTTTTTTCTTGAGACAGAGTCTCGCTTTGTCGCCCAGGCTGGAGTGCAGTGGCGCAATCTCGGCTCACTGCAAGCTCCGCCGCCCGGGTTCACGCCATTCTCCTGCCTCAGCCTCCCGAGTAGCTGGGACTACAGGCGCCTGCCATCTCACCTGGCTAGTGTTTTTTTGTATTTCTTAGTAGAGACGGGGTTTCACCGTGTTAGCCAGGATGGTCTCGATCTCCCGACCTCGTGATCCGCCCGTCTCGGCCTCCCAAAGTGCTGGGATTACAGGCTTGAGCCACCGCGCCCGGCCTTTTTTTTTTTTTTTTTTTTAAAGAGATGCAGTGGCTGGACGCAGTGGCTCACACCTATAATCCCAGCACTTTGGGAGGCTGAGGCGGGCAGATCACCTGAGGTCAGGAGTTCAAGACTAGCCTGGTCAACAAGATGAAACCCCGTCTCTATTAAAAATACAAAAATTAGCCGGGTGTGGTGGCGCACACTTGTAGTCCCAGCTACTCGCGTGGCTGAGGCAGGAGAATTCCTTGAACCCAGGAGGTGGAGGCTGCAGTAAGCCCAGATCACACTACTGCACTCCAGCCTGGGCAACAGAGTGAGACTCCATCTCAAAAAAAAAAAAAGATGGAGTTTCACCATGTTGTTGAGGCTGGACTCCAACTCCTGGACTCAAGTCATCCTCCTGCCTCAGCCTCCCAAGTAGCTGGGACCACAGGTGAAGTGATTTTTACATTTTTAAATCGTTGGGGGGAAAAAAAAAGAGGAAGAATGTTTCATTGCCCATGAAAGTTCTACGATGTTCAAACTTCCGTGTGAACTACCAATAAGGTTTTACCGGAATAGAGACACGCTTATGGTGTACAAATCGTCTGTGGCTGCTTTCAAACTACAAAGCAGACAGGGACTGTCTCGCCCACAAAGCCAAAAATATTGACTCTCTGGCCCTTTCCGGAAAATGCATGCTGACCTCTGACCTAGATAAAGACGAGGAACATTTCCATCACCCAGCAGGTCCCCTTGTGGCTCCCAGCTTGCGGTAACCTCTGCCTAGAGCACAGCACTCTCTCGATCACTCTGTCATCGACATGAGTTTTAAATATGCTCATTTTGCAAAGCGGTGCACTGAGGCACAGAGAGGTGAAGCGCAGAGCCAAGAGGTGGCAGGGCAGGGATGGGAACCCAGGCGGCCCAGCCCCCGAGCTCACAGTTTTATTTATTTATTTTTATTTTTTGAGACGGAGTCTCGCTCTGTCACCCAGGTTGGAGTGCAGTTGGCATGATCTTGGCTCACTGCAACCTCCGCCTCTCAGGTTCAGCTGCCCCAGTTGCCCGGGTAGCTGGGATTACAGGTGCCCACCACCGCACCCGGCTAATTCTTGTATTTTTAGTAGAGACGGGGTTTCATTGTGTTGGCCAGGCTGGTCTTGAACTCCTGGTCTCAGCCTCCCAAAGTGCTGGGATTACAGGTGTGAGCCACTGCGCCCGGCCTGTTTTATTTTTTGAGATAAGATTTCCCTATGTTGCCCAGGCTGCCATGCAGGGGCAGGATCATGGCTCACCGTGGCTCACTGTGTTGCCCAGGCCGGTCTCAAACTCCTGGGCTCCAGCAATCCTCCCATGTCAGCCTCCCAGAAGTGCTGAGATTATAGGCATGAGCCGTTTGTTAACCAGGATGGAGATCTGGGCACAGGTTTTAACCAGCATAGAGATCTGGGCCCTGGTTCTGCCACAGACATGCTGCGGGGCTCCAGGGAAGTTCCTAGTGGTCTCTGAGCCTGGAGCAGGACCCCTGACGCTGCCCAGGCCAGGCCTAGCCGGGGAGAAGGAGGGACCCTCACCAGGCTCGATGGGCGGGAAGGAGGATCCCGTGAGCTCTTCTGAGGTGAGCCGTCCGAGTCAGTGCCGAGGTTCAGCTTCTCCACCGATATGTCACTGCCGCAGACGAGAGGAGGGTGTGTCTGGGGCCCAGGACCCTCGCAGGCTTCAAGGGGCGGCCGGGACCCCGGGGCCCTCC
>NC_037687.1:14099876-14117055 GCF_003255815.1 Theropithecus gelada | reverse complement strand
CCCGGGTTCCCGCCATTCTCCTGCCTCAGCCTCCCGAGTAGCTGGGACAACAGGCGCCCGCCACCTCGCCCGGCTAGTTTTTTGTATTTTTTTTTTTTAGTAGAGACGGGGTTTCACCGTGTTAGCCAGGATGGTCTCGATCTCCTGACCTCGTGATCCGCCCGTCTCGGCCTCCCAAAGTGCTGGGATTACAGGCTTGAGCCACCGCGCCCGGCCCATAATCATTTTTAAGCGTCCAGTTCGGTGGCATAAAGTACATTCACGTTGCTGTGCAACCATTACCACCATCCATCTCCAGAACTTTCAGCTTACAAAACTCAAACTCTGTCCACATTAAAGAATAAACTCCCCATTCCCCTCCCTCTACTGCCCGGCATCCATCATTCTGCTTTCTGTCTCTATGAATCTGACTACTCTAGGAACCTCATATAACTGGAATCATACAATATTTGTCTTTTGGGGACTGGCTTATTTCACTTAGACTAACGTCCTCAAGGTTCATCCATGTTGCAGGATGAGACAGGATTTCTTTCCTTTTTTTTTTTTTTTTTTTTTTTGAGACAGAGTCTCACTCTGTCACCCAGGTTGGAGTGCAGTGGCATGATCTTGGCTCACTGCAACCTCCGCCTCCTGGGCTCAAGCGATTTTCCTCCCTAGTAGCTGGGATTACAGGCGTGCACCACCACGCCTGGCTAATTTTTGTATTTTTAATAGAGACGGGGTTTCACCATGTTGCCCAGGCTGGTCTCGCACTCCTGAGCTCAAGTGATCCACCTGCCTCGCCTCCCAAAGTGCTGGGATTACAGGCAGGAGCCACTGCGCCTGGCAGGATTTCTTTCCTTTTTAAATCGGAGTAATGTTCCATTGTACGGCCGGCCCCCGTTTTGTTTATCCATTCATCTACTGGTGGACACCGGGTTGCTTCCATTTTTGGCTTTCATAGTGCTGCTGTGAACACAGGTATACAAATATCTCTGAGACCCTTTTTTTAAAAAATATTTTTCTATCACTATTTTTAAAACTGACAAAAATTATATATTTATCATGTACAACATGTTGTTTTGAAATATGTATACATTATGGAACGTCCGAGGCCCTGTTTTTAATTCTTTTGGGGATATGCCCAGAAGTAGCTTTGGATCATATGGTTATTCTTGGTTGTTGTTTTTTTTTCTTTTTTTTTTTTGAGACAGAGTCTCATTCTGTCACCCAGGCTGGAGTACAGTGGCATGATCTCTGCTCACTCCAACCTCTGCCTCCTGGATTCAAGCAATTCTCCTGCCTCAGCCTCCAGAGTAGCTGGGACTACAGGCGCACACCACCACCACGCCCAGTTAACTTTTTATTTTTAGTAGAAATGAGGTTTCACCATGATGGCCAGGTTGGTCTTGAACTCCTGACCTCAGGTGATCCACCCACCTTGACCTCCCACAGTGCTGGGATTACAGGCGTGAGCCATTGTGCCTGGCCTGCTGACTCTGTTTTTAATCGTTTCAGGAACTGCCAATATTTCTCTCTCTCTCTCTCTCTCTTTCTTTCAGACAGTCTTGCTCTGTCGCCCAGGCTGAAGTGCAGTGGCTCGATCTTGGCTCACTGCAACTTCTGCCTCCTGGGTTCAAACGATTCTCCTGCCTCAGCCTTCTGAGTAGCTGGGATTACAGACACAAACCACCATGCCCAGCTAATTTTTGTATTTTTAGTAGAGAAGGGGTTTTGCCAGGATGGCCAGGCTGGTCTCGAACTCCTGACCTCATGTAATCTGCCCCCGCTCAGCCTCCCAAAGTGCTGGGATGACAGGTGTGAGCCACCACGCCCGGCCATGCCACTATATTTTCCATAGGGCTGCGCCATTTTACATTCCCACTAACAGTGCACAAAGGTTCTGATTTCTCTCCACATCCTAACACAGTTGTTATTTTCTGTTTGTTTTGTTGGGTTTGTAAAATAGTCATTCTAATAAGTATGATATATTGGTTTCTTGTTTGGTTTTTCCTTTTTTAAATTTTATTTATTTATTTATTTATTTTTTTTTTTTTGAGATGGAGTCTTGCTCTGTCGCACAGGCTGGAGTATGGTGGCGTGATCTCGGCTCACTGCAACCTCCGCCTCCTGGGTTCAAGCAATTCTCTGCCTCAGCCTCCCGAGTAGCTGGGATTACAGGCACCCACCACCATGCCTGGTTAATTTTTTTGTATTTTTAGTAGAGACGGGGTTTCACCACACTGGCCAGGCTGGCCTTGAACTCCTGACCTCATGATCCACCCGCCTCAGCCTCCCCGAGTGCTGGGATTACAGGCGTGAGCCACCACGCCCGGCCCTTTTTTTTTTTTTTTAATCTAAATAACCTTGATTTTTTTTTTTTTTAAATTTAGAGACAGGGTCTCTCTGTCATCTAGGCTGGAGTGAAATGGCTCAATGACAGCTCACTGCAGCCTGGAGCTCCTGGGCTCAAGTGATCCTCCCACCTCTAGAATAGCTAGGACTACAGGTGTGGGCCACCACATCTGGCTAATTTTTACATTTTATTTTTTGTAGAGACAGGGTCTTGCTATGTTGCCCAGGCTGGTCTCAAACTCCTGGCCTCAAGTGATCCTCCTGTCTCAGCCTCCCAAAGTGCTGGGATTACAGGCATGAGCTGCTGCACCTGGCCTGTTTGTTTGTTTTTGTTGTTTTTGTTTTCTTTTGAGACAGAGTCTCACTGTGTCACCCAGGCTGGAGGACAATGGCGCAATCATGGCTCACGGCAACTTCCACATCCCGGGTTCAAGTAATTCTCCTGCCTCAGCCTCACAAGTAGCTGGGATTACAGGTGTGCACCAGCATGCCCAGCTAAGTTGTATTTTTAAGTAGTGACTGCATTGCACTATGTTGGCCAGGCTGGTCTCAAATTCCTGATCACAAGTGATCCGCCTGCCTTGGCTTCCCAAAGTGCTGGGATTACATGCGTGAGCCACCACACCCGACCCTTGGCCTATTGTTTAAAGGTTTACAAATATGGGGCATTCCGGGTCCCCCATGCCACCCCATTTCTCAGGGCCCGCGATGCCCACTCACTGGTGTTCTCAGCGTCTGCTTTGAGGCTGCTCCGGCCACTGAGGCTTCCGCTTCGGCTGTAAAGGCCCCGGGCTGGGCGGCTCAGGAATGGGGGGCGGCTGTCTGGGGTCCCAGGTCCACCCCCTGAGGGCGTAGGGTTCCAGGGGATGGTCTCTGGGAGGTCTCTGCAGCCCACCACGCGTACCTCCAGGGTCCCTGCAGAAGGGGAAAGCTCAGCAGGGGGCCACTTCTGGGGCAGCCTGAGTGGAGGGGACCACAGCGGGGAGGGGACACATCGAGACGCAGCCATGGTACAAGTGGGAGCCAGTGAGGGACAACCAGGGTGGAGCACAGAGCCTGAGGCCAGGATGTCCGTGCTGGAATAGGAGAACATGAGACAAGCAGTCCTTCCGGGACGGGCTCCGATGCGGAAGTTTAGGGGCAGAAGGGAGGTTCAGGGTGCAGGCCGGGGCTCAGGCAAGCAGGAACAGGGTAGGACTAGGGGTTCTAGGGGAGGACTCGGTGGACGACCTGAGGCCTGAGATGGGCTAGGGGTCTACGGTGGGGCTGGTCTGGAGGGGTAGATGGCTGAGGGGTCTGTGGAAGGTGGGGCTGGCTGGTCTGCAGCAGGGGGATAGGAGGCTCAGGGCTGAGCGTTGTGAGGCTGAGGTGGGGCTGGGGGACAGGGGCTGGGGGAAAAATACTGGGCCAGGTGAAGAGAGATGGAGAAACTGAGAGGTGGGGAGGAGGCAAGAGCTCAGAATCAGAGGGCAAGGTAGGGTGAGAAGTCCAGAGTGCAACGGGCTGTCTACTGGAGAGGGGAGGAGACAATGGGATGGGAGTCCAGGGTTGGGGAGGGTGGAGATCCAAGTCGGGGGTCACAGGAATGGGGAAATCAGAGCAGTCAGAGGCCCAGGGCTGCAGGAGTGGGGCAGGTCTCAGGCCCACCTGTGAGCGGCGCGGGCTTGCACAGGGTGCTGTAGTGCGTGGCGGGAAAGGGCCCGGCCAGGCGGGCGCTAAAGGCGGCGGACGAGGCTGCAGCGAGCTCTTCTCGCAGCAGCCGCCCCTTGGGGTGGTCGGCGGGCAGCTCCCCCAGCCTCCGCTCCAGAGCCTCCCGCAGCAGCCCCAGCTTCTGGTTGGATTCTGTCAATTTCTCCTGGGCCTGTGGTGGGAAGTGTGGGGCTGGGGACGGGACCAGGCTTGCCCCTCCCCAAGTGCAGCCCTATGGCCCGTCCTCAGACTGAGTCTCGCACTGAATTCCTCCCTAGAGGGCTAAACCTCAAACCAATTTGGTCCCACCTCTGGGAAAACTAGGCCCCACCCCCTGCAGAGACCCCGCCCCTCACAGTGGCACTGTTCCTGGCTGATGCCCCGCTTCTCACAGCAGTCTACCCCGGCTGAGGCCCCACCCCATATAAAGGTCACATACCCTTTAAGGCTCCACCCCTCAAACCAGGGCCGTTCCTGGAGACATCCCCGCCGATGGCTGAAGCACCGCCCCCTGCTAAAGCCCCGGCTCTAATGAAAGCTCCGCCCCTCACCTCGCTGACTGCCTTGCGGTCCGGGGCCTTGGCAGCGCTGAGCAGGCGCAGTACGTTCTTGGCACCCTCGGCCACCGCGTGCTCCACTCGGAAGTGGTGCCGCAGCTCTTCGATGCGCAGCTCCACGGCCCCCAGGTCAGGACTCCCTGTGAGTGTGGAGTACAGGGCAGTAAGGCTAGCGTGCAGCGCCCCACCAACCTAGTCCCAGACACACAGCCATTCGCAGCAACAGACACGGGCCGCAGACAAACCATCATGAAGACGCATCACTCTTCACCCAAGGGGCAGGCACAGTGACACTGTCGCACTGTCACCTGCAGGCAGCCACACTTCCACCCAGACTCTTTTATCCAAACACCATCACTCACAGGGCCAGTCTTAGGGAAAAAGTTACCCTGTTACGGGGGACAGTCTGAGCAATGACACACAGGCACACTGTCACCCCAGGCTGACCGACACACACATTGTCACGGTCCCTCTTCACCTCCAGGGATTTGCACAGGGACAGATGCAGGCACACTGTGGCCCTCAGGGACAGCCACATTATCTAGATTTAGACACTGTCACCCAGGGGCTGTCACCCAAAGAGACAAGAACACATAAATCATAGGCCAAGCACGGTGGCTCAGACCTGTAATCCCAGCACTTTGGGAGGCCGAGGCGGGTGGATCACTTGAGGTCAGGAGTTTGAGACCAGCCTGGCCAACATGGTGAAACCCTGTCTCTACTAAAAATACAAAAATTAGCTGGGCATGGTGACGCAGGCCTGTAACCCCAGCTCCTCAGGAGGCTGAGGCAGGAGAATCACTTGAACCCAGGAGGCGGGGGTTGCAGTGAGCCGAGATTGCACCATTGCTCTCCTGCCTGGGTGACAGAGTGAGACTCCATGTTATTAAAAAAAAAAAAAAATCATACTGTCATACCCATGTTGCCACACCTCATTCCCCAATGAACAGTCACCAGGCTACACAGTCAACCAGGTACGGTGACACTCATGGGCATCTGGACAACCACAGACATACGACTACACTCACACAGATGCTGTCAGTCACAAAGACACTGTTAAGAGACTCAATGTTTGTCTCCTACCAAATTCCTATGTTGAACCCCTAATTCCCAGTGGGATGGCACTTGGAGAAGGGGCCTTTGAGAGGTAATTAGGGTTAGAGGAGGTCATGGAGGGAGGGCTATCATGATGGGATTAGTGCCCTTATCGGAGGAGGAAGAGGCTGGGTGCAGTGGTCCATGCCTGTAACCGCAGCACTTTGGGAGGCTGAGGCAGGAGGATCACCTGAGGCCAGGAGTTTGATACCAGCCTGGGCACCATAGAGAGAGCTTGTCTCTACTAAAAATAAAAAATAAATTAGCCAGGCGTAGTGGCGTGTGCCTGTAGTCCCAGCTATTCTGGAGGCTGAACCAGGAGGATCACTTGAGCCCAGAAAGTCGAGGCTGCAGTGAGCTGTGATCACACCACTGCACTCCAGCCTGGGTGACAGACCAAGACCCTGTCTCAAAAAACTAAAAATGAAAAATAAGAAGAGGAAGAGGCACTAAGGCTGTCTCTCCCTGTGAGGGTGCAGTAAGAAGGGAGCTGTCTGTAAGCCAGGAAGGGCGCCCTCACCAGGAACCGACCACGCTAGTAACCTGATCTGGGACTGCCAGTCTCCGGAACTGTGAAAAAAATAAATGTCTGTTGTTTAAGCCACTCAGCCTATGGGACTTTGTTATGGCAGCCCGAGTTAAGACAGGCACTGTCACACTGACACTGTCACACGATCGCCCACAGGGACACATGGCATTACCACTTTGTCACCAGCATAGGCACACTATCACCTGCAGGCAGAGGAACACATACTCTGTCACAAAGATGCAGTCACCCTGCCACATAGAGACACTGTCATGAGTCAGATTCTGTTACATAGACACGGCCCTGTCATCTTGGGCACAGGGACACAATTATAGGGGCAGAGAAACACAGTTACAGACACAAATGCATGTATGCCAAAGCACAAGGTCAAGAAAAGGGACACAGGCCAGGCACAGTGGCTCACGCCTATCATCTCAACACTTTGGGAGGGTAAGGCAGGAGGATCACTTGAGGCCAGGAGTTTGAAACCAGCCTGGACGACACAGCAAGACCTAGTCTCTACAAAATATATATATATATTTTAATAAGCTGGGTGTGATGGCACATGCCTATGGTCCCAGCTACCTAGCAGGATTGCTTGAGCCCAGAAGGTCAAGCCCGCAGTGAGTTATGATCACACCACTGCATTCCAGCCTGGGCAACAGAGCGAGACCCTGTCTAAACAAAAAAAGTGTATCGGCCGGGTGCGGTGGCTCACGCCTGTAATCCCAGCACTTTGGGAGGCTGAGGCAGGCAGATCACGAGGTCAGGAGATCGAGACCATCCTGGCTAACACAGTGAAACCCCGTCTCTACTAAAAATACAAAAAATTGGCCGGGTGTGGTGGCTCAAGCCTGTAATCCCAGCACTTTGGGAGGCTGAGGTGGGCAGATCATGAGGTCAGGAGATTGAGACCATCCTAGCTAACATGGTGAAACACCATCTCTACTAAAAACACAAAAAAATTTGCCGGGCACGGTGGCTCAAGCCTGCAATCCCAGCACTTTGGGAGGCCGAGACGGGCGGATCACAAGGTCAGGAGATCGAGACCATCCTGGCTAACATGGTGAAACCCCGTCTCTACTAAAAATACAAAAAAAAACTAGCCGGGCGAGGTGGCGGGCGCCTGTAGTCCCAGCTACTCGGGAGGCTGAGGCAGGAGAATGGCGTGAACCCGGGAGGCGGAGCTTGCAGTGAGCTGAGATCCGGCCACTGCACTCCAGCCTGGGCGACAGAGCGCGACTCCGTCTCAAAAAAAAAAAAAAAAAAAAAATTAGCCAGGCGTGGTGGCGGGCGCCTGTAGTCCCAGCTACTTGGAAGACTGAGGTAGGAGAATGGCATGAACCCGGGAGGCGGAGCTTGTAGTGAGCCGAGATTGCACCACTGCATCCAGCCTGGGCGACAGAGCAAGACTCCGTCTCAAAAGAAAAAAAGAAAGAAAAATTAGCCGGGTGTGGTGGCGGGCGCCTACAATCCCAGCTACTTGGGAGGCTGAGGCAGGAGAATGGTATGAACCCGGGAGGCAGAGTTTGCAGTGAGCCGAGATCGTGCCACTGCACTCCAGCCTAGGTGACAGAGCGAGACTCCGTCTCAAAAAAAAAAAAAAAAAGTGTGGCCTGAGGTGTATGTCAGTGCAATGGTGCACGTGATTGTGTGCCTGCACTGTGGATACCCGCATGGATTGCGCAGTGACTATGTGTGATGGTAGGATCACACATTCCTTTGTCTCTGGGTATTGTCACAGGGATGGGTGACTGGATGACTTTATTCCTAAAAGTCCCAGTGACTGATTAAGCGCCTTGTGGCAGCAGGTCTAGGGGTGACAGTGAGACTGTGTGTTTTTGTGTGTGTGTGTTTTGTGTGTCTGTTGCCCAGGCTGGAGTGCAGTGGGGCGATCTCGGCTTACTGCAACCTCTGCCTCCCGGGTTCAAGTGATTCTCCTGCCTCAGCCTCCTGAGTAGCTGGGACTACGGGTGCATGCCACCATGCCCAGCCGATTTCTGCATTTTTAGTAGAGACAGGGTTTCATCATGTTGGCCGCTGATCTCGAACTCCTGACTTCAAATGATCCGCCCACCTCGGTTTCCAAAGTGTTGGGATTACAGGCGTGAGCCACTGCACCCAGCTGAGACTGTGTTTATAAGGCAACATGCCTGTGACTATCAACTTCCTTGGAACTGTGTCTGTGTTATTGGTGTCCAAGTG
Source organism: Theropithecus gelada (assembly GCF_003255815.1). NCBI lineage: Eukaryota > Metazoa > Chordata > Mammalia > Primates > Cercopithecidae > Theropithecus > Theropithecus gelada. The sequence continues at coordinate 14,108,649 of NC_037687.1, read as the reverse complement.
AATGACACATGTGGACACAGTGTGACTGTGAGTGTGACTCTCTGTGACCAAGTGCCAGGGTCATTATTCAGAATAGGCAGTCAAAAACATAGTAAATAAATGGGTGTGGATGGGTACCAATAAAACTTTATTGACAAAAAACAAAAAAAGACAATGGATTGACCAAAAAAAAAAAAAAAAAAAAAAAAGACAATGGATAGATTTGGTCTGAAGGTGGTAATTTACCAACCCCTGATGTAATCCAAACTCTGCATGGGACAAAATGGGAAGCTCTGGCCCAGAGAGGGTCAGGAATGTGTTGAAGTCTCACAGTGGGTCACAGGATCCACCTCCCTGCCCCAGAAAGGGACTCATTATGGAGCTGGAGGCTGAACCCTGCAAGGCAAGATGCGGGCTAAGCTGTCTGGAAGCAAGGGACTCACCTTGGGTCTCATCCGGGGCTGCCTGGTTTTCCAGCTGGCCTGCCTGCAGCGCCCGGCGGAGTTGCATGCGGATGATGTCAATCTTGGTCTTACTGTCCTGCAACATCTGCTGGGCTGTCAGCAGCAGCTTCCGGTCCTGGAGGCAGAGACAGTCTGAGAGAGGAAGGCTAGGTGGTTGGGGTCTGGCCACACCATGCAGGTCCCAGGTGACTGTGGCAGTGTTCACATGTGGATGTAACAACACGCATTTGCAGGTCAGGCACGGTGGCTCATGCCTGTAATCCCAGCACTTTGGGAGGCTAAGGTGGGTGGACTGCTGAGCCCAGGAGTTAAAGACCAGCCTGGGCAACATGGCAAGACCTTGTCTCCACAAAAACAATGCAAAAATTAGCTGGGCGTGGTGGTGTGCACCTGTGGTCCCAGCTACTCAGGGGGCTGAGGCAGGAAGATCACTCAAGCCCAGGAGCTAAAGGCAACATTAAGCTGAGATTGCATCACTGCCCTCCAGCCTGGGCAACAGAGTGAGACCCTGTCTCAAAATAAATAAATAAGTAAATGAATGCACTTCCATGCATTCCTGGATACAGTGGGATGATATAGTAAATGGGGTTTGAATCCTGGCTCTGTCACTCAACATCTGTGTGACCTCCAGCAAGCCATTCAACCTCTCTCAGCTGCAATTTGTTTTATTGATTGATTGATTGGTTGAGACGGGGTCTCGCTCTGTTGCCCAGGCTGGAGTGCAGTGGCACAATCTCGGCTCACTGCAGCGTCCACCTGCTGGGTTCAGACGATTCTTTTGCCTCAGCCTCCTGAGTAGCTGGGATTACAGGCACCTGCCACCACGCCCAGCCTTTTTTTTTTTTTTTTTTTTGAGACAAAGTCTCGTTCTGTCACCCAGGCTGGAGTGTAGTGGCGTGATCTCAGCTCACTGCAACCTCTGCCTCCCAGGTTCAAGCGGTTCTCCTGCCTCACCCTTCCGAGTAGCTGGGATTACAGGCATGTGCCACCACGCCTGACTAGTTTTTGTTTTTTTTCAGTAGAGTTGGGGTTTCGCCATGTTGGCCACGCTGGTCTTGAACTCCTGACTTCAAGTGATCCGCCCGCCTCAGCCTCCCAAAGTGCTGGGACCCGCACCTGGCCTACTCTATTCATTTTCATCGGGTCAGTATCACCCCTGAGGGGGCAAAAATTCTTAGGGGGTGAGAAACTCTTATTCTTTTTGTGTATAATGCTCAGATACACGTAAAAAGATATACAGTTGTTCTAGGTTTTAAATTTTCATAGAATGGTGTTCAAATACTTGTACACGGGTGTTCATAGCAAAACTATTCACAATTGCTAAAAAGGTGAAAACAACCAAATGTCCATCAATTGATAAATGGGGCGCAGTGGCTCACGTCCGTCATCCCAGCACTTTGGGAGGCCAAGGCAGGAGGAATGCTTGAGCCCAGGAGTTCGAGTCCAGCCTGGGCAACACAGACCCCTATCTCAATAAAAATAAAAAATAAATTAAATAAATAAAATAATGTTAGGCCAGGCAAGGTGGCTCACATCTGTAATCCCAGCACTTTGGGAGGCCGAGGTGGGCAGATCACCTGAGGTCAGGAGTTCGAGACTCGCCTGGCCAATATGGTAAAACCCCATCTCTACTAAAAATACAAAAATTAGTGGGGTGTGGTGGCACGTGCCTGTAATCCCAGGTACTTGGGATGCTGAGGCATGAGAATCGCTTGAACCCAGGAGGCGGAGGTTGTAGTGAGCCGAGAGCATGCCACTGCACTCCATCCTGGGTGACAGAGTGAGACTCTGTCTCAAAAAAATAAATAAAATCGTGTCATTAAAAAAATCCATGCAGTCTGTCCTCCCATGTGACACTCACGTGGAAGGACAGGCGCACGCCAGCCTGTGGGTCTGGACGTTAATCCTCTAGCTGTAGGTCGGCCTGTGCTTGTGGTATCAGAATTTCTGGGTGTTGATGGAGACCTGTTGATGGTGCTCCTGGGACTGACTGGCAGGATGGGGGATATGTGTGTGTCTGTGTGTCCGTGTGCACCAGTCTCTGGGTATGATATAAGTGTGTGTGTGTGTCCAGATGTGGCAACATCCATGTGTTGTTAGATGTTGTTACCGCTGTGTGTCTAGATGTTATGACAGCATGTGTGTATGTGTCTCTAGATGTTATGACAGCATGTGTGTGTGTGTGTCTAGATGTTATGACAGCATGTGTGTATGTGTCTCTAGATGTTATAACAGCATGTGTGTGTGTGTGTGTGTGTCTAGATGTTATGATGGTGTGTGTGTGTCAAGGTATTGACATGACTGTGTGTGCTTGTAACAGGAGACACCATCAGCAGTGAGAGGCTGCATGTTGCCCTGACTGTGGATGGGCCTGAGGCTCTGCAGGAGACCATGGGAGGAGGGGAGACAATCTGCCACATGTCTGTCTGACAACGCCCATAGTCATGCTTCTCATATGCCCCCATGAGCTGCCTGTGCCTTAGTCCTGACACCAAGTTACACCCATCAGCCAGTGTGTCCCCAATCCAAAGGCTCCCAGCCTCCCATGGGGACAGCTGTAGGCTACACCCTATGCCCCCAGCCTGTGATCTGCTCACACCTGTGCATGTATACAGCTGTATACATGTGCAGTGTGTGTGCAGATACACGGGTGGGTGAGTGTGTACATGTGGGTGGGTACATGTGCGTGTGCACTGCAAATGTGTATGCAGATGTGGGTGCACAGGCAGGTGTGTGTGCATACGCAGGTGTGTGTGCACATGGGGGTGTATCTACACATGCTGGTATATGCACATGTGGTTGTGTGCAAGTGTGCATGCACGTGCAGCTGTGTGTGCACGTTCAAGGGTGTGTACACATGCAGGTGTGTGCACATGTGGTGGGTGTATATGTGTGTGTACATGTGGGTGAGCGTGCATGCATGCAGGTAGGTGTGTGCATGTACAGATGTGGGGGTACATGCCAGTGTGTGCACGTACAGGCATGGGTGCACACTCGAGTGGGTGTGTGCACATGCAGACAGGTGTGTACACATGCGGGTGGGTGTGCACATGTGGGGTGTGCATGCACAGGTGTGGGTGCACACTCGATGGGCGTGTGCACACGGGGACAGATGTGTACACATGCGGGTGGGTGTGCACATGTGGGCGGACTGTACGTGCACAGGTGTGGTGTGTGCACACGGCGTGTGTGCGTGTGCTGCCTCACCTTGGTGCTGCCATTGCTATAGGTCTGGATCATGTTCTCCGCCCCCTGCTTCACCTTCAGCTCAATGGCCAACTGCTTCTCCAGGCCCGCCACACGGCTCAGGTTGGTGGCCGAGCAGGTGGGGCCGCCCGCACCGGGGGACTGGGGGCCATCTACAGGTCACAGGTGGGAGAGAGTCATCACGCATGGTCACCTCGGTCTGCCTGGGAGGCTTCATCCTCAGCCCAGCCTGGGCATTGCCCCTGAGGCACGGGGAGGGGGAGCTGGGGGCCAGCAGGCAGGCAGGCAGAGGGACACCAGGGCCCAGCAGTCTACCCACCCACCCACCCGGGGAAACTCCTCGGGGCTGGGGCAGGACTCAGGATGAAAGAGTGCAGGCGAGCACCCAGGTGTCTTAGTGTGTCCTTGGTGCTGGGTCCACTGCATCTGGGAGGCCCGTTAGTAACTACGTACGTGGCTTGTGTGAGCCTGTGGGTGTGGGAGTGGTGCCATCTGTGAGCTGCAGGGTGTTGGCATGGCTGACTGTGTGTCTCCCTAGGTGTTAGTGTAACTCTGTGAGACGCCATGTGTTAGGATGACTGAGATCGTGGGTGTTGGGAGATGCTCTGCGTACATCTCTGACTGTTGCTACAACTGTGACTTCAGATCCCCAGGTTGGTATGACTGAGTCTCCGGGTGTTGGCACATCCGGATGCATGTGTCTGCGTGAGTCTCTGGAGAGTGGTGTGATGCTCGAGGGGACCCTGGGTGCAGAAATGACTGAGGCTGGGCGCAGTGGTTCACGCCTATAATCCCAGCACTTTGGGAGGCCGAGGCAGGCGGATTGCTTGAGGTCAGGAGTTAAAGACCACCCTGGCCAACATGGCAAAACCCCGTCTCTACTAAAAATACAAAAATTAGCCAGGCGTGGTGGCTCATGCCTATAATCCCAGCTAATTGGGAGGCTGGGGCAGGAGAAACACCTGATCCTGGGAAGTGGAGGTTGCAGTGAGCCGAGATCGTGCTATTGCACTTCAGCCTGGGTGACAAGAGTGAAACTCTGTCCGTCCCCCTCCCCCCGCAGAAAAAATTTAAACTGCTGGGCGAGGTGGCTCACAACTGTAATCCCAGCATTTTGGGAGGCAGATCACCTGAGGTGGGTGGATCAGTTGAGGTCAGGAGTTTGAGACCAGCCTGGCCAACATGGTGAAACCCCATCTCTACTAAAAATACGAACATTAGCCGGGCATGGGGGCACACGCCTGTAGTCCCAGCTACTCAGGAGGCTGAGGCAGGAGAATCGCTTGAACCTGGGAGGTGGAGGTTGCAGTGAGCTGAGATCACACCACTGCTCTCCAGCCTAGGCAACAGAGCGAGAGTCCGTCTCAAAAAGAAAAAAAAAAAAAGAAAAAAAAATGTAAAACCAATAAAAATTTTTTAAATTAAAAAACAATCTGGGTGCAATGGCTCACACCTGTATTCCCAGCATTTGGGAGGCCAAAGCAGGAGGATCACTTGAAGCCAGGAGTTCTAGCCAAGCCCTGGCAACATACCAAGATCCTGTCTCTACAAAAAGAAAAAAAGAAAGAAAGAAATTAAATCGCCGGGCGCGGTGGCTCAAGCCTGTAATCCCAGCACTTTGGGAGGCCGAGACGGGTGGATCACGAGGTCAGGAGATCGAGACCATCCTGGCTAACATGGTGAAACCCCGTCTCTACTAAAAAAATACAAAAAACTAGCCGGGCGAGGTGGCGGGTGCCTGTAGTCCCAGCTACTCGGGAGGCTGAGGCAGGAGAATGGCGTGAACCCGGGAGGCGGAGCTTGCAGTGAGCTGAGATCCGGCCACTGCACTCCAGCCCGGGCGACAGAGCCAGACCCCCCCTCAAAAAAAAAAAAAAAAAAAAAAACAGAAATTAAATCAGCCAGGCATGGTGGTATATGCCCATAGTCCCAGCTACTTGGAAGGCTGAGGTAGGAGAATTGTTTGAGCCCAGGAAATTGAGGCTGTAGTGAGCTTTGATCACACCACTGTACTCTAGCCTGGGTGACAAGGCAAGACCCTGTCTCAAAACAAAAACAAAAATAAACAGTCTTTGGGCATCATCCATGTAATTGTGAGAGTTTCTGGGTATTCGTGTGACAGTGTGCACACCCTTGAGTGTTGCCTGGGTGTTGGTGTGGCTGTGTCTGGAGGTATTTGTGTGACAGTATGTGCACCCTTGGGTGTGCCTGGGTGTTGGTGTGGCTGTTCTTTTAGGTGTTTGTGTGAGTGTGTGCACATCCTTGAATGTTGCCTGGGTGTTGGCGTGGCTGTGTCTAGAGGTATTCATGTGACAGCGTGCACAGTCTTGAGTGTTACCGGGTGCTGGTATGGCTGTATGCACCTCTCTGGGTGTTGGTGGCTGCGTGGGTCATGGCATGAGTCTCCCTGGGGGTCCGTGGAGATGGGTTAACCTGGCTCTGGAGACCATGGGTGAGCCAGTGAGCAGTGGAGCCCCTGCCTGGAGTCCCGCATCCCCAGAGGCATCCCAGCTCACCATGGGTGGCCACCGGGTCGGGCAGCACCACATGGGCGTGCAGCTCCTGCAGCTGCTGGTGCAGCAGGTCGAGGCGGCGCGAGGAGCCCCGCAGCAGCAACTCCACGGGGCCCAGGCTGTGGCCCAGGTCGGTGGTGGCCCGCCGCAGGTTCTCAGCACCCTCCTTAAGCTTCAGCTCCTTGCGGATTTCCCGCCGCAGCCGCTCCCGCTCCAGCTCCAGCTGCTGCTGCACCCCAGGGGCTGCCAGGTCTGCCCCAGCCAGGCCCAGCTGCTCTAGCAGGGACCAGCTGCGAGGCTCACTCTGCGGGGGACACAGCAGGGTCAGTGGGGTTAGGAGGACTCTGGGTGCAGACCACATGCAGCCAGCCTGGCCCAGCCTCTGCCCTGGATTGGGGCTCCCAAGACAGGGCCTGCTCTACCTCCTCTGACTCTCAAAACTGGAAGGTGACAAGACCCTGCCACTGCTTCCTGACCTCCCCAAACTGGGAGGTCTCAAGAGCAGGGCCTTGTCACCCCCGCCACCACAGGGTCCCCCACATTAAGGGGGTCTCAAGAATAAGATCTGTCTCCCTTCTGCTGCCTCCCCCAAACGAGAGGGTCCCAAGGGAAGATTCCTTCTTTTCTCTGCTGCCCCCCAAAACTAAGGGCCCAAGGGCAGGCCCTGTCTTCTCTCTGCTGTATCCCCAAAACTACAGGGTCCTGAGGACAGGCCCCATCTTCCCTCACACCTGTACCCTGAAACTATGGCAACCCGAGGACAGGCCTCATCTTTCCTTGGCTACACCCCCAAAACCAGGGCATCCCAAGGGCAGGCCAAGTCTTCTCTCTGCTGTACCCCCAAACTATGGGGTCTTGAAGACCCTCATCTGCTCTTCTCCTGTCTTCAACAACTGGGACCCTAAAGAGCAGAGCCTGGACTCCTTCCTCCTGTCTCTCCCCAACCTGGGAGCCCCGAAGGGCCCTGGATAGTCTCATCCTCCAAACAGAGAACTCTGAGGCCAGCGCCCCATCTCCTCTCCTTGTTCCCAAACAGAGAGGTACCCAGGGAAGGACTACTGGCCTATGCCACTTGGGGTCCCCTTCTGCCTGCCCCCACAGGGACCCTGGACCCCACCTCCAGCTCCTGCTCCGAGGGGGTACTGGCCTCCGCCATCCTGGGTCCGGGCTGAGGGCTCCGCCCTCTTCCTGAACCTCAGCCCCACCAGGGCCTCTCGGCCGCCACTTCCTCTTTCCTGTCAACTCCCAGCACCCCTCGCATGGGGCCAACTCCAGGGCATCTAAGGGACCTTCCGTTCAGCCACCTCTGGGGCCAAGCCTACTCCTCTAGATGAAACCCAGGGACAGTCCTTGCTCCCTGTCCCTAGAGAATGTCCAAAGTGTAGGCAGTTTGTACATTCACACACTCATGGTGTATCCATGAGGGGATGCAGGCTCTGGAGGCTGACTTGAGTGTGCAAACACTTTCAAATACATATGTGGATATGCACACAACACAGGCTCACAAGTGTTTGCACACTTTCTTTTTCTTTTTTTTTTTTTTTTTTGAGATGGAGTCTCCCTGTGTTGACCAGGCTGGAGTGCAGTGGTGCGATCTTGGCTCACTGCAACCTCCACCTCCCGGGTTCAAGCAATTATCTTGCCTCAGCCTCCCAAGTAGCGGGGATTACAGGCATGTGCCGCCACACCCAGCTAATTTTTGTATTTTTGGTAGAGATAGGGTTTCACCATGTTGGCCAGGCTGGTCTCGAATTCCTGACCTCAGGTGATCCGCCCCCCTCGGCCTCCGAAAGTGCTGGGATTACGGGCGTGTACTACCGCGCCTGGCCTGCGTTTGCACACTGTTATGGCTGCAGGTGTGTGCCTGCAACACAGGCTCACACGTGTGCACACTCCCATGCCTGTGTGTGTGGATGAAACAAAGATCCACACACAGGTGCACACTTCTACACCTGCAGGTGTATGCCTGGAAAATGGGCTCACAGTGTACCCATTCCCATGCCCACCACATATGCACTTATTTGCAAACACATACAAGTGCTTATGAGTTTCACTCTAGAACCCATACAAAACACACTCCCACCTGCCCGAGAGGGCACAGCCCACATGCTCATGCGTGTGCACATGCTCACACACGTATGCACGCTCCCCGAGGCCCCTGCAGTGCGTCCATGCTCCCACAGACCTCCAGCCTTGCGACTATCTGCGTATGTCCCTACAGCCAGACTCTCTCAGCCACCCCTTGTCCCCGGCTTCCCCTTCAGGGTCAGAACAGCCACTTCTTCAGAGACGAGGCCCCCTTCCTGCAGACGGACCGTCCCAACTTCCTGCTTACTCTCAGTCCAGTCACCAACTGTTATTGACCATAGCTGAGAGGTCCAGGGTCCCAGCCAGCCCAGTGGCACCTCCCTCAGGCCAACACAATTAGGGGACAGCACTGGGGGACTGGGATAAGAATTTGCAAAACCAGGCCAAGCACGGTGCCTCATGCCTATAATCCCAGCATTTTGGGAGGCCGAGGTAGGTGGGTCACCTGAAGTCAGGAGTTCGAGACCAGCCTGACCAACATGGAGAAACCCTGTCTCTACTAAAAAAAAAAAAAAAAAAAAA
>NC_037687.1:14073157-14099804 GCF_003255815.1 Theropithecus gelada | reverse complement strand
AAAAACCCTTTCTTAAAAAAAAAAAAAAAAAAAAAAAAAAAAAAATGCGAGGGGCAGTGGCTCACGCCTGTAATCCCAGCACTTTGGGAGGCCGAGGTGGGCGGATCACGAGGTCAGGAGATTGAGACCATCCCGGCTAACACAGTGAAACCCTGTCTCTACTAAAAATACAAAAAATTAGCCGGGCATGGTGGCGGGCGTCTGTAGTCCCAGCTACTCGGGAGGCTGAGGCAGGAGAATGGCGGGAACCCGGGAGGTGAAGCTTGCAGTGAGTCGAGATCGTGCCACTACACTCCAGCCTGGGCAACAGAGCGAGACTCTGTCTCAAAAAAAAAAAAAAATTAGTGGCGCATGCCTATAATCCCAGCAACTCGGGAGGCTGAAGCAGAATCGCTTGAACCCAGGAGGCTGAGGTCAAGGTGAGCCAGGATCACGCCATTGCACTTCAGCCTGGGTAACAAGAGCAAAACTCTGTCTCAAAAAAAAAAAAAAACTTTCCAAAACCACGCCAGGTGTGGTAGCTCACACCTGTAATCCCAGCACTTTGGGAAGGTGAGCGAGGCAGATCACTTGAGGTCAGAAGTTCGAGACCAGCCTGGCCAACATGATGAAACCCCATCTCTACTAAAAATTTGAAAATTAGCCAGGCATAGTGGCACGTGCTTGTAATCCCAGCTGCTTGGGAGGCTGAGGCATGAGAATCACTTGAACCTGGGAGGTGGAGGTTGCAGTGAGTTGAGATCACACCACTGCACTCCAGCCTGGGCGACAGAGTGAGATTCTATGTCAAAAAAGAAAGAAAGAAAGAAAGAATGAATGAATGCCCCAAATCAGTGGCCTACAAAACCACTTGCTAAGCACACAGTAACGTTCAAGAACAACTTATGATGGGGTTACTGCCTGACAAGCTTGTCATAAGTTGAAAATATCATAAGTCAAAAATGCATTTAATACACCTTACCTACCAAACATGATAGCTCACCCTGGCCTACCTTAAATGTGCTCAGAGCACTTACCCACGCCTACAGTTGGGCAAAAACATCTAACACAAAGCTACTTTACAATAAAGTTGAATATCTCACGTAAATTTTTTTCTTTTTTTTGAGACAGGGTCTTACTCTGTCACCCAGGCTGGAGTGCTGTGGTGTGATCATGGCTCCTTGCGGTGTCTACCTCCCAGGCTCCAACAGTCCTCCCAGCTCAGCCTCCCAAGCAGCTGGGACTACAGGCATGTGCCACCACACCTGGCTAATGTTTGTATTTTTCACAGACATAGGGTCTCACTATGTTGCCCAGGCTGATCTCAAACTCTTAGCCTCAAGTAATCCTCCTGCCTCGGCCTCCAAAAGTGCTGGGATTACAGGTGTGAGTCGCTGCCCCGTGGCTGGGGCCTTGATTTAAAACAAGAGCGCCCAGATTCCAAATGCCGGCTAGGAAATAGCCCCCTGGCATTATCTCCTTCAGCTGGGAGCATCCATTTCACAGACAAGGAATGTTTTTTTGTTTTTTTTTTTGAGACGGAGTCTCGCTCTGTCGCCCAGGATGGAGTGCAGTGGCCAGATCTCAGCTCACTGCAAGCTCCGCCTCCCGGGTTTACGCCATTCTCCTGGCTCAGCCTCCCGAGTAGCCAGGACTACAGGTGCCCGCCACCTCGCCCGGCTAGGTTTTTGTATTTTTTAGTAGAGACGGGGTTTCACTGGGTTAGCCAGGATGGTCTCGATCTCCTAACCTCGTGATCCGGCCGTCTCGACCTCCCAAAGTGCTGGGATTACAGGCTTGAGCCACCGCGCCCGGCCAAGGAATGTTATCCTTGGCTCGTGAGGGATCGCAAGAGCAGCTGCCCCCAGGGAGGAATGCCACAGACCAAGTGTATCACTCCCACCATCTTCCCAACCCCTCTCTACTAATCCTGAGTAGCTGCCAAGAATCTCACCACTTCACAGATGAGGAAACTGAGGCTCAAGGAAGTAACAGTAGTATTTTTTTGTTGTTTTGTTTTGTTTTGTTTTTTGAGACAGAGTCTTGCTCTTTCGCCTAGGCTGGAGTGCAGTGGCGCGATCTCGGCTCACTGCAATCTCCACCTTCCGGGTTCAAGCGATTCCCCTGCCTCAGCCTCCTGAGTAGTTGGGACTACAGGCACGTGCCATCACGCCCAGCTAATGTTTTGTATTTTTAGTAGAGACGGGGTTTCACATGTTGGCCAGGCTGGTCTCGAACTCCTGATCTCAAGTGATCAGCCAGCCTCAGCCTCCCAAAGTGCTGGGATTACAAGTGTGAGGCACTGTGCCTGGCCTGTAACAGTTTTCCACGGAGGGGAGATTTTCTCCCCATACCCAGGGACATGTGGCAACATCCAGAGACATTTTTGGTTGTCATGACTGTGGGTAGGGAGATGGCTTCTATCAGGGTGAGGCCAGGGATGCTGCTCAACGCCCTGCAGTGCGCAGGACAGCCCCTACTGCAAAGAATGACCCAGCCCTCAATGTCAGTAGTGCTAAGGCTGAGAAGCCTACTGCTAAGGGTCATAGATTTGGCCAGGTGTGGTGGTTCACATCTGTAATCCCAGCGCTTTGAGAGGCTGAGGGAGGAGCAGTGTTTGAGGTCAGGAATTGGAGATCAGTCTGGGCAACATAGCAAGACCTACAAAAATCTCTACAAAAAATTTAAAAAGTATTGGCCAGGTGTGGTGGCTCTGCCTGTGATCCTAGCACTTTAGGAGGCCGAGGCTGGAGAATTGTTTGAGCTCAGGAGTTCCAGACCAGCCTGGGAAACAGCGGTGAGACCCCATCTCTACGAAAAATATAAGAATTAGCCAGGTGTGATGGCGTGTGCCTCTAGTCTCAACTACTTGGGAGCCTGAGGTGGGAAGCTCGTTTGAGCCCAGGAGGCAGAGGTTCCAGTGAGCCGAGATCACGCCATTGCACTCCAGCCTGGCCAACAGAGCCAGGCTTTGTCTCAAAAAAGAAAAAAAGAGGCCTGGCGCAGTGGCTCACGCCTGTAATCCCAGCACTTTGGGAGGCCGAGGCAGGAGGATCACGAGGTCAGGGTATCAAGGCCCTCCTGGCTAACACTATGAAACCCTGTCTCTACTAAAAATAAAAAAAAATTAGCCAGGCATGGTGGCAGGCGCCTGTAGTCCCAGCTACTTGGGAGGCTGAGGCAGGAGAATGGCGTGAACCTGGAAGGTGGAGCTTGCTACACCAGCCTGGGTGACAGAGCGAGACCCTGTCACAAAAAAAAGAAAAGAAAAACAAAAACAAAAAAGAAAAAAGAAAAAAATGCTGGGTGCAATGGCTCACACCTATAATCCTAGCACTTTGGGAGGCCTAGGTGGGCAGGTTACTTTGAACTCAAGAGTTCAAGACAAGCCTGGGCAACATGGTGAAACCCTGCCTCTACTAAAAATACAAAAATTAGCCAGGCGTGGTGGTGCGCACCTGTAGTCCCAGCTACTCAGGAGGCTGGGGTGGGAGAACCGTTTGAGTCTAGGAGGCAGAGATCATGCCGCTGCACTCCAGCCTGGGTGACAGAGTGAGACCCCAGTCTCAATTAAAAAAAAAAAAAAAATCAACCAGGTATGGTGGTACATGCTTGTAGTCCTATAGATCAGGTGTTTGAGGCTGCAGGGCACAAGAATCTCGCCATTGCATTCCAGCCTAGGTAACAGAGCGGAACCCTGTCTCTACAAAAGTAAAAGGAAATTAGCCAGGCATGTTGGTCTGTGCCTTTTGTCCCAGTTACTCGGGAGGCCGAGGCAGGAAGATCACTTGAGTCTCAGAAATCGGAAATCAAGGCTGCAGTGACATAGGATCGCACCGCTGCACTCCAGCCTGGGTGACAGAGCAAGACTGTCTCCCCCAGAATAAATAAATATAAATAAGTAAATCAATCAGTAAGGACACAGATTCACACCCTGAGCTGCTGACCAGGACGCTTACCAGTAATGACTTCACAGCAGCCCCGCCTGCCAAGTGCTGGCCAGGTCTCGGTCTCTCTCTCTCCCATGAACACCCTCTTAGTCCCATTTTTCCTAGGTCAGAACCGAGGCTCAGAGAGGCGAAGGCACTGGGCCCAGGACACACAGCAAGGAAGTGTCAGCGTCGGAATTTAAGCCCAGGCTCACCAAATACCACCCTCATTCAGTGAGGCCCAACCCCATCCCCAGCAGGCAGAGGGAGGACACAGCCAAGAGCGGGGTCAGCTCAACTGGGGAAGTCCAGGCAGAGAGGAGAGGTGGCCTCCCTCGGCCCCACCTCCAGCAGCTGAGGTCTGTAATGCAGAGAGGGAGGGAGGCTGGGCTCCTGGGTTCTCCTCCCCTGAGTGACTCACTTCTTCCCAGGGCATACAGGTCACCTGAGGGCCACCAAGGCAAACCCAGGACTCAGGGGCCTGGCCTGGCCTATGGAGAACCCCTGCTGCTCTGCTGCCCACCATGGAGCGGAGACCTCAGACCCAGAGGACCTGCCTCCCAGAATCCCCATCTTGCCAGAGCAGCCAGGGACCTAGACCCCCACATCCGGAGATTTCAATGCCTTGGGCGTTTCCGGAATCTGGACAGGACATCCGTTTGCAGGACACAGAACAGACAGGCACACGTTGGGACAGACAGAGGGACAGGGCGGCAGGCCCAAGCAACCATGAGAGAGGGATGACCAGGAGGAGGGAAGAGACTAAGGAGGAGATGGGAAGGGGGGACCAGGGCGTGGGTCCAGCCTCACTGCAGGAATCACAGCCTGTCTGGGTCATGTGTGGGACGCGCCAAGCGCATGCATGCGCCCGGGGATTCCTACACAGCCCTCCCTGGGCCGGGGGTAGAGGCAGGGACCCCGGCCCATCCCGGCCCTGAGGTCTGACCTTGTGTGATCGGCAACACCAGATACGCCCAGCTCCTCGGCAAGGCCGGCAGGCCATCAGCAGGACTGGGGAGGTGGGAGGGACCGGGGGTTATGGGGGAGACACAGAGGGGCAGGGGGCAGGTGCAGAAGGAGATGAGAACCCAGTTACACAACAGCCACAGGACGATGAACTGGATGGTGAGGTGCAAATGGGGGCACCGAGGCACAGACATTTCTCAGATTTGGGTCACTTGAACCAAAGAAGGTTGGCAGTCACGCTGGCCCTGCTTGTCACAGACGGGGAAGATGAGTCCAGGTCAGTGATACCCACCAGGTGGCACGGGGGAATCTGGCTGGGCAGAAGGCTGGTGCCAGTCACGTGTGTGTGTTAGGAGGGTGGGGGTGACCCAGCCCTGCCCAGCCACCATGCAAAAAAGTAGGATTCTATATATGGGAGCATCCCTGGCCTGTTGACTGAGGCACTCCCCAACCGGGAGAAGGTTCCACCTGACAGTCCAAGAGTGGGAGCGGGGGTCCCCAGTCCCCCGACCTAATGCAGTGACTCGGGTACTTCCGCCAACAGGTGCCAATCTGGGTGGCGTCTGGAACACTATAAAGCTGTCTAGAGGCGGGGGTGGCTGAAGCTTTGTTATGCGGGGGAAGGGCACGGGCCGGGCCCGGCGGCCTCCTCCCCTCCCACGGCACTGCGCCAGGCACCTGCCCCAGGTGGAGCGGCACCTGCCGGGCACCCAACCCTGGGGAGGGGGATGAGTTTGGGGGCGGACGAGAGGCACCGGGACTCCCAGCCAGCCACAGACACCCGAAGTAGAGCCTCCGCCGCGCCCCTTCTAGTTCTCTGGGAGAGGCCGAGTTTGGGGATGCAGCGGGGGTTGCCTCCGAGATTGCCCCCAAACCAGCCCCGTCCACATCGCCACCTGCCGAGAAGAGGGCCTCGCTGGCTCCACAGTCCCGGCCCAGGGAGGGGGCGCCGGGGAGGTCCCCGCCCTAGCCATCGCCACCCGAGTCCCGTTCGGGGGGCTGGGGTGCTCCCCCGGGAGCGCGAGGGCGGGGTCCCCTGGAGCCGTCCGGTCGCCCCGGGACTCCAGACGCAGGTGCGCCTACCTGCAAGGCGTCGCTGGCCATGTCCTCCTGCCGCCCGCCAGGGGTCCCCGCGCGGAGGGAGGGGCGGCCAGAGGAGCGCGCGTGCGCCCCGGGCGTGGCGGGGAGGGGGCGGGCGCGGCGCGACCCTCCCCGGCGCGCGGCCCGCTCCGGCCTGCTAGGCTCCCGCCTCGCCTGCCCAGGCCGCCGCGTCCCCGCGCCGCGCCCTCCAGCCCCAGCGGCCGCCGGGCCCGGTCACGTGACCCCGGAGGTCGGCGCCCGGGGAGGGGGCGGGGCCGAGGGGGAGGGGCTCCCAGAGGCCCCCGGGGCTGCGGGGTCCCGCCCGCCCGCCCCCTCAGTCTCCCGAGCTCGGAGCACCCCGATCGGCTCCCCACCTTTCCTCTTTCCGGGTCCTGCGACGACCGCATGCTGCCGAGAGGTCCCCCATTGGAGCGCGCGGGAACCCGAGGAGAACGATTCCCCGCGTTCAAGCCGAGAGCGGCGGAGGCCTTTGGGCCTCCCAGGACCCCTGAAAAAAAAACACAATAACCCCCCACCCCACCCCACCCCTGTGCATTTGCAAGCTCGGGACGCCTGCATCTGTGGTCCCCTATTCAAGGGCATGGAAGTTTCCCCGTTACCTGGAGACAAGCTCTGGGCAGATCTGCATTCAAATGCCAGCGCTTTACGCCTTGGGGAAGCCAAATCCTTCCAGGCACCTCATCTGTGAAATGGGAATGATGCGCTCACCTAGTAGGTGTTGGTAAAATTCAATGAGACAGTGCAGGCCAAGAGCTGAGAACACTCTAGACGCTCCATAAGTGTTAGCTGCTGTCACTTTTAATGTTATCGTAATTGTTTGTTGTTTTGCTGTTTTTGGACGGAGTTTCGCTCTATTGCCCATCCTGGAGTGCAGTGGTGCGATCTCGGCTCACTGCAACCTCTGCCTCCCGGGTTCAAGCGATTCTTCTGCCTCAGCCTCCTGAGTAGCTAGGATTACAGGTGCCCGCCATCATGCCCGGCTAATTTTTGTATTTTTAGTAGAGATGAGGTTTCATCATGTTGGCCAGGCTGGTCTCAAACTCCTGATCAGGTGATCCGCCCGCCTCGGTCTCCTAAAGTGCTAGGATTACACAGGCCTGAGCCACAGCGCCCCACCTCTATTATCGTTATTGTTATTAAAAGAGGTTTGAATCCCAACTCGCTGTTCATCCTGGGAACCCCTGTGGCCTC
Source organism: Theropithecus gelada (assembly GCF_003255815.1). Lineage (NCBI taxonomy): Eukaryota > Metazoa > Chordata > Mammalia > Primates > Cercopithecidae > Theropithecus > Theropithecus gelada. The sequence continues at coordinate 14,092,638 of NC_037687.1, read as the reverse complement.
TGAGTCTCAGTTTTCCACACAATAAAATGGGCACCGCCTTCTTTTTCGGGGCTGCTGCATGCAGATGGCGCTCCATAAATGCAGACTCGTGCCCAAGCGGAGAGTGGAGGCCTCTGAGGAATTTCTAGGGGATCTCCGGGGTCTGCAGAGCGTGCAGCTTTGTTTATGGCTGCCGTCGGACCCTCACTCCTTCGGAAACCAGGCGAGGGAGCCAAACCTTGGTCTCCGGGGCTCCGGCGGGGAGCGCTCCCTGGCGGCGGTGTCTCCACATTGGCGCCCTTTGGGACCCGAGGAAGCGCCGTGGGCTGTGGGTACCTTAGCTACGCGTGGCTCTGCGTGGTTTCAGTCGTCCCGGAAACCAGGGCGCGATGTTTTCTCTCTTATTTTTTCCTCCGAGCAACTCTTTGGGGGATATTAACAACAGAAAGAGAGGAGGAGGAGAATATTCTGATCTAGAATCCATCCAGCCAGGCATGGTAGCGCATGCCTGTAGTCCCAGCTACCAGGAGGCTGAGGCAGGAGGATCGCTTGAGCTCAAGAGGCCGAGAATGCATCACTGTGGGGAGCAATCATGATGCCCCTGCACTCCAGCCTGGGTGACAGAGCGAGACCTTGTCTAAAAAAAAGAAAGAAAAAAAAATGTCTGGGTGCAGTGGCTCACCCCTGTAATCCCAGCCCTTTAGGAGGCCAAGGTGGCTGGTGGGTGGATCACTGGAGGTCAGGAGTTCGAGACCAGCCTGGCCAATATGGCGAAACCCGTCTCTACTAAAAAATATAAAATTAGCTGAGTGTGGTGGCGCATGCCTGTAATCCCAGCTACTTGGGAGGCTGAGGCAGGAGAATGGCATGAACCCAGTAGGCGGAGGTTGCAGTGAGCCAAGATTGCACCACTGCATTACCCACTGGGTGACAGAGCAAGACTTTGTCAGAAAGGCAGGCAGGAAAGAAGGGAGGGAGGGAGGGAGGGGAAGGGAAGAAAAGAAAAGAGAAAAGAAAAGAACTCTGTGGGCTGGGCGCGGTGGCTCACGCCTGTAATCCCAGCACTTTGGGAGGCCGAGATGGGCGGATCATGAGGTCAGGAGGTCAGGACTATCCTGGCTAACATGGTGAAACCCCATCTCTACTAAAAATACAAAAAATTAGCCGGGTGTGGTGGCGGGCGCCTGTAGTCCCAGCTACCCGAGAGGCTGAGGCAGAAGAATGGCGTGCACCCGGGAGGCAGAGCTTGCAGTGAGCCTAGATGGCGCCACTGCACTCCAGCCTGGGGGACAGAGCAAGACTCCCTCTCAAAAAAAAACAAAAACAAAAACAAAAACAAAACAAACAAACAAAACCTCTGCAAGCTAGTTAGTTGATATTTGTTTGTTTGTTTGTTTATTTATACAGAATTTCGCTCACGTTGCCCAGGCTGAAGTGTGATGGCATGATCTTGACTCACCGCAACTTCTGCCTCCCTGGTTCAAGCAATTCCCACCTTTAGCCTCCCGAGTACCTGGGATTACAGGCATGCGCCACCATAGCCGACTAATTTTGTATTTTGAGTAGAGATGGGGTTTCTCCACATTGGTCAGGCTGGTCTCGAACTCCCGACCTCAGGCGATCTGCCCACCTCGGCCTCCCAAAGTGCTGGGATTACAGGTGTGAGCCACTGCGCCTGGCCCGATATTTATTTATTTAGAGACAGAGTCTCACTCTGTCACTCAGGCTGGAGTGCAGTGGCACTATCACAGCTCACTGCAGCTTCTTCCTTGCAGGCTTAAACAATCCTCCTGCCTCAGCCTCCCAGGTAGCTGGGACCACAGGTGTGCGCCACCATGTCTGGTTAGTGTTTTCAATTTTTTTTCTTTGTAGATACTGGATCTCATAATATTGCCCAGTCTGGTCTTGAACTCCTGGGCTCAAGCAATTCTTCTGCATTGATCTCCTGAAACGCTGGGATTACAGGCATGAGCCATCACGCTTGGCCCAAACTAGTTATTTTGCTCCAGTTTTGCAAGTGAGTAAGCTGAGAAGCCCCTTACTCCAATCATCAAGCCAGGATGTCTATGGCTCTTTCCCTGAGAGACGAAGTAGGGCCCTCTGGTTCTCCAGCCCACCCATTCTACAGATGGGGAGGACAAGGCAGAGTGAGGTTTCGTGGGGGCCGAGGGATTGGGTTGTCTGGAACCACCTTGCACAGGGATGGGCCTTCCCTTCCCCGCCTGCGAGGTCCCAGGCTGCCTCCCCAGATGGACCTGGGGAAAACAGCCAAATTCTCACTCCACCCTTTGCGCATTCATTTACTGAGTGATTATTTATGGAGACCCACTGGGGAGTTTGGTGGCACTGGAAATAAAGTTGCAGTTCAGGCTTTTTTTTTTTTTTTTTTGAGACAAAGTCTCATTCTGTCACCCAGGCTGGAGTGCGGTGGGTGACATCACAGCTCACTGCAGCGCAGCCTCAACCTCCCAGGTTCCAGTGATCCTCCCACCTCAGTCCCCTGAGTAGCCGGGACTGCAGGCATGCACTACCATGCCTGGCTAATTCTTTTTTTATTTTTTTGCAGAGATGAAGTCTCACTGTGTTGCCCAGGATGGTCTTCAACTCCCGGCCTCAAGTGATCCTCCCGCTTCGGCCTCCCAAAATGCTGGGATTACAGGTATGAACCACCACATCCAGCCACACTTTGCAATTTAAAAGGAGAGATGTAGCCGGTCCGGTGGTTCAAGCCTGTAATTCCAGCACTTCGGAAGGCCGAGGTGGGTGGATCACCTGAGATCAGGAGTTTGAGATCAGCCTGGCCAACATGGTGAAACCCCATCTGTACTAAAAATACAAAAAAATTAGCCGGGCCGGGTGTCGTGGTTCACGCCTGTAATCCCAGCACTTTGGGAGGCCGAGGCGGGTGGATCACGAGGTCAGGAGATCAAGACCATCCTGGCTAACACAGTGAAACCCTGTCTCTACTAAAACACAAAAAATTAGCCGGGCGTGTTGGCGGGCACCTGTAGTCCCAGCTACTTGGGAGGCCGAGGCAGGAGAATGGCGTGAACCCCGGAGGCGGAGCTTGCAGTGAGCCGAGATCGCGCCACTGCATTCCAGCCTGGGCAATAGAGCGAAACTCCATCTCAAAAAAAAAAAAAAAAAAAATTAGCCGGGCATGGTTGTGAACGCCTGTAGTCCCAGTTACTTGGGAGGCTAAGGCAGAAGAATCACTTGAATCTGGGAGGCGGAGGTTGCAGCAAGTCAAGATTGCACCATTGCACTCCAGACAGGGCAACAAGAGCGAGACTCTGTCTCAAAAAACAAACAAAAAAAAACGGGGGCGGGGAGACATAGCCTGGCATGGTGGCTCATGCCTGTAGTCCCAGCTACTAAGGAGGCTGAGGCACCAGAATTGCTTGAACGTGGGAGGCAGAAGTTGCAGTGAGCCGAGATCCCGCCACTGCACTCCAGACTGGGCAACAAAGCAAGACTCCATCTCAAAAATATTAAAAATAAAAAAGGAGTAGGGGGTGGTTGCCAGGCACAGTGGCTCATGCCTGTAATCCCAGCACTTTGGGAAGCTGAGGCAGGTGGATCACCTGAGGTCAGGAGTTCGAGACCAGCCTGGCCAACATGGCAAAACCCCGCCTCTACTAAAAATACAAAAATTAGCCGGGTGTGGTGGCACACATCTGTAATCCCAGCTACTCAGGAGGCTGAGGTAGGAGATCGCTTGAACCCAGGAGGCGGAGGTTGCAATGAGCCAAGATCGTGCTACTGTACTCCAGCCTGGGAGACAAAACAAGACTAAAAAAAAAAAAGCGTTGGGGCGAGACACACTAATTGTACAATCTCAACAAAACATGATAACTGCACCGGCACATCCTTGCAGCTATTCTTACCCCTCTCTAATTCACTCAGGGCCTTGGAAATCCTAAATCACACCATCACCATCCCTGCTTCTCCCTGCTAGAAAACGTGCCTGCCCCTGGTTTCCTAGAAGACTTAGGAAAAACTTCATACTCCTTACCTGGTCTACAAGGTGGTCTTGTCAGACTTCTCTGCCTACCTGTCCAAACACTTCACTCTCCTCACCCCCATCCAGCAACATTAGCCTTCACTATGTTCTTCAAACAGTTTCACCTTGGCCAGGTGCAGTGGCTCATGTCTGTAATCCCAGGACTATGGGAGGCTAGGTCAGGTGGATCACCTTAGGTCAGGAGTTTGAGACCAGTCTGGCCAACATGGTGAAACCCCATCTTTACTGAAAATACAAAAAAAAAAAAAAAAAATTAGCCAGCTGTGGTGGCAGACGCCTATAATCCCAGCTACTGGGGAGGCGGAGGCTCGAGAATCGCTTGAACTCAAGAGGTGGAGGTTGCAGTGAGCCAAGATTGCACCACTGGGCTGGGCGTGCCTGTAATCCTAGCACTTTGAGAGGCAGAAGCAGGTGGATCACCTGAGGTGAGTTCAAGACCAGCCTGACCAACATGGTGAAACCTGTCTCTATTAAATACAAAAAATTAGCTGGGTGTGGTGGTGGGCACCTGTAATCCCAGCTACTTGGGAGGCCAAGGCAGAAGAGTCACTTGAACCTGGGAGATGGAGGTTGCAGTGAGTCAAGATCGCACCATTGCACTCCAGCCTAGGCAACAAGAGTAAAACTCCATCTAAAAAAAAAAAAAAAAATTAGCTGGGCGTGGTGCCAGGTGCCTGTAATCCCAGCTACTCAGCAGGCTGAGGCAGGAGAATCACTTGAACCAGGGAGACAGAGGTTACAATGAGCTGAGATCATGCCACAGCACTCCAGCCTGGGTAATAGAGCAAGACTCTGTCTCAGAAAAAAAAAAAAAAAAAAGGCCAGCGATTGGCTCACACCTGTAATCCCAGCACTTTGGGAGGCTGAGGCAGGCGGGTCATGAGGTCAGGAGTTCGAGACCAGCGTAACCCACATAGTGAAACTCCGTCTTTATGGAAAATACAAACATTAGCTGGGCGTGGTGGTTCTCGCCTGTAATCCCAGCTACTTGGGAGGCTGAGGCAGGAGAATAACTCAAATCTGGGAGGCAGAGGTTGCAGTGAGCTGAGATCATGCCATTGCACCCCAGCCTGGGCAATAGAGTGAGACTCCATCTCAAAAAAAAAAAAAAAAAGGCCAGGTTTGGTGGCTAACACCTGTTATCCCAGCACTTTGGGAGGCCGAGGTGGGTGGATCACAAGGTCGGGAGTTCAAGACCAGCCTGGCCAAGATGGTGAAACCCCATCTCTACTAAAAATACAAAAATTATCTGGGCATGGTGGCAGGTGCCTGTAATCCCAGCTACCTGGGTGGCTGAGGCAGAGAACTGTTTGAACCCGAGAGGCAGAGGTTGTGGTGAGCCGAGATAGTGCCATGCACTCCGGCCTGGGTGACAGAGCAAGACTCCGTTTCAAATAAAAAACAAAAATCATGCCACTGCATTCCAGCCTGGGCAACAGAGTAAGATCAAAGAAACAAAAAAAGCAAACAACCTCCCATCTCCAAAAAAAGCCCAAAACAGTCTCACCTTACTTCCAGCCACATGGCCTTTGCACAGGCTGTTATCTGTTCTGGAATGCCCTTCTATCACATCTCTCCAAGACTGGCCCCTTTTGTTCATTTAGTTATCTGTTTAAATGTTACATCTTCTGAGCAATCTTCCCAGACCACACCCAAGTCATTTCGGGCCCTTGGCCCTGTTTGATTATTTTGCATGTTACTCTTCCCTGAAATTGCACAGTGCCTGTGCTACTTCGGTCTTTGTGAAAGGAATGAGTGGACGCAGTTTGAGGTATCAGGTGAAAGGTATCCCAGACCTGCAAAGGCCAGAGTGGGTAGCCATCTCATTTCAGAGGAAGCAGTCAGTGTAGGCTTCCCTGAAGGGCAGGTACTGGAGTAAAATTGGGAAAGACAAGCTAGAAAATTGTAAGGTGGGCTGGGCGCGGTGGCTCATGCCTGTAATCCCAGCACTTTGGGAGGCCGAGGCAGGCGGATCACGAGGCCAGGAGATTGAGATCGTCCTGACTAACACGGTGAAACCCTGTCTCTACTAAAAATACAAAAAAAAAAAAAAAAAAAAAAAAAAAGCCAGGCACAGTGGCTCACGCCTGTAATCCCAGCACTTTGAGAGACTGAGACGGGAGGATCACAATGTCAGGAGTTGGAGAGCCGCCTGGCCAATATGATGAATGAAACCTTGTCTCTACTAAAAATATAAAAATTAGTCGGGTGTGGTGGTGGGTGCCTGTAGTCCCAGCTACTAGAGAGGCTGAGGCAGGAGAATCGCTTGAACCTGGGAGGTGGAGGTTACAGTGAGCCGAGATAGTGCCACTGCACTCCAGCCTGGGCAACAGAGCAATACTCTGTCTCAAAAAATAAATAAATAAATAAATAATTTAAAAAAAAAAAAAAAGGACTAAGCATAAAGCCTCAGGCCTGTAGTCCCAGTACTTCGGGAGGCACAGGTGGGAGGACTGCAAAGGACAGGAGTTCAGACCAGCCTGGGCAGCATAGAGAGAATCTCATCTCTAGTTATTATTATTATTGAGACAAAATCTTTCTCTGTCACCCAGGCTGAAGTGCAACGGCACGATCTCGGCTCATTGCAACCTCTGCCTCCCAGGTTTAAGCAATTCTCCTGTCTCAGCCTCCCGAGTAGCTGGGATTATAGGCGTGTGCCACCACGCCAGGCTAATTTTTTGTGTTTTTAGTAAAGACGGGGTTTCACCACGTTGGCCAGGCTGGTCTCAAGCTCCTGACCTCAAGTGATCCACCTGCCTCAGCCTCCCACAGTGCTGGGATTATAGGCAGGAGTCACTGGGCCCAGCCTCTAGTTGTTTTTTTAATAATGATACTAAAGAGAAAGAAAGAAACAAAATAATGCAGTCTGATACCATTTGTATCAATCACACACACACACACACACACACATATATATAAAGTGAAAAAATGTATAAAGTAAAGGAGGCTGGGCGGGGTGGCTCATGCTTGTAATCCTAGCACTTTGGGGAGGCAGAGGCGGGAAGATTGCTTGAGTTCAGGAGTTCCAGACCAGCCTGGATAACACGGCAAAACCCCATTTCTTCCAAAATATACAAAAATTAGTGGGCCCAGGAGATGGAGATTACAGTGAGCTGAGATCTCACCTGGCACTATGGCCCGAGTGACAGCTAGACTGTTTATTTTTTTTAATTTTTATTTATATTATTTATTTATTTATTGAGACAGAGTCTCAATCTGTCGCCCAGGCTGAAGTGCAGTGGTGTGATCTCAGCTCACTGCAGCCTCCACCTCCCGGGTTCACAAGATTATTCTGCCTCAGACAACTGAGTAGCTAAGATTACAAGTGCCTGCCACCATGCCCAGCTAATTTTTGTAGTTTTAGTAGAAACGGGGGGGGGGTTTTCTCCATTTTGGCCAGGCAGGTCTTGAACTCTTGACCTTAGGTGATTCACCCTCCTCGGTTCCCAAAGTGCTGGGATTACAGGCGTGAGCCGCTGTGCCCAGCCCAGACCCCGTTAGAAAAAAAAGAAAAATTAGTCGGGCGTGGTGGCAGGTGCCTGTAATCCCAGCTACTCAGGCTGAGGCAGGAGAATCACTTAAACCCAGGAGGTGGTGGTTGCAGTCAGCTGAGATCGCGCCATTGCACTCCCCCTGGGCAACAAGAGTGAAACTCTGTCTCATAAAAAAAAAAAAAAAAAGGAAGGAAAAGTATATGAAGTAGCTTTTTAGTTTTTTTGTTTTTTTGTGTTTTTTTTTTGGTAGAGATAAGGTCTCACCACATTGCCCAAGCTAGTCTTGAACTTCCTGCCTCAGCCTTCCCAAGTTCTGGGATTACATGTGTGAGCCACTGCACCCAGTACCTTTTCTATGTTTTGATATGTATAGATATCCAAATACCTACCATTGTACCATCACAAAGAAGATGAAGGTAAAAACAACAGAACAAATACTTAGCATTGTGTTGCAATTGCCTGCAGTATTCAGACGGTTACACGCTGTGCAGGGACCCTGTTAGGGACCAGGCCACACAGCAGGAGGTGAGTGATGGGTGAGTATTACCTACCGCCTGAGCTCTGCCTCCTGTCAGATCAGCGACAGCATTAGATTCTCATAGCAGCTCAAACCCTATTGTGAACTATGCATGTGAGGGATTTAGGTTCCCTGTTCCTTATAAGAATCTAACTAATGCCTGATGATCCGAGATGGAACAGTTTCATCCCAAAACCATCCACCCTCCTTACGTCCATGGAAAAACTGTCTTCCATCAGACAGGTCCCTGGTGCCAAAAAGGTTGGTGACTGCTGGGCTACACCACATAGCCTACATGTACACATGTACCCTTCCTATATGTGTAGTAGCCATACCATGTAGGGTGTTTTTTTGTTTTTTTTTTTAGATGGAGTCTCACTCTGTTGCCCAGGCTGGAGTGCAATGGCAGGATCTCGACTCACTGCAACCTCCGCCTCCCAGGTTCAAGTGATTCTCCTGCTTCAGCCTCCTAAGTAGCTGGGATTACAGGAGCGTACCATCATGCCCGGCTAATTTTTTTTATTTTTAGTAGAGACTGGGTTTCACCATGTTCGCCAGGCTGGTCTCAAACCCATGACCTCATGATCCACCCGCCTTGGCCTCCCAAAGTGCTAGGAGTGAACCACCATGCCCAGACCCATCTAGGTTTATCTAAGTTCACTTGTCTACGTCAGTTTGCATTGCTATAAAGGAATACCTGAATCTGGGTAATTTATAAAGAGGTTCATTTGGCTCACAGTTCTGCAGACTGTACCAGAAGCATGACACTAGCATTTGTTTCTGGGAGGGCCTCGGAAAGTTTCCAATCATAGTTGAAGGGGAAGGGGAAGGGGAAGGGGAGCAGGCATTCCATGGTGAGACAGGAAGGAAGCCAGACGGAGAGAGGACAGCGGTGCCGTGCTCTTTTAAACAATCAGGAATCTCATGAACTAATAGAGAGGGTGAACTCACTCTACCGTGGAAATGTCACTAAGGCATTTATGAGGGATCTGCCCTCATGATCAAAAAGACCTCCCACTAGGTCCCATATCCAACATTGTAGATCACCTGTCTGCCTTCCTTCCTTCCTTCGTTTCATCTACCTTTTTTTTTTTTTGAGGCAGAGTTTCACTCTTGTTGCCCAGGTTGGAGTGCAATGGCACGATCTCGGCTCACCGCAACCTCCACCCCCTGGGTTGAAATGATTCTCCTGCCTCAGCCTCCCAAGTAGCTGAGATTACAGTCATGCACCACCACGCCCAGTTCATTTTGTATTTTTTCTAGTAGAGATGGGGTTTCTCCATGTTGGTCAGGCTAGTCCTGAACTCCCGACCTCAGGTGATCCGCCTGCCTCGGCCTCCCAAAGTGCTGGGATTACAGGCATGAGCCACCGTGCCTGGCCCGCCTGCCCTCCCTCCCTCCCTTCCTTGTTCTCTTTCCTTCCTTCCTTCCTTCCTTCCTTCCTTTCTTTCTTTCTTTCTTTCTTTCTTTCTCTTTCTTTCTTTCCTTCCTTCCTTCCTCCCTCCCTCCCTTCTTTCTTTCTTCTTTCTGTTTTATTCTTTTTCTCTTTTTCTTTTCTCTTTCTTTCCATTACTTTTTTGTTTTATTTTTTATTTTTATTTCTTTCTTTTCTTCTTTCTCTTTCTTTTGTTTCTTTCCTGGTTCTTCTTTCTTTCTTTTCCCTCTTTTTTTTTTTTTTTTTTTTTTTGAGACAGTCTTGCTCTGTCGCCTAGGCTGGAGTGCAGTGGCACGATCTCGGCTCACTGCAGCCTCGGCCTTCCGGGTTCAAGCGATTCTCCTGCCTCAGCCTCCTGAGTAGCTGGGATTACAGGCGTGAGCCGCTGCGCCCGGCCTTTTTTTTTTTTTTTTTTTTATTAATGAGTCTTGCTCTGTCATCCAGGCTAAAGTGCAGAGACCGACCTTGGCTTACTGCAAGCTCTGCCTCCCGGGTTCACGCCATTCTCCTGCCTCAGCCTCCCGAGTAGCTGGAACTACAGGCACCCACCAACACGCCCAGCTAGTTTTTTGTATTTTTAGTAGAGACGGGGTTTCACTGTGTCAGCCAGGATGGTCTCGATCTCCTGACCTTGTGATCTGCCCGCCTCGGCCTCCCAAAGTGCTGGGATTACAGGCGTGAGCCACCACGCCTAGCCTCTTTCCTCTTTTTTTTTTTTTTTTTTTTTTAAGAGACAGTCTTACTCTGTCACCCAGGCTGGAGTGCAGTGGCACGAACGTGGCTCACTGCAGCCCCAACCGCCTGGGCTCAAGGAGGATCACATTTCAACATGAGATTTGGAGGGGACAAACATCCAAACTATATCAAACTCCATGACATTCATACAATGACAAGATTGCCTAAGGAGACATTTCTCAACATGTCCCTGTCATTATGTGACCCAATGACTGTAACTCTTGTAAAGTTGGGTGCAGTAACTGTTCAGTACGACTGTTTTTCTTTAGGACATTGTTTCTGTACTGGAAGGAAAGGAATTGGAGTGAAGCACAAGTGACTTCAGCCTTTTTTTTTTTTTTTTTTTTTTTTGAGACAGAGTTTCGTTCTTGTTGCCCAGGCTGGAGTGCAATAGTATGACCTTGGCTCATCACAACCTGTGCCTCCTGGGTTCAAGTGATTCTCCTGCCTCAGCCTCCCCCGAATAGCTGGGATTACAGGCATATGCCACCACAGCCGGCTAATTTTCTATTTTTAGTACAGACGGGATTTCTCCATGTTGGTCAGGCTGGTCTTGAACTCCCAGCCTCAGGTGATCTGCCTGCCTCAGCCTCCCAAAGTGCTGGCATTACAGGCATGAGCCTCCACACCCGGCCGTGACTTTGACTTTAATCACAATGTGTTATTTATTCATTTATCTTACAGACTGGGTCTCACTCTTTCACCCAGGTTGGAGTGCAGTGGTGCAATCATAGCTCACTGAAGCCTCAAACTCCTGGGCTCGAGCAATCCTCCTGCCTCAGCCTCCCGAGTAGCTGGGAGTACAGGTATCAGCCACCATGCTTGGCTAATTTTTATTTTATTTTATTTTACTTTTTTGTAGAGATGAGGTCTCACTATGTTTTTTTTATTTTATTTTATTTTATTTTTGAGACGGAGTCTCGCTCTGTCGCCCAGGCTGGAGTGCAGTGGCCGGATCTCAGCTCACTGCAAGCTTCGCCTCCGGGGTTCGCGCCGTTCTCCTGCCTCAGCCTCCCGAGTAGCTGGGACTACAGGCGCCCGCCACTTCGCCCGGCTAGTTTTTTGTATTTTTTAGTAGAGATGGGGTTTCACCGTGTTAGCCAGGATGGTCTCGATCTCCTGACCTCGTGATCCACCCGTCTCGGCCTCCCAAAGTGCTGGGATTACAGGCTTGAGCCACTGCGCCCGGCCGAGGTCTCACTATGTTGCCTAGGCTGGTCTTGAATTCCTGGCCTTAAGTGATCCTCCGGCCACAGCCTCCCAAGTGGGTGACATTACAGGGGCATGCCACTTTGCCAGAACTGCTTCTGCTCCTGCCCAGGCAACCTCCTCAAATAGACTCTATCACCATAGATTAATTTTTTCCCTTCTTGATTTTTTTTTTTTTTTTTTTGAGATGGAGTCTTGCAAGCAAGACTCTTTCGTCCAGGCTGGAGTGCAGTGGGGAGTGGGGAGACCTCATTTCACTGTAACTTCCGCCTCCCAGGATCAAGTGATTCTCCTGCCTCAGCCTTCCCAGTAGCTGGGACTGCTGGCATCCACCACCACACCCAGCTGATTTTTGTATTTTTAGTAGAGACAGGGTTTCGCCATGTTGGCTAGTCTGGTCTCCAGCTCCTGACTCAGGTGATCCGCCTGCCTTGGCCTCTCAAAGTGCCATGATTAAAGACATGAACCACTGAGCCCAGCACGTATCAATAGTTTTTCTTCTTTTCTTTTCTTTTTTTTTTTTTGAGACGGAGTCTCGCTCTGTTGCCCAGGCTGGAGTGCAGTGGCTGGATCTCAGCTCACTGCAAGCTCCGCCTCCCGGGTTTACACCATTCTCCTGGCTCAGCCTCCCAAGTAGCTGGGACTACAGGCGTCCGCCACCTCGCCCAGCTAGTTTTTTGTATTTTTTTTTTTAGTAGAGACAGGGTTTCACCGTGTTAGCCAGGATGGTCTCGATCTCCTGACCTGGTGATCCGCCCGTCTCGGCCTCCCAAAATGCTGGGATTACAGGCTTGAGCCACCGTGCCGGCCTTTTCTTTTCTTTTCTTTGAGACAGGGTCTCACTGTTCTTCAAGCTGAGTGCAGTAGGTGAGATCATGGCTCACTGCAGCCTCAGCCTTCCAGGCTCAAGTGATCCTCCTACCTCGGCCCTCTGAGTAGCTGTGACTACAGGCATGCACCACTATGCCTGGCTAATTTTTATTTATTTATTTTATTTAATTAATTTATTTTTTTTGAGACAGAGTCTCTCCCTGTTGTCCAGGCTGGAGCACAGTGGCATGATCTCAGCTCACTACAACCTCCGACTCCCGGGTTCACGCCATTCTCCTGCCTCAGCCTCCCGAGTACCTGGGATTACAGGCATACACCACCATGCCCAGCTAATTTTTGTTTTTTGCAGAAACAGGGTTTCGCCATCTTGGCCAGAGTGGTCTAGAACTCCTGACCTCAGGTGATCCACCTCCCTCGGCCTCCCAAAGTCGTGGGATTACAGGCGTGAGCCACTGCGCCTGGCCAGTCTTTTGCTTTTTAGGCATTCAGATAAGCAAGCTTAAAATTTTTTTTATATATTTCAGGCCGGGTGCAGCAGCTAACGCCTGCAATCCCAGCACTTTGAGAGGCCAAGGCAGGTGGATCACCTGAGGTCAGGAGTTTGAGACCAGCCTGACCAACGTGGCGAAAACCTGTCTTGCTAAAAATACAAAACAAACAAACAAACAAACAACTAGCCACACATGGTGGCAGGCGCCTGTAGTCCCAGCTACTCAGGAGGCTGAGGCAGGAGAATTGCATGAACCCGGGAGGCGGAGGTTGCAGTTAGCCGAGATGGTGCCACCGCACTCCAGCCTGGGTGACAGAGTGAGATTCCATCTCAAAATAAATAAATAAATAAATAATAAAAATAAAATTTTTATATCTTTCCGTGTGCAGGAAAGAGCAAAAAAAAAATAATTTTTTAAAAAATATCTTAAACAATTCTGAAGTGAGGCCGGGCGCGGTGGCTCAAGCCTGTAATCCTAGCACTTTGGGAGGCCGAGACGGGCGGATCACGAGGTCAGGAGATCGAGACCATCCTGGCGAACACGGTGAAACCCCGTCTCTACTAAAAAGTACAAAAAACTAGCCGGGCGAGGTGGCGAGCGCCTGTAGTCCCAGCTACTCGGGAGGCTGAGCCAGGAGAATGGTGTAAACCCGGGAGGCGGAGCTTGCAGTGAGCAGAGATCCGGCCACTGCACTCCAGCCTGGGTGACAGAGCGAGACTCCGTCTCAAAAAAAAAAAAAAAACAAAAAAAAAAAACACAATTCTGAAGTGAATCAAGCTGATATGAAAAATGTTAACATTTGTTAATCTTGGATTGTGGGTGTAAGTTAGGAGGCTCTGATCTGTTCTGCATTTAACATTTGTTTTTATTTTGTTGAAGAAGAAAACAGAAGCTCCTCCTGTCTGCATGGATGGTAGGTGAGCTGGGGATGTTTTCCTGTTTTCTCAGACCTCTCAACTGGACTTAACTGGGTTTGACAGTCTCTTCTATTTATTTATTTACTTTTGAGATGGAGTCTTGCTCTGTAGCCCAGCCTAGAGCGCGATGGCACGCTTTCGGCTCGCTGCAACCTCTGCCCCCCAGGTTCAAGCAATTCTCCTGCCTCAGCCTCTCGAGTAGCTGAGATTACAGGTGCCTGCCACCATGCCTGGTTAATTTTTATATTTTTAGTAGAGACAGGACACATTGGCCAGGCTGGTCTCGAACTCCTGACCTCAAGTTATCTACCCGCCTTAGCCTCCCAAAGTGGTGGGATTACAGGCGTGAGCCATCGTGCCCAGCCTGACAGTCTCTTCTATTACTCAATACAGACGATCCATGATACTCCAAAATTGCCTTCACCTGCTTTGCTGGGGCATTTTTTTTCTCTCCTTAGGGACTGGTTTTCCCCAGGTTTCCAAGTTGCCTGACCTTGGTCTCTCTCTCCACCTTTGCACGGTGCATTCCAACAGTGGGAGATGGCCTGGGCTTGGATCCCTGCCAGCTGTGTGACCTTGGGCCTCAGATTAATGTGCTCTGAGCTTTACTTCACACACCTGACCACGAATATGCTAATGCCCTCATGTCATCCGCTTCACTTAAGGATTAAATCTGTTTTTAATTTTAATATTATTTTATTTTATTTTATTTTTATTTTTATTTTTATTTATTTATTTATTTATTTTTTTTATTTTTTTTATTTTTTTTTTTGAGACGGAGTCTCGCTCTGTCGCCCAGGCTGGAGTGCAGTGGCCAGATCTCAGCTCACTGCAAGCTCCGCCTCCCGGGTTCACGCCATTCTCCGGCCTCAGCCTCCCGAGTAGCTGGGACTACAGGCGCCCGCCACCTCGCCCGGCTAGTTTTTTGTATTTCTTAGTAGAGACGGGGTTTCACCGTGTTAGCCAGGATGGTCTCGATCTCCTGACCTCGTGATCCACCCGTCTCGGCCTCCCAAAGTGCTGGGATTACAGGCTTGAGCCACCGCGCCCGGCCATTATTTTTATTTTTTGAGATGGAGTCTCGCTGTCCCCCAGGCTGGAGTGCAGTGGTGTGATCTCGGCTCACTGCAAGCTCCGCCTCCCGGGTTCACGCCATTCTCCTGCCTCAGCCTCCTGAGTAGCTGGGACTACAGGCGCCCGCCACCTGCCCGGCTGATTTTTTGTATTTTTAGTAGAGACGGAGTTTCACCGTGGTCTTGATCTCCTGACCTTGTGATCCGCCCGCCTCGGCCTCCCAAAGTGCTGGGATTACAGGCGTGAGCCACCGCACCCGGCCTATTATTTTATTTTTGTATGTGTGAGACAGAGTCTCCTTCTGTTGCCCAGGCTGCAGTGCAGTGGCACAATCACAGCTCACTGTGGTCTTGAGCTCCTGGGCTCAAATAATCCATCCACCTCACCCTCCACCTCACCCTACTGAGTAGCTGGAACTACAGGTGTGCAACACCACACCTAGTTAATTTTTTCTTTTTATTATTACTATTTTTTGAGACGGAGTTTTGCTCTTGTTGCCCAGGCTGGAGTGCAATGGCATGATCTCAGCTCACCTCAACCTCCACCTCCCGGGTTCAAGCGATTCTCCTGCCTCAGCCTCCTCCTGAGTAGCTGGGATTACAGGCATGCGCCACCATGCCCAACTAATTTTGTATTTTTAGTAGGGGTTTCTCCATGTTGATCAGATTGGTCTTGAACTCCCGACCTCAGGTGATCCACCTGCCTCGGCCTCCCAAGGTGCTGGGATTACAGGCACGAGTCACTGTGCCTGGCTTTTCATCTTTGAAACTGAGTCTCGCTCTGTCGCCCAGGGTGGAATGCAGTGGCGTGATCTTGGCTCACTGCAACCTCCACCTCCCAGGTTCAAGCGATTTTCCTGGCCCAGCTTCCAGAGTAGCTGGGATTACAGGCATGTGCCACCATGCCTGGCTAATTTTTTTTTTTTTTTTGAGATGGGGTCTCACTCTGTTGCTTAGGCTGGAGTGCAAGGGTGCGATCTCGGCTCAGGGTAACCTCCGCCTACTGGGTTCAAGTGATTATCCTGCGTCAGCCTCCCGAGTAGCTGGGATTACAGGTGCCCGCCACCATGCCCAGCTAATTTTTTGTAGTTTTAGTAGAGACGGGGTTTCACTACATTGGCCATGCTGGTCTCTAACTCCTGACCTCAGGTGATCTGCCCACCTCGGCCTCTCAAAGTGCTGGGATTACAGGCATAAGTCACCGCGCTGGCCTTTGGTAGGAAAATTTAAGAGGGTGGCAAAAACTTAAGATACACAAAATGTTTGTACAATTTTTTTATCTTTTTATTTTTTATTTTTTGAGATAGGGTCTTGCTATGTTGCCCAAGGTGGTCTGGAATTCCTGGTCTCAAGCGATCTTTCTGCTTCAGCTTCCTGAGTAGCCCCAAATAGCCAATAGTTATTGTTGTTTTTTGTTTTGAGACGGAGTCTTGGCTCTGTCACCCAGGCAGGAGTGCAATGGCACAATCTCGGCTCACTGCAACCTCCACCTCCCGGGTTCAAGCATTTCTCCTGCCTCAGCCTCCCAAGTAGCTGGGATTACAGGTATGTGCCACCACGCCCAGCTACTTTTGCATTTTTAGTACAGACAGGGTTTCTCCATGTTGGTTAGGCTGGTCTCAAACTCCTGATCTCAAGTGAACCGCCCTCCTTGGTCTCCCAAAGTCCTGGGATTATAGGCAGGAGCCATAGTACCTGGCTGATCCTTTCTTTACTTGGCATTTTCTTTTTTTTTTTTTTTGAGACAGAGTGTTGCTCTGTCACCCAGGCTGGAGTGCAGTGGCGCGATCTCGGCTCACTGCAAGCTCCGCCTCCCAGGTTCATGCCATTCTCCTGCCTCAGCTTCCCAAGTAGCTGGGACTACAGGCGCCTGCCACCACGCCCGGCTAATTTTTGTGTTTTTAGTAGAGATGGGGTTTCACCATGTTGGCCAGGGTGGTCTTAAACTCCTGACCTCAGGTAATCCATCCACTTTGGCCCCACAAAGTGCTGCAATTACAGGTGTCAGCCACCACGCTCGGCCTGCAAAACCCTACCTTCACAAAGTTTTTAAAAATTAGCTGGGCATGATAGGTAACAAGAGTCACACCCTGAAGAAGGAAAGAAGAAAGTGGAGGGAGAGAGGGAGGAAGATAGGAAAATAAATCTGCCAGGGTCTAATGAAGCTCAGTGACGATGCCACCATGCTACTCCTAGGATCTAATGAAGCTCAGTGACGATGCCACCATGCTACTCCTAGGTATTTAAAAGAAATGAAAATTTATCTTCCCCAAAATACTCTTACAGTACAAGTTTATTAACAGTGGCCAAAGACCAGAAACAATCAATTAGCCAAGAACAGGTGGGTGAAACTATATTGGCTACATTACAGTATAGCCACACAATGAAATACCACTCAGCAATGAAAACGAGCTGTTGATATCCCCACAACACAGACAACTCTCAAAAACACTTTGTTGGGCCCAGGCATAATGGCTGATGTAATCCTAGCACTTTGGGAGGCTGAGATGGGCAGATCACATGAGGCCAGGAGTTCGAGACCAGCCTGGCCAACATGGCGAAACCCCGTCTCTACTAAAAATATGAAAATTAGGTGGCGGGCGCCTGCAGTCCCAGCTACTCAGGAGGCTGAGGCAGGAGAATTGCTTGAACCCGAGAGGCGGAGGTTGCGGTGAGCACAGATCGCGCCACTGCACTCCAGCCTGGGTGACAGCCAGACTCCGTCTCAAAAAAAAAAAAAAAAAGTTTTGTTGAGCAAAAGTCAGACACAAAAGACAACCTATTGCATGCTTCTACTTATGTTAAATTCAAGGAGACAAAACTATCATGGAGTGATAGAAATCCAAATACTGCAAAATGTTCTCTCCACTCGAATCATTCCAAGATCCCTATTCTTTTTCAGAGCCTCCACTGTGGAGGACCCCAGGCCGCAGATTGATGGCAACTGGGATAGTTCCGGTTTCAGCGCCCAGCGCAGAAGCCACGCTTCGAAAGGGTGGGGCACACGCCAAGGGGCAACCATCTGGTCTTCAGTTATCAGTACTAAACATGGCGGCTCCCACCGAGCACCACACCCAGATCACGAGACCACGCGCTGCCGGCCCCAGTCTGTCGGCTCACTGGGGCGCGCCTACTTTTAGATTGACCAATGAACGCGAGGCGTAAGGCACGCCCTCTTTCTTCCCGTCTCCGCCAATAATCTCCCGCTCCCTTCCACAGGACCCAATCACTGCTTCAGCCTCTCTTGAATGAGAAGGCAGCGGTCCAGTGAGCAGCGCAGCAGCCCGACGCAAGAGGCAGGAAGCGCGGCAGCTCGTGTCTGAGCGCCCGGCGGAAAACCGAAGTCAGAAGGCTCTCTTAGCAGCACGCGGAGAAGAACGGGGAGCTAGGTGAGCCGCGGATCCCGGGCGCGGGGCAGCGGTGTGGGGACGTCTGACCTGAGAGCGAGAGGACTAGGGAAGACGTTGGGAGCTAAGGGGAGGAGGAGAAAGGGTCGCGAGACGAGGGGGGGCGGGGCGGTTGGTGTGTTAGAGCGCTGTGTGTTGGCCGTTGCGGACCGGGGCGCATGCGCTAGGGGTGGG
This sequence comes from Theropithecus gelada, assembly GCF_003255815.1. Classification (NCBI taxonomy): domain Eukaryota; kingdom Metazoa; phylum Chordata; class Mammalia; order Primates; family Cercopithecidae; genus Theropithecus; species Theropithecus gelada. Next base: position 14,074,352 of record NC_037687.1, on the reverse strand, counting down.
CCGGCCGTTGGCGCGCGGGGCTCGGGGCCGGCTTCTGGGACGGGCTGTCATGGCCGACGGCGCTCCGAGTCCCACTTGGAGTCCGTCAGTCCGTCCGAATAGACCCCACGGCGGCCTGGGGCCATTTGGAGAGGGACGAGGGGGTGACGCCGGGGTCTGGGGCCTGGGTGGGAGAAGTCGGAGCTTCCAGTTTTCAGGGGTTTCTTTGGGTCCGAGGGACTTGACCCTTTTCCCAGTTTACTTGCTTCTTGGTCTACTTTTTACGGGATTCGGGGTTCTGAGATTTGGGGCACATAAGACTTTCTTTTGGAAGGCCGGGCGCGGTGGCTCTTGTAATCTCAGCACTTTGGGAGAGACCAAGGAGGGCAGATCCCTTGAGGTCAGGAGTTCGAGGCGAGCCTGGCCAACATGGTGAAACTCCGTCTCTACTAAAAAAAAAAAAAAAAAAAAAAGCCGAGCGTGGTTGGCGGGCGCCTGTAGTCCTAGCTACGCGGGAGGCTGAGGCACGAGAATCGCTTGAACCCGGGAGGCAGAGGTTACAGTGAGCCGAGATGGCGACACTGCACTCCAGCCTGGGTGACAGAGCGAGATTCTGCCTCAAAAAAAGAAAAAAAGACTTTGTTTTGGAAATAGGAGTCCCCAGGTGGGAATAAACTCCGGGGTGGAAAGCCTGCCTGGGGACACTTGAGGGTAAATGGGTGTACGTGGCGTGTCTGGGTTGTGAGTTCCCTGCTGTCACCTTTCAAGTTCATCCGCTTCTGGCGCCTCGGCGGTGGTGGCCACCCACTTTGGGCGGGGAAAACCCCGCCGGATCCTGTTTTGAGTTTTCGATGCTGCCCAGCCCGGTTTCTCGAAAGTTTTGTGTGTTAACGGATTCAGATTGCCCCAATTTATGTTTCTCTGTCTCTCTCTCTCTTTTTTTTTTTTTTTTTTTTTGAGACAGTCTCGCTCTGTCGCCCAGGCTGGAGTGCAGTGGCACTATCTCCGCTCACTGCAACCTCCCGGGTTCAAGCAAGCACATCCGGCTAATTTTTGTATTTGTAGTAGAGACGGGGTTTCACCATATTGGCCAGGCTTGTCTCTTAATTCCTGACCTCAAGTGATACGCCCGCTTCGCCTCCCAAAGTGCTGGGATTACAAGTGTGAGCCACCACGCCCGGCCCCAATTTCTTTTTTTTTTTTTTTTTTTTTTTTT
>NC_037687.1:14027037-14073057 GCF_003255815.1 Theropithecus gelada | reverse complement strand
CTGGAGTGCAGTGGCCGGATCTCAGCTCACTGCAAGCTCCGCCTCCCGGGTTCACGCCATTCTCCGGCCTCAGCCTCCCGAGTAGCTGGGACTACAGGCGCCCGCCACCTCGCCCGGCTAGTTTTTTGTATTTCTTAATAGAGACGGGGTTTCACCCTGTTAGCCAGGATGGTCTCGATCTCCTGACCTCGTGATCCGCCCGTCTCGGCCTCCCAAAGTGCTGGGATTACAGGCTTGAGCCACCGCGCCCGGCCCCAGCTAATTTTTTTTAAAAAATTGTTTTTGTATAGACGAGGTCTCAACTTATTGTCCAGGTTGGTCTCGAACTCCTGGGTTTAAGCCATCCGCCCACCCTGGCTTCTCAAAGTGCTGGGATTACAGAAGTGAGCACCATGCCCGTCCTGCCGCAAATTTCTTTCCCCACCAGCAAAACAACTTTGCTTTATTTCCTTAAAATACAGCATCTCTTGGCCACCTAGATGTGGAGCCCGGAATAGACTGTGGCTCTTCTCTACCCATGGATTGCTCAGGGGATGTTCCTGTCTTGTGGCATGTCCCACCCTTTCTTTCCTTACCTCATGCCCCTACCCTGGTTACTTCTCTTTCATTTGGTGACTGGTGTTCCCTGCTGCTGGTCTTAACCTCCCCCTTCATCTGTGGAGTAAATTACAGTACTCTTGGGCAGATCCTGATTGAGTGACTCAGCTCCAACCTAATTAGCAATTCCCTATTGCTTAGCAAGTACACATGCCCAGGCTGGGCGTGGTGGGTGGCTCATGCCTGTAATCCCAGCACTTTGGGAGGCAGAGGCAGGAGGTTTGCTTCAGTCCAGGAGTTCACGACCAGCCTGGGAAACATGGTGAAACCCTGTCTCTACTAAAAATACAAAAATTAGCCAGGCGTGGTGGCATGCACCTGTAGTCCCAGCTACACAGGAAGCTGAGGTGGGAGACTCACTGGGTCTGGGAGGTCGAAGCTCCAGTGAGCTATGATTGCACCACTGCACTCCACCCTGGGTGACAGAGCGAGACCCTGTCTCCAAAAAAAAAAAGGAAAAAAAAGAAAAAACATGCCCTGTGGCCGACCAGCTCTTCCAGCTTTCTCTTCTGCCCCGACGCCAGCCAGCTAGTCCTACTCTCCATACCCCAAAAGGCTCTGGTGCTTTTTGGACTGACCTTTCTTGGCTCATGTTTTCCCTCCTGCCTGGGAAGTGACCCCTTCAGATTGCCTGTTTGAAGGGTCAGATAAAGAAACCTGCTCAGCTCTGCCTGAACGCCTTTATTCCAGTTCCATTTATTCAGCCTATGCTATGGAGTGCTCATTAGCTATTCTCACAGGGCAGGGCTGACTGGAAGCGGTGCTGTTTTATTTGGGGCTGTAAGGAAATGCCTTTCTGGAGCAAAGGAGGCCCAAAAGAAGTGGGGGATTTGTGACCCAGACAGCAGGAACAGCAAGTGCAAAGGTGCTGAGGTGTGTTTGAGACACAGTAGCAAGGCCGATGAGTGAGGGGCAATGGGGGAGATGAGGTCTGAGTATAGAGGAGTCAGATCAGGAGGGGCCTGGTAGGCTGGCTGTGTGGAAACCTGAGTTTTCTGAGCAGAGCAGTGATGTACTCAGGCTTTTTTTTTTTTTAATTTTTTTTAAAATTTTTTGAGATAGTCTTGCTCTGTCGCCCAGGCTGGAGGGCAGTGGTGTGATCTTGGCTCACTGCAACCTCTACCTCCTAGGTTCAAGTGATTCTCCTGCCTCAGCCTCCCGGGTAGCTGGAATTACAGGTGCCCGCCACCACACCTGGCAAATTTTTGGTATTTTTAGTAGAGACGGGGTTTCACCATGTTGGTCAGGCTGGTCCTGGACTCCTGACCTTAGGTGATCCGCCCGCCTCGGCCTCCCAAAGTGCTGGGATTACAAGCGTGAGCCACTGGGCCTGGCCGTGACTTAGTTTGATAGGATCTTTCTGGCTGCTCTGGGGAGGGGCTGGGGGATGGCAACAAGGAAACCAGGGAGGAGGCTGTTGGCTTAATTCAGCCAAGAGATGATGGCCTCTGCATGTCCAGCTGACAGTGGTTAAGGAAAATGTAGTATATTGATGAGAAGGAACATTAGGTGACCATGGAAAGAAATGAGGCCGGGTGTGGTGGCTCACACCTGTAATCCCAGCACTTTGGAAGGCCAAGGAGGGTGGATCGCCTGAGCCTGGAAGTTGGAGATCAGCCTGGGCAACATGGTGAAACCCCATCTCTGTTACAAATACAAAAATTAGTGGTGGTGGGTGCCTGTAGCTTCTACTAGGGAGGCTGAGGTGGAAAGATCGCTTGATTGAGCCTAGGAGGCAGAGGTTGAAGTGAGCTTTGATTGGGCCGCTGTACTCCAGTCTGGGCAACAGAGCAAGACCTTGTCTCAAAGAGGGGGAAAAAAAAGGGAGTGCTGATGATGTGCTGGAGCACATTGTGCTGAGTGAAGAAGCCAGACACAGAATGTCACAAATTGTAAGATTTCATTTATGTGAAATATCCACAACAACAAGCAGATCCATAGAAACAGAAAGCAGATTAGTGGTTGCCCGGGGCTGGGGTGGGGTATTTAGGGTATGGATGGGTAAAGGGTACAGGAGCTTTTATTTCAAGGTGATGAAGTATTCTAAAATTGCACGTGTGGTAGTGGTTGCACATGTTGGTTCTACACTAAAAACCACTGAATTGTCTGCTTTAAGTGGTGAGTTGTATAGCGTGTAAATATCTCTGTGAAGTTTTTTTTTTTTTATTTAGGCTGGAGTGAGGTGGCATGATTTTGGCTCATCACAACCTCTGCCTCCCGGGTTTAAGCGATTCTTCTGCAGCAGCTTCCCGAGTAGCTGGGATTATAGGCGCCTGCCACCACACCTGACTAAATTTTTGTTATTTTTAGTAGAGATGGGGTTTCACCATGTTGGTCAGGCTGGTCTGGAACTCCTGACTTCAGGTGACCCGCCCGCCTTGGTCTCTCAAAGTGCTGAGATTACAGGCATGAGCCCCCGCGCCTGGCCTGTAAAGCTGTTCTAATTAAAAATAGTAATAACAAGGCCAGGCGCAGTGGCTCACGCCTGTAATCCCAGCACTTTAGGAGGCCTAGGCGGGCGGATCATGAGGTCAGGAGTTCGAGACCAGCCTGACCAACATGGTGAAACCCTGTCTCTACTAAAAATACAAAAATTATTTGAGCGTGGTGGCAAGCACCTGTAATCCCAGCTACTCAGGAGGCTGAGGCAGGAGAATCTCTTGAACCCTGGAGGCGGAGGTTGCAGTGAGCCGAGGTGCCACTGCGCTGCAGCCTGGGTGACAGAGCAAGATTCCGTCTCAATAATAATAAAAAACAGGTGATAGCACATTGGGGCCAGCATGGTAGCATAGGTGAGAACTGGCCAGAGGGCCTTGATGGGATTCACTGCCTCATGGACAGGGATGTTGAGAGAAAGAAAACAGCCATTGAGAGAATGGAATTGCTGTTTCTGGGCTGGGATTGAGTGACAGTGGGGCCAGAAGTGGCTTAGGATCCTCAGCATCCTGCCTCAGGAAGAATTGTAGCAGCTGCAGCCCTCTGCTCCACCCCCCACTGGAGTCTGGGGTAGGGGAGGAGGATGAAAGACAATTGTACTCATGTTTGGGTCCCTTGCACCCAGCAGGCACTTGGTATGCATTAGATTAATAAAGCAAAGAGGTAGGCAGACTTTGTATTAATTCCATTTTCCATCTTCTCAGCTTTATTTTTATTGGCCCAGGCCCAATAGGAGGCCTTTCATGAGAGCACTTAATTATTCCCCTGTGCAGACCACAGAGAGCGGGAGAAGCTGGGGCTGGGCAGATACTGCTTGCTCTCTTGCAAACTTAGTTCCCGCCAGCATCCTGGCAGCCCTACCCCTGGGGTCTTTGGGCTCCCGCCCCATGAAAGCCCAGTGGGTTCCTTGCGGAGTGATAGGGAGGGGGCTTCTCTGGGCTAGGTAGCCCGAGGAGGTTCACTGGAGCTGAGGCTTGCGTGTGGAGAAGGCGGCATTTGTGCAGAGACCTGGGGGCCGAGCATTGCTGGTGGTGACAACCGAGGTCAAAGGCTTGGGGCAGGAGCTCCAGGGGTCTGAGTAGCTGAACAAGGCTGGGGGTGGTGTGGGATGAGGTGGGCAGGGGTCAAACCAAGGGGATTGCCTGACCTGTGGTGAGAGTTGGGATTTTAACTCTGCAAGCCATGGGAAGCCCTTGGAGGTGGAGGGTGTTCTGTCTGTGGGTGTGGCAAGCGGGGCATGGGGGAGAGATAGGGTGGCTTGGGGGTGCGGAGGTGAAGACAGGGCGAAGCTACGAGATGCAGCCCAGGTGGAGCTGACAGGCTGGCTTATGGAAGGAGGTGGTAGAGAATGCCGTTTCAATGAAGCTTCATCATCCTGTGCCCACTCGTGGGACCCTGCCTCTCTCTCTTCTCAGCATCATGGCAGAACAGGATGTGGAAAATGATCTTTTGGATTACGATGAAGAGGAAGAGCCCCAGGCTCCTCAAGAGAGCACACCGGCTCCCCCTAAGAAAGACATCAAGGGATCCTACGTTTCCATCCACAGCTCTGGCTTCCGGGACTTTCTGCTGAAGCCGGAGCTCCTGCGGGCCATCGTGGACTGTGGCTTTGAGCATCCGTCTGAGGGTACGCCTTCTGGGTGTCATCCTTTTGCCCAGGTCCTCACCAAGACAAGACCAGCCCTGCCCGCCCAGAGCGGTGCTGCCTCCAGTGTGCCGTGGGTGAGGGAGGGGCCTGCCCGCCCCTTGGATCAGTTGTGCCCAGCAGGGCCTATGGCTGCTCTCAGCACCGGGGTGCTCTGCTTTGACCAGGCAGATACCCTAGCCCTGCAGGTGTCTGTGGCCTTGTCCGGACTTGGCCTCTTCTGATTGCCCTCACTGTGGGCCCCCTGGTCAACTGGTGAGCAGCCTGCACGGGGGTGTGTCCAGGTTCTCGTCTCTCACGCTCTGCTTCTCCTGCAGTCCAGCACGAGTGCATTCCCCAGGCCATCCTGGGCATGGACGTCCTGTGCCAAGCCAAGTCCGGGATGGGCAAGACAGCAGTCTTCGTGCTGGCCACCCTACAGCAGATTGAGCCTGTTAACGGACAGGTGGGTGGGCTCCTCCCTTCCCAGCCCCACCCTACCTGTGGCGGCCGAAGTAGAGGGGCTGGATGAGGTGGCTCACACCTGTTAGCCCATCGCTTTGGGAAACCGAGGCTGGAGGATTGCTTGAGGCCAGGAAGTCGAGGCTGCAGTGTGCTATGATCCTACCACTGCACTCCAGCCTGGGTGACAGAGGGAGACTATCTCAAAATATAGAGTAATCAGTTATAACAAAAATCAGAAATTGCCAATAAGCCAAAATAACTGGAAAGTGCCCACAGTTTGCCCCTTGCCCCAGAGGTATTGCTGCTGTTTTGCTGTGCCACCTACCTAGAGAGTGTCCATCTATGAAGGTTGGGTTGCCCCGAATACAGCTGTCACTGCTGTCCTTGCTGTTAGGCCCTGGCTGTCTTCTCCCTTTATCTTGTGTGCCACTATCTTGGGGAGACACTTCAGTGAATTCTGGTGTCTTGCTCCTGAGTCAGGTCGGGTGCACATCTTTGGGCCTCATATTGGCGCCCGTGCGCTTGTTATCTCAGAGCACATCCTGACGGATGAAGGTGCCGTGGAGAGCTGCGGTGTGGTCCAGTGTCTGGTGGCATGGGTGGGAAGACCGGGGCTGGGGCCGCCTGAGTGCCGAGATTCAGGAAATCCTTAAAAAGCTGGGTCCCACGTCACCCGGGCAGGCCAGGTCTAACCATTATGCGGGCCATTTTCTGTTTCTCGTTGCGGGTCCTGGTGTTGGGAGACAGGTTTCAGTAGCTGTGGGAGGGTATAGGGAGTGAGGGTTGGAGAAGGGCCGTGAGAAGGGGGAGGCATTTGGACCGGGTCTTCAAATGGCCTATGATGTTGGGTGCAGTATGTTGGGGGGACTGGGTTGGGTGGACTCTGGTGGGGGAGGGGTTTAGGATACTGCCTGAGGGCCCTTTTCTCGTGCGACTTCCCAGGTGACGGTCCTGGTCATGTGCCACACGAGGGAGCTGGCCTTCCAGATCAGCAAGGAATATGAGCGCTTCTCCAAGTACATGCCCAGCGTCAAGGTGAGCCCCTCAGGTTGGACTTGGTCAGGCGCCGCTTGGTTTCTGCAGCTTTGTTAGCCTCGGCTCTGGCCCAGCCAGCATTTACCAAACTTGGCAGGGGCAGCTGCCTTTGAGGTTTGCGGTGGTTTTTGCTCCTTAAAAGCCTGATGAATTATGCATGGCTCCCAGGGGCCTGTGCAGGTCCCAGCCTGGGGCTTCCTTTGAGTGGAGCCCCGGGAGGCGCTCAGGCCTGCCTTGGTCCTCTGAGGCCTCCTGTTCACAGGTGCTGGGGTTGGGTATTAGGTGCCCTCAGGGGCTGCTGGGGCTGAGCTGGTTGGGGCCTTGGGCCAGGTATCAGCATGGAGCAGCTTCCTCCTCCTCCTCCCCATAGGTGTCTGTGTTCTTCGGGGGTCTCTCCATCAAGAAGGATGAAGAAGTGTTGAAGAAGAACTGTCCCCATGTCGTGGTGGGGACCCCGGGCCGCATCCTGGCGCTCGTGCGGAACAGGAGCTTCAGCCTAAAGAATGTGAAGCACTTTGTGCTGGACGAGTGTGACAAGATGCTGGAGCAGCTGGGTGAGTCATCTGCCCTTGCAGCCTCAGCTGGAGAGTCAGTGACTAGGCGGGCCCTATAGCAGGCGGAAGACTCTTGAGTGGGTCACATGGGTGGCTGGCAGGCGGGGCTCCTGTGGTGATCTTAGGGAAAGCTCTGCTGCTGGCAGAGGGACGTGCTGTTTCTGAGCCCGAGCCGAATGGGACCACGGGACCCAAATAAGCCCCCGTCCCTCCTGGACATAAAGGCACGCGCACATACCTCTAGGAGTGTGAGACTTCTGCCACCTGTTGGGTTGGTTCTAGGCCCCACCTGCCCTCAGGGAGCCTCGACAGGGCCGGTGGGAGATGGGCTTGTGTCCTGGGAGGCAGCTGCAGCTCTCACCCCAGCGGCTGTCTCTGCCTCAGGCTCCCCTCCCTGAAGCGTGTCTCGAGGCGCACGGGCACGGCTGCTCCGCGCCAGCGCGTAAGTGGATTGCAGCTCCTCCCGCGCCTGCGCTCGCTGGCCACCCCCCAGCCCCTCAGGCACCAGGACTGGCCACTCCCGCGGCTCACTCTGCCCTCGTCACGGTGCCACTGGCTCCCTGGCACAGGTTGGGAGGGGTCTGGGTCTGGTCTGGGGTGGGGGTCCTGCATGGCAGACGCTCATGCCCACGCATGTCTTGCCCTCCCCACCCAGACATGCGGCGGGATGTGCAGGAGATCTTCCGCCTGACACCACACGAGAAGCAGTGCATGATGTTCAGCGCCACCCTGAGCAAGGACATCCGGCCTGTGTGCAGGAAGTTCATGCAGGATGTGAGTAAGGCGAGAGTGGCAGCTTCGGCCTTCCCCAGGGGCCTGGAGCCTGGGGCCCCAGGACACCCGCACAGCCCACATGCCTCGGAGGATGCTGGGATGCTGGGAGCCGGCGGAGCCTCCTTTCCTCCCCTCGGTCTTGTCAAACTGGGAGTCAAGCTTGGTCCACACCTGAGCCGGGCCAGAGCTTACATCCAGGTTTTGAGCGATGTTTACTGAGGTCTGGTGCAGGAGGCCCTCTGGGAAGCGTCGCACAAAGGAGTCGCCCACTGGAAGGTTCTGGGCAGGCGAGATGCCCAGAGGTGATCCCTGCCCGCCCCTCCCACCTCCCTTCCCACACAGCCCATGGAGGTGTTTGTGGACGACGAGACCAAGCTCACGCTGCACGGCCTGCAGCAGTACTACGTCAAACTCAAAGACAGTGAGAAGAACCGCAAGCTCTTTGATCTCCTGGACGTGCTGGAGTTTAACCAGGTGACACTTCCATCAGCCCGTCCTGGGGCTCTGGACCATCGGGAGGTCGCTGGGCCGCTGGACTGTGTGTCCCTGACCGCCACTCCTTCCTTCAGGTGATAATCTTCGTCAAGTCAGTGCAGCGCTGCATGGCCCTGGCCCAGCTCCTCGTGGAGCAGAACTTCCCGGCCATCGCCATCCACCGGGGCATGGCCCAGGAGGAGCGGTGAGTGCGAGCCACCCGCCAAGGCTGCAGGGAGCGCCACCCAGGAGCCCAGTGTCTGACGGCCTCCACTTGTTTCTCCTGCACCCCAGCCTGTCACGCTATCAGCAGTTCAAGGATTTCCAGCGGCGGATCCTGGTGGCCACCAATCTGTTTGGCCGGGGGATGGACATCGAGCGAGTCAACATCGTCTTTAACTATGACATGCCTGAGGACTCGGACACTTACTTGCACCGGGTGAGCGGCCTCACGGGCATGTCGCTTTCCCCTGGCGGTGGGGTGGGGCCCCAACCCTGCTTTTCCTCAAGTCCTGAGGTGGTTTTTTTTTTTTTTTTTTTTTTTTTTTTTTTTTTTTTTGAGACGGAGTCTTGCTCTGCCGCCCAGGCTGGAGTACAGTGGCCGGATCTCAGCTCACTGCAAGCTCCGCCTCCCGGGTTCACGCCATTCTCCTGCCTCAGCCTCCCGAGTAGCTGGGACTACAGGCGCCCGCCACCTCGCCCGGCTATTTTTTGTATTTCTTAGTAGAGACGGGGTTTCACCGTGTTAGCCAGGATGGTCTCGATCTCCTGACCTCGTNCGGGGTTTCACCGTGTTAGCCAGGATGGTCTCGATCTCCTGACCTCGTGATCCGCCCATCTCGGCCTCCCAAAGTGCTGGGATTACAGGCTTGAGCCACCGCGCCCGGCCTAGTCCTGAGGTGTTATCTGTGGCCTGACCCTGATCCTGTCTGCCTGCAGGTGGCCCGGGCGGGTCGCTTTGGCACCAAAGGCCTAGCCATCACTTTTGTGTCTGACGAGAATGATGCCAAAATCCTCAATGACGTCCAGGACCGGTTTGAAGTTAATGTGGCAGAACTTCCAGAGGAAATTGACATATCCACATACAGTAAGTGCCTTGGGCAGGGCAGGGGGCTGAGGCAGAGGGTTCCTACCCCGGCCCTTCGGTTCACCGCTTCCTGTGTCTTACAGTTGAGCAGAGCCGGTAACCACCACGTGCCCCGGCAGTCCAGAGCCGCCCACCCGGAGCTGCCCACCCAGAGCCGCCCGCATGCAGCTTCACCTCCCCTTTCCAGGTGCCACTGTTGAGAAGCTAGAAATTGTGTGAGAATAAACTTGTTATTATGGAAACCTGGCTCCCACACCATCTGTTTCTTAGTCATCTTGGCCTTTGACAGACACCCTGGGCCTGGCGTCTGAATCACCACCAGCAGGCAAGGCCATCTTCTGTATGCATGTGTTTAATTTTAAGTGTCAACATTGAAAAGTTTGAACAGATAAAAACACATTACACAACATCCACAACCTTTACAACAGTGAGAACCTCCTGCCTGGGCAGGCAGGGCAGGCCTCTGTACCGTGAGCCTCAGGCAGTGGCCCCAAGGGGCTCTGCCATGGGGCCTCTGACATCAGTCTTCGCTTAAGAAGGAAGCTGAGCCCCAGCACCTAGTCTTTTCAGTTCTGCAGCAGACGTGAGAGGAAAAGTCCAGGCCGGGACGAGCCCTCAGTCTGTCCTGAGTACTAGCCCCAGGTGCCAAGGCAACGTGCTGCAGCCCTGGGCCAGCCCCTGTACTTGCCCTGGGTCACAAGGTGGAGGAGAGAGGCAGCCAGCAGTAGGACCAGTGGCTCCGGCTCCACCCCACTGGGTGTCCTGGGCTTTGATGCCAGACTATAGCTGCCACTCCCTCCTGGTGGCACACACGGGGCTTAGGGAGGGAGGGTGGAGGGAGCAGAGCGGTGGACGAAGGGAGGATGGATGGTCTTCGTGTACAAAGCTGCTGCGGCCACAGGAGCTGCTGGACCGTCCAGAACCACGTGCTTTCATATGCCAGACTCTGACGCCCGGAGGGCCTGGAGAGGAGAGCCCAGTGAGACCTGAGCCCTGCCAGCCCTGGTGCCTTCCTGCCCACACACCCGCTCCAGGCGCAGCCCCTTACCCGGGTCTGATTGTGGCCAGTGCCAGACGTGGTAGAGGTGAATTCTGAGTACTTGCTCCCGCTGGCAACTAGGCAGGCCCACTTCCGGTATTCCTCCCGAACCTGCCGGCCCAGATACCCAGTCAGGGCAGGAGCAGACCCTGGGACCGTGCATGCTCCTCCCCATGCTCTGCCTTTAAGCCCCACCTTGGTGTTTTTGTGTGTGTGTTTTTTTTTTTTTTTTTTTTTTGAGATCGGGTCCCCCTGTCGCCCGGGCTGGAGTGCAGTGGCACTATCATAGTTTACTGCAACCTTGAACTCCTGGGCCCAGGTGATCCTCTTGTCCCAGCCTCCTGAGAAGCTGAGGTTATGGGTATTCACCACCACACCCGGCTATCTTTTTTTTTGAGATGAGTTTCACTGTCCCCCAGGCTGGAGTGCAATGGTGCCATCTTGGCCCACTGCAACTGCCGCCTCCCAGTTCAAGTGATTCTCCTGCCTGAGCCTCCCAAGTAGCTGGGACTACAGGCATGTGCCACCGTGCCCGGCTAATTTTTGTATTTTTAGTAGAGATGGGGTTTCACCACGTTAGCCAAGGCTGGTCTTAAACTCCTGACCTCAGATGATCTGCTCACCTCGGCCTCCCAAAGTGTTGGGATTACCGGCGTGAGCCACCTCGTCTGGCCTCACCCTGGCTATCTTTGAATTTTTTGGTAAAGACAGCGTCTGGTTATGTTGCCCAGGCTGGTCTCGAACTTCTGGACTCAAGCAATCCTCCCCCCTCAGCCTCCCAAGTAGGTGGGAGGATGACAGGTGTGTGCCACCGTGCCCAGGCCCCCACCTTCTTGTTGAGCAGGCAGTGCAGCAGGTAGAGGAAGGCGCCCTGCAGGCAGTTGAGGATGGTGAACACATAGGTCAGCACCAAGCTCCGATCATCGAAGATGAACAGGCCAAAGACCCAGGTGCAGCCCAACAGGAAGAGCTGCGCGATGGCAGTGATGGTCAGCGCCCTGCGGGGAGGGGGGTTGCAGTGTGGGCCCCCACATCACCTCCAGCTTCATGCCCCTCACCCCGGCCCCGCCTCCAAGTCCTCCCAGCCCCTCCTCTCACCTCGCCTTCTTTAATTTCTTCATGTCTGGATTGATTTCAGAAAACTTCTGAGTGAGCTTCCAGACGGTAGTCACGAAAATGACAGCATTGCACTGGGCGGGGGAGCAGATTGTGGGTTAGAGGTCGAGAGCGATAGTCCAGGCGGGCCTGGGCCCATGGCGCTTGGGCTTTGGTGGAGGGGGAGTGGACACTTACCAAAATGATAAAGGTCACAGGCCCCAGGAAGCTCCAGAGGAAGCCCTGCTCAAAGTCCAGCCAGCAGCTGTGAGGTAAGGGAGGGGTCCCATCAGTGTCCCAGGAAGCCAGAAGCAGAACCGAGGGCAGCTGGACATCGTGCGTGGCACTGCTTGTGAGCCCCGGGCCTAGCACCCCGCCCTCCCCCTGCCCCACCTCGTTGCACTCACTATCTGGGGCGGCCGTAGCCCTTGCTGTAGACGGCAGCCGAGACGCCCACGATGAGCAGGGGCACGCCATAGCCGATCAGGCAGAGCCAGCGCGTACTCAGGCCCTGGCCCTGGAACACGCGCACCACAAGAAAGTAGAGCTCCAGGCCCTCGAGGCTCATCCAGCAGAAGGCGGCCAGGAAGCAGTAGTGCAGCAGCCCGGCCACCAGGCGGCAGCGCAGCCCCACCTGCGGGGCGGGGACGGAGGGGCGGGGCGACGTCAGCGCGGGGCGGGGCATGCGGCGCCAGGGCCCGAGAGTGGGCGGGACCACAGCCGAAGGGTGGGCGGGTCTGGAGCCGGGCCAGGCTCCCCTCCAGGGCCCATCCCCAACAACGCTCAGAAGCGAGCGGGGACTCGGGGCATGGCCAGGCGGCTCCAAGGCCAGCGCCCTTTAAAGAGACAACCCGACCCCCCGGTGGGCGGGGCCAGATCCAGGACAGGGGCGGGGCCTCATGCCTCCAGGGCCCGCCTACCCGACCGAGCCCCGGGAGTGGGGGGGAGGCTAACCCCTCCCAGGTCTCCCTGACCCCAGAGCTCAGGTGGGAGCCGGGCGGGACCTCACCTGGCCGCCTTCGTTCTCGATGCCGGCCAGGAAGATGGTGGAGCCCACGAAGAGGCAGATGCAGAGGTGCAGGTGTATGGTGGTGCGCGAGCCCTGGATGGGCCGCACCAGCAGGAAGGTGAGGATGCACAGCAGCAGGCAGAAGAGTGACAGCGCCAGTCCCACCCTGGTGATCAGGGTCAGCTTCCAGTCCTAGGAGTGGCACCGGGTGCTCAGGGTTCCTTCAGGGCCTGAGGCCTTTCTGCCCTCTTTGTGGTCCCTTTTCCGCCAACACTCTGACGGACCCACCTCTCTGACCTCCTCCCTTGTCCCTCCTAGATCTGGCCACACTTACCAGCTGGCAGGGGAGTCTACGGATTTCACATTTTTGTGCTTGCTGGGCCTATGGCCTGGACCACAGGCGCTCCCCTTCTCTGCCTAATTGCAGTTTTCGACAAGGCCCAGCTTAACTATGGATTCTACTGAAGTCACATACAGAAAGTGGTGCTCCAGGCTGAGTGCAGTGGCTTACGCCTGTAATCTTAGCACTTTGAGAGGCTGAGGTGGGCGGATCACCTGAAGTCAGGAGTTCGAGACCAGCCTGCCCAACATGGTGAAACCCCGCCTCTACTAAAAATACAAAAATTAGCTGGGCATGGTGGCGTGCACCTGTAATCCCAGCTACTTGGGAGGCTGAGGCAGGAGAATCGCTTGAACACGGGAGGCAGAGGTTGCAGTGAGCCAAGATCACACCACTGCACTCCAGCCTGGGCGACAGAGCAAGACTCTGTCTCAAAAACAATAAAAATAAAAATGAAAATTTTAAAAGGCCGGCATGGTGGCTCACACCTGTAATCACAGCACTTAGGGAGGCCAAGACGGGTGGATCACCTGAGGTCAGGAGTTCAAGACTAGCCCGGGCAACATGGTGAAACCCTGTCTCTATTAAAAATACAAACATTACTCAGGCATGGTGGTGCACGCCTGTAATCTCAGCTACTCAGGAGGCTAAGGCAGGAGAATCCCTTGAACCTCACTAGCTGAGATTGCGTCACTGCACTCCAGCCTGGACGACAGCCGTCTGAAATAAAAAAGGCAAGTGGTGCTCCCTTGGAATGCTCTACACGGGGAGCTTTTACTTGACATCTCACAATTGGTACAGGATGGACAGGCAGAGGAGCTACTGGCTGCACCTGATGTATAGTTTCTGGGTTGTAGAGAAGACGCCAAAGGAAGAGGATGCGAGGGGTGTGATGTGGGGACACCTGGGCTGTGCAACCATGCAGACATATCTGAGCAACCAGCAGGGCTCCATGGAGAACTAGCTGCCTATCTGGTTGCTGCTGGACCTTGTTACCTGTGGGCGCTTGAGGATGGCCCCAGCTGCTCACCTCCAGGTCATAATGAGCCATGAGGATCGCAAAGCTGCTCAGGTGGCTGCATTGGCAGGTGGTGCTACCGTTCCTGCTGCCCAGCACCCGGCAGCCCTCGGTGGCCCAGTGCCCTCCCCTGTTGCTGTCACTCTTCCAGAAGGCACAGATCAGCTCCTGCCGTGGCCCAGGCATCACGTCCTATGGGCAGATGGGGGTGGTCAGAGAGGTTGGCCTGGAGCTCACTCTTAGGTCCTGGGCTTGCGCTGAGCCCAAGAGGGCTGCTTGTTTACTAGATGAGTATTGACTGA
Organism: Theropithecus gelada; assembly: GCF_003255815.1. Taxonomy (NCBI): domain Eukaryota; kingdom Metazoa; phylum Chordata; class Mammalia; order Primates; family Cercopithecidae; genus Theropithecus; species Theropithecus gelada. The sequence goes on along the minus strand of NC_037687.1, from coordinate 14,059,208 downwards.
GCGCCTACTGAATGTAACAGTTTGGAGACACAGCAGTGAACGCCGCAGACACAAGCACCTACCCTTGTGAGGTTGACATAAGAGTGGGAGAGGAGGCCGGACACAGTGGCTCATGCCTGTAATCCCAGCACTTTGGGAGGCCAAGGCGGGCGGATCACCTGAGGTCAGGAGTTTGAGACCAGCCTGGCCAACATGGCAAAACCCCATCTCTTACTAAAAAATACAAAAATTAGCTGCACGTGGTGGCAAGCACCTGTAATCCCAGCTACTTGGGAGTCCCAGGCAGGAGAATCGCTTGAACCTGGGAGGTAGAGTTTGCCGTGAGCCGAGATTGAGCAACTGCAGTCCAGCCTGGGTGGCAAGAGTGAAACTCCATTTCAAAAAAAAAAAAAAAAAAAAGTGGGAGAGGCAGATTATGTCATAAACCTAATGAATAAGTAACATACATAGTACATTAGAAGGTGGCCAGGCGTGGTGGCTCTCGCCTGTAAGTAATTCCAGCACTTTGGAAGGCCAAGGTGAGAGGATTGCTTGAGGCCAGGAGTTTGAGACCAGCTTTGGCAACATAGCAAGACCTCCATCTCCATTAAAAAAAAAATGTTTTTTTTAATTAACTGGGCATAGTAGTGCACACTTAGAGTCCCAGCTACTTAGGAGGCTGAGGCGGGAGGATCACTGGAACCCAGGAATTCTAGACCAACCTGGGAAACACAGTGAGATCCCTGTCTCTATCAAAAATAAAAAAGTTAACTGGGAGTGGTGGTACATGCCTGTAGCCTCAGCTACTCAAAACTCTGAGGCCAGAGGAATGGATGGGTCCAGGAGTTCGAGGTTGCAGTGAGCTATAATCGCGCCACTGCACTCCAGCCTGGGCCACAGAGTGAGACCCTCCTGTCTAAAAATATAGGTAAGTAAGAAAAGAAAGGCCGGGCGCGGTGGCTCAAGCCTGTAATCCCAGCACTTTGGGAGGCCGAGACGGGTGGATCACGAGGTCAGGAGATCGAGACCATCCTGGCTAACACGGTGAAACCCCGTCTCTACTAAGAAATACAAAAAACTGCCGGGCGCGGTGGCTCAAGCCTGTAATCCCAGCACTTTGGGAGGCCGAGACGGGCGGATCACGAGGTCAGGAGATCGAGACCATCCTGGCTGACACGGTGAAACCCCGTCTCTAATAAAAAATACAAAAAAAACTAGCCGGGCGAGGTGGCGGGCGCCTGTAGTCCCAGCTACTCCGGAGGCTGAGGCAGGAGAATGGCGTGAACCCGGGAGGCGGAGCTTGTAGTGAGCCGAGATCCGGCCACTGCACTCTAGCCTGGGCGGCAGAGCGAGACTCCGTCTCAAAAAAAAAAAAAAAAANGGGAGGCCGAGACGGGTGGATCACGAGGTCAGGAGATCGAGACCATCCTGGCTAACACGGTGAAACCCCGTCTCTACTAAGAAATACAAAAAACTAGCCGGGCGAGGTGGCGGGCGCCTGTAGTCCCAGCTACTCGGGAGGCTGAGGCCAGAGAATGGCGTGAACCCGGGAGGCAGAGCTTGCAGTGAGCTGAGATCCGGCCACCGCACTCCAGCCTGGGCGACAGAGCGAGACTCCGTCTCACCAAAAAAAAAAAAAAAAAAAATGGAGTCACATGGAGAAAGAGCTTTACAGGGAGGGGCCCAGCACATGCAAAGACCCTGGGTTATCTTTGAGGAAGGAGCAGAGTGAGCAGAGACCTTGGCAGGAGGGTCTCTTCCCTCCTTCCCACCGGAGGACTCAAGGTGGGAGAAGGCGAACAGGATGGGGAAGTTGAGTTCCTTGGTGTTGTTGTGGCTCAGAAAGACGGAGTTGACGGCCGACAGGCGTCTGAGTCGGACACCGCGGATGTTGCTTTCATAGATCTCCTCCAGCTCAGCTTGCTTCTTGGAATGCAGGTTCAAGGAGGCATTGGCCAGCAATGTCGTCATGTTCTGGATGGAGAGGATGCCCGCCACGGCGGGGCCTGGGGAACAGACACGCTCGCTGCCTACTCCTATTGTCCTCCTCCCATGCTGTATCCTCCCTCCCAAGATGGCCCAACTCAGGCTCAGCCAGCCCTCCACGATGACGCCAGGAGCCCCTCCCGATGAGTCAGTTTCTAGCTGTTCCTTTATTTATTTATTTTTGAGATGGAGTTTCGCTCTTTCGCCCAGGCTGGAGTGCAGTGACGCAATCTCAGCTCACTGCAACCTCCACTCCCCAGGTTCAAGCGATTCTTCTGCCTCAGCCTCCCGAGTAGCTGGGATGAAAGGCACCTGCCACCACACCCAGCTAATTTTTGTATTTTTAGTAGAGATGGGGTTTCACCATTTTGGCCAGGCTGATCTCGAACTCCTGACCTCGGGTGATCCACCTGCCTCAGCCTCCCAAAGTGCTAGGACTACAGGCATGAGCCACTGCGCCTGGCTTTTTTTTTTTTTTTTTTTTTTTTTTTTTTTTTAAGACAGGGTCTCACTATGTCGCCCAGGCTGGAGTGCTTTGGCGTGATCATAGCTCATAGCAGCCTTAACTTCCCGGTCTCAACTGATCCTCTCACTTCAGCCTCCCGAGTAATTGGCACTACAGGCACAGGCCACCACACCCAGCTAATTTTTGTAATTTTTGTAGAGACCAGGTTTCACCATGTTGCCCAGGCTGGTCTTGAACTTCTGAGCTCAAGCGATCTACCCACTTCTGCCTCCCAAAATGCTGGGATTGCAGGCATGCCCGGTCAGTTGTTCCATATTCTGAACCTCACCCTGGCCCCATCCCAGCTCCTCCATCTCTTTCCCACAGGCTCCCGTTTCAGACGGCCACTGCTACCTGGGTCCTTGGCTCCAGCTGCCACAGCCCAATTCAGCTTCATGCGTGCATTGCTCTGACCCATAGTGACGTTCTTGTCCGCCTGCTTCTGGATCATCAGGGTCAGCTCTGAGGGGAGAGGGGCAGTAGTGATTAGGGACCCCGGGTACCAGGTGGGGCCCAGGGTTAGGGCAGGGCAGGCCAAGGTCTCACCTGTGTTCGAAGGGGAAAGGTAGGTGAAGGGGCCTTCAGGCAGGGTCTTGGCCAGGATCCTCAGGATGTCTTCAAGGTTTGAGAGCAGCTGGGTGGCTATGAGGTGCCGGACAGATGGGGCCAGGGCCTCTATGTCCCCAGGAGCTTCCATCAGTTCGTCCACCAATTTGATGAGGTTCTACGGGGTGGCGGGTGACAGAATCGCTGGAGCATGGGACCACAGGGGTTGCCTGAAGGACCTGGATCTCACCACCCCCCGCCCACCAGGGGACACCCTGGAGACCCACAGGCACAAGGGAATCACTGAGATCATGCATTAATCAGAAAACAAGTGGCGGATTGTGTATATGCCTCCATGTATGTATGAATCACAGTGCTTAACACTGGTTGGGCACAGCCTGCCTGCCAGGCTCTGTTTTGATTTTCTGTTCTTTTTTTTTCTTTTTCTGAGACAGGGTCTCGGTCTGTCTCCCAGGCTGGAGTGCAGTGGCATAATCATAGCTCACTGCAACCTCCGCCTCCCAGACTCAAGTGATCCTCCCACTTCAACTTTCTGAGTAGCTGGGACTACAGAAGCGTGCCACCACACCCGGCTAGTTTTTGTAATTTTTTTTTTTTTTTGGAGATGGAGTTTCACTCCTGTCGCCCAGGCTGGAGTGTAATGGCACGATCTTGGACCACTGCAACCTCCGCCTCCTGGGTTCAAGCAATTCTCCTGCCTCAGCCTCCTGAGTAGCTGGGATTACAAGTGTCCACTACCATGCCCAGCTAATTTTTTTATTTTTAATAGAGATGGGGTTTCACCATGTTGGCCAGGCTGGTCTCGAACTCCTGAACTCCTGACCCACCTCTGCCTCCCAAAGTGCTGGAAGTACAGGTATGAGCCACTGCGCCCGGCAATTTTTGTACTGTTTTGTAGAGATGGATTTCACAATGTTGCCCAGGCTGGTCTTGAACTCCTGGGGTCAAGAGATCTGCCCACGTTGGCCTCCCAAAGTGTTGGAATTACAGGCGTGAGCCACCGCACTCAACCTTTTATTTTATTTTTGAAGACGGGCTCTTGCTGTGTCACCCAGGCTGGAGTGCAGTGGGGCAATCCTAGCTCACTGGAGGCTCCCACTCCTGGGCTCAAGGAATCCTCCTGCCTCCCCAGTAGCTGGGATTACAGGTGGCCACCACCATCCCCGGCAGGCTCTGTTCTAACTCTGTCCGGCACTTTTAATGCATCTGAACCTGCTCTGAAGTGTAAAATACACAACAGATTTCAAAGACTTATTCTAAGAAAAAGAATACAAAATATCTCAGGGTTTAAAAAAAATAATTCCCGGCCAGGCTTGGTGGCTCACGCCTGTAATCCCAGCACTTTGGGAGGCCAAGGCGGGTGGATCACCTGAGCTCGGGAGTTCAAAACCAACCTGACCAACATGGAGAAACCCTGTCTCTCCTAAAAATACAAAATTAGCCGGGCATGGTAGTGCATGCCTGTAATTCCAGCTATTCAGGAGGCTGAGGCAGGAGACTTGCTTGAATCGGGAGGCGGAGGTTTCGGTGAGGTGAGATCATGCCATTGCACTCCAGCCTGGGCAACAAGAGCGAAACTCTGTCTCAAAACAAAACAAAGCAAAAAAAAACAATAACTTTGATTGGGCGCGGTGGCTCACACCTGTAATCCCAGCACTTGGGGAGGCTGAGGCGGGCAGATCACGAGGTCAGGAGATCGAGACCATCCTGGCTAACATGGTGAAACCCCGTCTCTACTAAAAATACAAAAAAGTAGCTAGGCATGGTGGGCGGCGCCTGTAGTCCCAGCTACTTGGAAGGCTGAGGCGGGAGAATGGCATGAACCTTGGAGGCGGAGCTTGCAGTGAGCCGAGATGGTGCCACTGCACTCCAGCCTGGGCAACAGAGCGAAACTCCGTCTCAAAAACAAAACAAAACAAAACAAAACAAAACAAAAAATCATTCCATGTTAAAGTGGTTAATACATTGGATCTATTAGGTTAAATGTAATCTTAACTTTATTTATTTATTTATCTGAGACTGAGTCTCACTCTGTCTCCCAGGTTGGAGTGCAGTGGCACAATCTTGGCTCATTTCAACCTCCGACTCCCGGGTTCAAGTGATTCTCCTGCCTCAGTCGCCCTAGTAGCTGGGACTACAGGTCCCTGCCACCATGCCCGGCTAATTTTTTTGTTATTTTACAAATGGGGTTTCACCATGTTGGCCAGGCTGGTCTTGAACTGCTGACCTCAGGTGATCTGCCCACCTCAGCCTCCCAAAGTGCTGGGATTACAGACTTGAGCCACCATGCTTGGCCTGCAATCTTAACTTTAATTTAACTTTATTTTTACTTTATAAAGTGTAGTTATTGGACAACAGGCACAGTGGTGCACACCTATACTTCCAGTACTTTCGGAGGCTGAGGTGGGAGGATCACTTGAATCCAGGAATTCAAGAACAGCTTGGGCAACATAGCAAGACCCTCATCTCTACAAAAAATAAAAAAATTAGGCACAGTGGCTCACACCTGTAGCCTCAGCTCTTAATACTTGGGAGACTGAGGCGGGAGGATCGCTTGAGCCCAGGAGGTTGAGAATGGAGTGAGCTGTCATTGTACCACTGCACTCCAGCCTGGGTGACAAAGCAAGACCGTATCTCTAAAACTAACTAACTAAATAAATAATCTAGCCACTGGAAAAGTTAAAATTATGTTAAGTGGCTCACATCATTTTTCTACGGTGCTAAACACATATGGGAAAACTTTTTTTTTTTTTTTTTTTTTAAGACAAAGTCTTACTCTCGTTGCCCTGACTGGAGTGCAGTGGCGCAATCTCGGCTCACTGCAACTTCCGCCTCCCAGGTTTAAGCGATTCTCCTGCCTCAGCCTCCTGAGTAGCTGGGATTACAGGTACACACCACCACGCCCAGCTAATTTTTGTATTTTTGGTAGAGATGGGGTTTCGCCATGTTGGCCAGGCTGGTCTTTTTTTTTTTTTTTGGTTGAGACAGAGTCTCGCTTTGTCACCCAGGTTGGGGTGCAGTGGCCGGATCTCAGCTCACTGCAAGCTCCGCCTCCCGGGTTTACGCCATTCTCCTGCCTCAGCCTCCCGAGTAGCTGGGACTACAGGCCCCCGCCACCTCGCCCAGCTAGTTTTTTGTATTTTTTAGTAGAGACGGGGTTTCACCGTGTTAGCCAGGATGGTCTCGATCTCCTGACCTCGTGATCCGCCCGTCTCGGCCTCCCAAAGTGCTGGGATTACAGGCTTGAGCCACTGCGCCCGGCCGGCCAGGCTGGTCTTAAACTCTTGACCTTTGGTGATCCGCCTGCCTCAGCCTCCCAAAGTGCTGGGATTACAGGCGGGAGCCACAGTGCTTGGCCGGGAAAGCCTTTCTATAAGGCTGATCATGTGTCAGGCACTGTTCTCTGAGTCTTACCACTATTAGTTTATTTACCCTTCACACTGACTATATGAAGGAGGCATTATTTTAATGCCTGTGTTGTAGATGAGGCCACGCACAGTGGCTCACGCCTGTGATCCCAGCACATTGGGAGGCCGAAGCAGGAGGATCACTTAAGCCCAGGGGTTCGAGACCAGCCTGGGCAACATAGCAAGACCCCCATCTGGCCGGGTGCGGTGGCTCAAGCCTGTAATCCCAGCACTTTGGGAGGCCGAGACGGGCGGATCACGAGGTCAGGAAATCGAGACCATCCTGGCTAACACGGTGAAACCCCGTCTCTACTAAAAAAAAAATACAAAAAACTAGCCGGGCGAGGTGGCGGGTGCCTGTAGTCCCAACTACTCAGGAGGCTGAGGCAGGAGAATGGCGTAAACCCGGGAGGCGGAGCTTGCAGTGAGCCGAGATCCGGCCACTGCACTCCAGCCTGGGCGACAGAGCAAGACTCTGTCTCAAAAAAAAAAAAAAAAAAGACCCCCATCTATAAATATATTAAATAAATAAATAATAAATAAATAAATTAGCCAGGCATGGTGGTGCGTGCCTTTGGTCCCAGCTACTTGGGAGGCTGAGGTGGGACGGTCACTTGAGCCAGGGAGATTGAGGCTGCAGTGAGCCATGATCTTGTCACAGCCCTCCAGAATGGGCAACAGAGCCAGACCTTGTCTCCAAAAAAAAAAAAACACACACACACAAACAAACAAAAACAAAAAAAACCCACCACAACCCCAAAAACAGATGAGGAAACCGTGGCCCAAAGAGGGCGGCTCACTTGCCTGAGATCACATAGCAAGAAGTGGCAATGGGGGGATTTGAGCTCCTGTGGCCCATCTCCAGGTTCTTAAGTGCTGCAGTCTGTTGCCATTATACCTGGTGTATGTGTGTGTGCGTGCGTCTTCACGTGTCCGAGTGTACATATGTTTGTGTACATACTGTATGTGGTATGTGTATCTTATGCGCATGTACATCTCTGACTAGAGGCCCCTGCTTCGGTTGGGCACTCTCTCTGGCCACATGGAAGCCTCCCCCAGCTGATTCTACACTGTCCTAGGGTCCCCCAGCATCCTGCCCTTACCTGGATGGTGACATTGGCTGAGCTTGTCTTGAAGTCTCTGTCCAGGTCCTGGACTTTGTTGAAGAATTGGGAAAGCGTCTGCAGAGAGAGGAGATGTGGGGGTCAGAGAGCCTGGACGGTGGGTGGGAAACTTAGCAAAAGGAGACAGATGCGGTGCTGTGTGGATGGAGCTCCTGCCACCTCGTCCCTGCGGGGGCCACTCACCTGGCTGTGGACTCCAGGGGGCAGGGTCCAGGTGGGGAAATTCATCTCTGCAGGGAACAAGACAAGCGGCTCATTAGGCGGGAGAGTGTCTGTGTGTGTTGGGGATTGGGGAGCTTCTAGGGTCAGGTCGTACCTTTACAGACAGTGTCCTTTTGGTTATTCGGGATTCCGTGTTTGGGCTCCCAGCCTGGGCGGCAGCGGCAGGTGTACGAACCCACGGTGTTGAAGCAGACGGTGGAATTGTCACACTGATGCAGACCGGAGCTGCACTCGTCCACATCTGAGGACAGGAAGAAGGGAGTCAGGCCCTGTCCGAGCCCAGAGAAGGTCCTGTCTCCTGTCTGTGCCCCCAGCTCGTTCTTCCTGACATTAGTGCCCCCCTTGGAGTGGCGGACGCTGGGTTATGGAAGCGTGGAGAGGCCTGGGCACAGCAGGTGTGCCCCGTGCAGATGTGCAGGTTACGAATATGGTGAAACGTCTTCCTCCCAATGAGTCATCAGCTGTTGCCTGGGGTCCCCCTGAGCCTCCCCCCTCAGTACCCCAGCTCCTTCCCGGGGAGCCCTGCTCTTTTCTCATCTAGCCTCAGAAGAACGAGCGCCTGGCACAGCCGGGCGCCTCCAGCGTTCGTTCCGCTTGGTTCGTGGGGTGCCGTTGAACATGTGGTTAGATGTTTGTGGGTCTCTGGGAACGTGGGATCTGAGCTCTCGACCTTCACAGATGGTATTGTTTGGGCCATTGGGGGACCCCGGAATCGGTTGCCAGCCCGGGCGGCAGCGGCACTGATAGCTGCCCACGTTGTTGAGGCAGTGGGTGGAGCTGTGGCATGGGTTTTGTCCGGAGGTGCATTCATTCACATCTGAGGACAAAGCCAGAGGGTCAAACCCTGTCCCTGACCAGCCCAGGCCTGCCCTCCACTCACTGCACCCACTTCCCTGTCTTTTCATTGCCCCAGACTGAAGACCATTATTGCACGTGTCGCCACCTGGTAACCTTCAGCTTCACCTTCAAAGCATCTTATGATGGTCTTCCTACCAGAAGGGCACAGCAGGGACCATGGTCCCCAGTTTATAGGAGGTGAAAGCAAAAGGGAAACTGAGTCATGGGAGCCGGACTTCCATGACTAAAAACTAAAACCTCTCATCTGCTCCCTCCCTGGTCATGGTGGAGGTTCCCCTTCTCAGAACTGGAAGTGACACCTTCTTCCACTCACACGTGACAGACGAGGAAGGGATGAGGTCTGGGGGCCCACAAGGGCACTCCAAGCCCCAGAGGCCCTGCCGCCTCCCTGCTGTGGCGGGACCTTCCTGGGAGGTGAATCCTTAGGCAGGGGCTTAGCAGGTCCTTGACCTTGTGGGAACCTGCGGATCTTCTCCCTCCTCCTCGGCTGCTTTGCAGGACCTGCCTCGGCTCCATCCCCAGCTCCCGTCCAGCCTCACAGCGTCTTCCCGGGGCCTCTACCTGTGCAGAGCTTCGGGTCCTCAGGTTTGAACTTGAAGCCAGGCAGACACTGGCAGGTGAAGCTGCCGGGGGTGTTGACACAGGTGCCGTAGCTTTTACAGAGCCTTGGGTTCTGCTGACATTCGTCCACGTCTGCAAGAGGAAGGAGAGGGTGAAGGATGCCCGTAGCTGTGAGCAGCTTTCGGGGCTGAGGGTCCGCCACGTTTCCCGGCACGGAAGCATCTGGAAGGCACCACTGTCTCCTCCCTTTTCCAATCCACACAGAGGCATCCTATGGTGAGGGTGGTGGCCCAGGCCCTCTGTTGTCCAGATGTGGCCGGACGCAGCCAAGTCCTCCCTTCTGCTCTGCCTTTCTGGGCAGCTCCAAGCTGGTGTGTCCCAGCCATCTGTGTCCCAGCCTGAGGATTCCGGGCAAAGGCCAGGGTGGGGCCTTCCTGAGAACCAAATGCAAGGGACATGCTGTGCGCCTGGGCAGGACGTGTCTTGGCTCTCAATGGTGGCCCTGGGCCTGACTCCCCCAGGATGGCAGCTCGCTGGCCAAATTCTCAGAATCCTGGTGGCCCTGGCAGGACGGCGCTGTCCCATCCACACTAGCTCTGAGAGCCCAGCTTCATGGGCATGGGCCAAGACCCCTCCCTGAGCCACAGCCCCCATGATGCAGTGCAATGGCAGGGGTGGGGTGAGTGAGCGATGGTGCAGGACAGGCTAGGGCTGCCTGGACAGTGGGCACCAGGCTGGGGTGGACAGTGGGGACTGATGTCCAGCCAAGCAGCCCCGAGTCTACAAAGATGCTTTTTTCTGACCCCCAGGAAGGGATCTACGGGTATGGAAATAGCAGGATGTGGTGAGAATCCATATCTGAGCAGAGCTGGCCGTGAGCGGGGGCTTGTGGCTGGAGAGGGCACCGGTGCCGATGGGTGAGGGGTGGCAGATGTATCTGTCCTCTCATCCCTTGTCATTCCACCAGGGATGGAGACCTGTGGGTCCTGCTGAATGGGGTTCAAGCTTCCATCTCTGTCCCCAAGTGGTCCAGACCAGGACTGGGCTTGGGAGAGGATCAGGCCTGGGGCGATGGTCCCCAGTGACACTCTCTCTTGCCATCTAGTCCAGGCTGGAGCCGCTTCCTTCATCCAATCCTCTGAGTGCCTTTTTTTTTTTTTGAGGCAGTGTCTCTCTCTGTCGCCCAGGCTGGAGTGCAGTGATGTGATCTCAGCTCACTACAACCTCCGCCTCACGAGTTCAAGCAATTCCCCTGCCTCCGCCTCCCGAGTAGCTGGGATTACAGGTGCGCACCACTGCGCCCAGCTAATTTTTCTATTTTTAGTAGAGATAGGGTTGCACCATGTTGGTCAGGCTGCTCTCGAACTCCTGACCTCAAGTGATCCTTCCACATTAGCCTCCCAAAGTACGGGGATTCCAGGCATGAGTCACAGCGCCTGGCCCTCTGAATCCATTTGTGGGGTTCATGTCACCCTGACCACCCCTGGCCACAGCATCCTCCCAAGCTTTGGTCACTGGAGATGCATTTAGGCCCAGGAATTATCAGAGTGGGTGAGGGTGGAGCCTTGAATGGGGAAATGGATGAGGGCTAAATGGCCAGGAAGACGGTCAGGAGGCATCTTCTCCAAGCAAGGTTGTTGGCTGAGATTCCCTCCTCCTGAGATTCTGGACAGGGTTTTGGGGTTCATTATGGTAGGAGTGGGTGTCAGAGGGGTTCCAGGTGTGGCTGAGCTCATGTGAGCCCCAGTGGCAGCAAGTCTCATCCTGGCAGTCCCCGGCGATGGCGGAAAGGATGGATACTGTACTGGAATGCGCCACCCCACGCCATGTCATGAGCCCATGAAATATCCTGAGTGCCAGCCTCCTTTTGTTTTATGCAAATAAGATGCCAGATGGGCAGGGGGATGTTCTGAGCTTCCGATGTGGCCCCCTGTGGAGGCTCCTGAGTCTCGGGGTTGGGACAAAGATGGGTGATCAGGTGTCTAGGATGGCCCTGAGACGCCTGGAGACAGTGGGGTGAGGAGTAGAGGGAGCCACCCCAGGTCTCTGGCCCAGGTGTCAGAGGCCCCATGGGCTGTGACATTGGGTGCACGTGTCCTCAGGTGCAATAGTGAAGCCTGGAGTGCTGAGGTTAAAGGGAGGGGCCCAGGCCCCTCTGAGCTTCTCACCTCTGGTGATAGGTCCTGCTCCAAACCAGCAGGCTGCTGTCTCCATCACCTGCCTTGATGTCCGTGGAGGTCCCTCTATCACCTCAGCCCTGATGTCCACGTCTCTGCCCAGCTGCCTGACTGAGTCCCCTTCTCTCAGTCCAAGCCTGTTTCTTTTTTTTTTTTTTTTGAGACGGAGTCTCGCTCTGTTGTCCGGGCTGGAGTGCAGTGGCCGGATCTCAGCTCACTGCAAGCTCCGCCTCCCGTGTTCACGCCATTCTCCTGCCTCAGCCTCCCGAGTAGCTGGGACTACAGGCGCCCGTCACCTTGCCCGGCTAGTTTTTTGTATTTTTTAGTAGAGATGGGGTTTCACCATGTTAGCCAGGATGGTCTCGATCTCCTGACCTTGTGATCCACCCATCTCGGCCTCCCAAAGTGCTGGGATTACAGGCTTGAGCCACCACGCCCGGCCTTGTATTTTTAGTAGAAACGGCGTTTCACTGTGTTAGCCAGGATGGTCTCAATCTCCTGACCTCGTGATCCACCCGCCTCGGCCTCCCAAAGTGCTGGGATTACAGGCTTGAGCCACCATGCCCAGTCTTCTTTTTTTTTTGAAATGGAGTTTCGCTCTGTCACCTAAGCTGGAGTGCAGTGCTGTGACCTCCGCTCACTGCAACTTCTGCTTCTCAGGATCAAGCGACTCTCATGCCTTAGCCTCCTGAGTAGCTGGGACTACAGACGCAGGCCACTATGCCTGGCTAATTAATTTTTTTTTTTTTTTGGTATTTTTTGTAGAGATAGGATTTCACCTGCTTGCCCATGCTGGTCTGGAACCCCTGGGCTCAAACAATCTACCTGCCTTGGTCTCCCCTTTTATAGGGATGGGATCTTGTTATGTTGCTATGGGCTGGTCTTGAACTCCTGGCCTCAAGAGATCCTTCCGCCTCAGCCTCCCAAAGCACTGGAATTACAAGCATGATAATGTTATCACATCTCACATGTGGACAGAAGTTTCTGAATAAGTATCCTGGCCAATGTCATACACTTGGTTTTCAGGATTTGTCCCAGGCAGCTGGTCCCAGAGTCAGCCCTTAATCCTCACATCGCTCTGCCTCTCTGGGGTGGTGGGGTAGGTACATGCACACTTGTCCCATCTCACTGACCCTATAACCAAGGCCCTGCTCTCTGGATGCTGCCAGAATGGCTGTGGTGACCCCAAATCTCACGGATGGAGAGTCAGAGGACGTGGGGTGGTTCTTACCTTGACACGTGTTCTCGCTCTCATTCTTGAATGTTTTTGCCCCAGAAACAAGCTCATACCCCGGGTTGCACACGCAGTCGTAGCTCCCCTTTGTGTTCCTGCAGTACGAGGATTTTCCGCAAGACACTTTCGATGGTGGCACACACTCATTGATGTCTGGAACACAACAGGACAGGGAGTCACCTCCAAAGATGTGAGTTCCATCAGGGCAGAGACCCTCGTCCTGATTCCCCAACATGGGGCCTGCTGCTTAGTATCTTTTGGAAAGAATCCTAAGTTGCACTGCACAGGCTGTGCTGCAGCTGGAGCAAGCCATTCCTGAAGACCACACTTGATCTCAGTTCTCTGGCTGGCATCCTAGATTTGGACACAGTGAACAGAGCTGAGGTGGGGGATGAACAGGAAGCTCCACATCCCCATCCCCAGTCTTTTTGTAGAAATTTAAACCCCATGGCAGCCGGGTGCAGTGGCTCACGCCTATAATCTCAGCACTTTGGGAGGCTGACATGGGTGGATCCCCTGAGGTCAGGAGTTCGAGACCAGCCTGGCCAACATGGTGAAACCCTGTCTCTACTAAAAATACAAAATTAGCCAGGCGTGGTGGTGCATGCCTGTAATCCCAACTACTCAGGAGGCTGAGCCAGGAGAATCGCTTGAACCTAGGAGGTGGAGGTTGCAGTGAGCCAAGATCGGGTCACTGCACTCCAGCCTGGGAGACAGAGTGAGACTCTGTCTCAAAAAAAAAAAAAAAAAAAAAGGCAGAAAAAACTTATAGCCAGAATGTACCCCTCCCCAGTCTTAAGGGTAAACTGAGGCACAGACTCCAGATTCCTGAGCACCCAGCTTCTCTCTCCCTGGGAAGCCATGCCTATTCACTTCTTACTTCTCCTCCTTCATATTTTTCCCTTATTTTCCCCTTCATTCCTCCCTCCCTCCCTTTCTTTCCCTCTCTCCCTCCCTCTCTTTCCCTCCCTCCCTCCCTCTCTCTCTTTTTCTTTTCTTCTCTCTCTTTTTTTTTTTTGAGACAGAGTTTCGTTCTTGTTGCCCAGGCTAGAGCACAATAGCACGATCTTGGCTCACCGCAACTTCTGCCTCCCGGGTTCAAGCGACTCTCCTGCCTCAGCCCCCGGAGTAGTTGGGATTACAAGCATGAGCCCATGTGCCACCATGCCTGGCTAATTTTGTATTTTTAGTAGAGACGAGGTTTCTCCATGTTGGTCAGGCTGGTCTCAAACTCCCGACCTTCCCAACCTCAGGTGATCCACCCACCTTGGCCTCCCAAAGTACTGGGATTATAGGCATGAGCCACCCCGCCGGGCCTATCTCCCTCCCTCCCTTCCTTCCTTCCTTCCTTCCTGCCTGCCTGCCTCCTTTCCTCTCCCTTCCCCTCCCTGTACCCCTCCCCTTTCCCCGCTCCCTCTTCCTCATCCTCTCCCTCTCCTTCCCCTTTCCTTTCCCTAAGACAGGACCTCACTCTGTTGCCCAGGCTAGAGTGCAGTGGTGCAATCATAGCTCACTGTAGCCTCAAACCCTTGGGCTCAAACAATCCTCCCGCCTCAGTCTTCTAAGTAGCTGGGACTCCAGATGTGTGCCACCATGCCCGGTTATTTTGTGTATTTTTCGTAGAGACAAGGTCTCGCCATGTTGCCCAGGCTGGTCTCAAACTCCTGACCTCAAACGATCTGCCCACCTCAGCCTCCCAAAGTGCTGGGATTACAGGTATGAGCCACCACACCTGCCCTCTTTGTCTTTTCTCTGTCCATGATGATAGTCTGGAAGGTGATGCTGTGGCCCCTAACAACAACCTCTGTCCCCCACTGGCACTGGACAAAGCCTCATAATCTCAGATGTACCCTGCGCTGCCCTCAAGCCTCTGTACCGTCACAAATCTCCGTGGGGGAGGTGAAGATCTCAGATGAAGCGCTGAACCCTGGATTGCAGCGACAGGCGGTGGCGTTGACACACGAGGAGTTCTCAGGGCACCACCGGGCACAGTCTGCAAGAGCAGGGAGCACGGTCAGAAGGTGAGGGGCAAGGGGACACACAAAAAGGGGACACTGAGGGAAATGAGCCAGGGCACTGAGTTTCCTGTGCACGAGGCCTCTCTTTCCCTGGGCTGAAGGGGGCTGGGCGGGGGTCCAGGGCCCTCCCCAGACTCTGGCTGTGGACTGTGCTTTCTGCTTCCCAGCAGACTCACCCCTGGGGTCCTGGGTTTCAGCTCCCAGCAGAGTCAGCCAGACACAGAATGCTGCAACAGAGAAAGGAAAGGGGGTCAGAGGGAATCCCAGGGTGGGAAAGGAGGTGTAAAGGTGATGCATTTTGGGGGAGGAGGATGCTGACCCCTCTCAGGTTCAGATCCTGCCCGTCGTTCAAACAGAGTGGGCAGATGTCACGTCCCACTCAGATGCTCAAAGCCAAAGAGTCTGTCACCCTGTCCCCATAGGGGCTGTTTTTTTATTTTTGTTTTTGTTTTTGACACAGGGTCTCACTTGGTCACCCAGGCTGGAGTGCAGTGGTGCAATCATAGCTCACTGCAGCCTCCAATTCCTAGGCTCAAGCAATCCTCCTGCCTCAGCCTCCCAAGTAGCTGGGACCACAAGTGTGCACTAAAAAAAATTTTTTTTTTTGAGACAGAATCTTGCTCTGTTGCCCAGGCTGAAGTGCAATAGTGTGATCTTGGCTCACTGCAATCTCTACCTCCTGGGTTCAAGTGATTCTCCTGCCTCAGCCTCCCAAGTAGCTGGGATTACAGGTGCCCACCACCACACCCGGCCAATTTTTTGTATTTTTAGTAGTGACAAGGTTTCACCATATTGGCCAGGCTGGTCTCGAACTCCTGACCTCAGGTGATCTGCCTCTCAAAGTGCTGGGATTACAGGCATGAGCCACATTTCCTGACTCAAAAATTTAAAAATAATTTATCACGCCAGGTCAAAAAATTAAAAATACTTTTTTTTTTTTTTTGAGACAGAGTCTCACTGTCGCCCAGGCTGGAGTGCAGTGGCATGACCTCGGCTCACTGCAAGCTCTGCCTCCCGGGTTCACGCCATTCTCCTGCCTCAGCCTCCTGAGTAGCTGGGACTACAGGCGCCCGCCACCAGGCCTGGCTAAGTTTTTGTATTTTTAGTAGAGACGGGGTTTCACCGTGTTAGCCAGGATGGTCTCGATCTCCTGACCTCGTGATCCGCCCGCCCTGGCCTCCCAAAGTGCTGGGATTAGAGGCGTGAGCCACCGCTCCCGGCCAAAATATTTTTAAAATTATTTTTAGGCCAGGTGCGGTGGCTCCTGTAATCCCAGCACTTGGGAGGCCGGGGCGGGCGGATCACGAGGTCAGGAGATCGAGACCATCCTGGCTAACACGGTGAAACCCTGTCTCTACTAAAAATACAAAAAACTAGCCAGGCGTGGTGGTGGGCGCCTGTAGTCCCAGCTACTCGGGAGGCTGAGGCAGGAGAATGGCGTGAACCCGGGAGGCGGAGCTTGCAGTGAGCCGGATCGCACTACTGCACTCCAGCCTGGGTGATAGAGCAAGACTCCATCTCAAAAAATATATATATATATTTTACAGACAGAGTCTTGCTCTGTTGCCCAGGCTGATCTTGAACTCCTGGCTTCAAGCAATCCTCCTGCCTCAGCCTCCAGAGTAGCTGGGACTCCTGGCGTCCGCCACCACGCCTGGCTAACTTTTTGTATTTTCAGTAGAGACAGGATTTCACCATGTTAACCAGGATGGTCTCGATCTCCTGACCTCGTAATCTGCCTGCCTCAGCCTCTCAAAGTGCTGGCATAAGCCACCACGCCCGGCCTGCCATCTTCATTTCTTTTTTTTTTTTTTTTTTTTTTTGAGGTTGGGAGTTCAAGATCAGCCTGCCCAATATGGTGAAACCCCCTCTCTACTAAAAATACAAAAAATTAGCTGGGTGTGGTGGCAAGTGCCTGTTATCCCAGCTACTTGGAAGACCGAGGCATGAGAATCACTTGAACCCGGGAGGGAGAGGTTGCAGTGAGCCGAGATCATGCCACTGCACTCAAGCCTGTATGACAGAGTAAGACTCTGTCTCAGAAAAAAAAAAAAAAAAAAATGACGGTGTTGGATCCCCCAGGCTCTAAGATGCTCTGGACCTCCACACTTCCTCCAGGGACACAGGTGCACACACACCACACCCACAACCGCCACCAGCCCTGGCGGTCTGTCCTGGGACCCAGTGGTGATATTTCACACCCTGGGCGCCCCTCCCACAGGAAGACACTGTGGCCGCCTGTTGGGGTGCACATGGAGTGGCGGTTCCCAGCGCTCAGGGGGTTCCCCCTCCCAAGCCATGTCCTGGGGGACCCTCCTCAGATCACCAGGGGATTCAGAGATGGGGACCTAGGGATCTCCTTGCTGTTCACCAGAGAGATAGAGTCAAAGAAGCAGGGGTGGAGAGAAAATAGAGATTAGAGAGAGAGAGACAGGAAGAGAGACGGAGAGAGAGAGAAAGAGACAGAGAGACAGAGAGAGAGAAAGAGTCAGAAAGAAAGAGAGACAGAGACACACAGAGAGAGAGAGACACAGAAAGAGAAAGAGAGAGAGAGAGAGAGAGCTGTGCATGCTGGTTCACGCCTGTAATCCCAGCACCTTGGGAGGCCGAGGTGGATGGATCACCTGAGGTCAGGAGTGTGAGACCAGCCTGGCCAACAGAGATACTGAAACCCCATCTCTACTAAAAATACAAAAAATTATCCGGGCGTGGTGGCACGCACCTGTAATCCCAGCTACTGGGGAGTTGGAGGCAGGAGAATCGCTTGAACACAGAAGGCAGAGGTTGCAGTGAGCTGAGATCCTGCCACTGCACGCCAGCCTGGGCAACAGAGCGAGACTCTCAACAAAAAAAGAAAAAAGAAAAGAAAAAAGATAGAGAGACAGAGAGACAGAGGGACAGAGAGGAGAAAGGAGACAGAGCTGGAGAAAGAGAGAGAGGGAGACAGAGAAGAGAAAGAAGACAGCTAGAGAAAGAGAAGACAGAGAAGGAGGCAGAGACACAGAGAGATGGAGACAGAGACACGGAGAGATGGAGAGAGACAGAAATTACATGGCGAAAGAGAGAGGTGGAGAAACAAGGGGCCCATAGAAAGCAGGAGAGGAAACAGGAGGAAATGGGACAGAGAGAACAGAGGGACAGAGAGAGAAACAGCGAGGAAGAGAGAAAACCATGAGAAAGGAGGGTGGATGGAAACAGAAGGGAAGGGCAGGGGAAGGGAGGGCGTTGGGATCTGAGCAGCAGGTGGGGCCTGGGGCAGGCTGGGAGGGGACGTCCAGTCCCTGCCGATCTGGGAATCCTGGGGACCCCAATAATCCGGGAGACCTGAAGGGGGGTGTGGGGCAGAGGGATGGGGACCAGGACAACGGCTGGGCGTGAGTCACTTCCTGGGCCTAAGGGAAGGAATGACTCACCACTCATTTGCCCCAATTCAACCCTGGAGGAGCTCCCAGGGGAATTTTGGGGTCTGTTGTTGTGAGCACAGCTTCAGAGGGCGGGTATCTGGGGTGCAGATTGGAGGTCCCCTGACCACTCAGCCCCTGTGTTCAAATTTCGTACCCCTTAGGTGAGTGGAAGGCAGAGATCCCCACTCCCACCTCCACACTCCTTCCAGCTGGGTTAAACCCCGCTGCCCAAGCCCATGCTCCCCGCTTCTGTCAGGATTCTCCTCTTCCTCCTCTCTGGCCACAGGGCTTGGCTAGTTCCTCCCTCGGCCAGAACCCAGTTCCTCTTTGCAGAACAGACCACAAAATGACCTCCCCTGGCAGGACAGGATCTAGGCAGATTCATCTCCAACTCCCAAAGCCCCAGGTAACTCCTTTAAAGCTCAAAACCACTCTAGGAGGCAGGGGCTGTGTTGATGCCCATTCTACAGATAGAGAAACTGAGGCTTGGAGCCCAGAAAAGGATGAGGAAGAATCCAATGAACAGAAGAGGCTGGGGAAGGAGGAATTGAGAGATTGAGGTTCCCAGGGCCCTGGGAAGGGTTCCTTTGTGCCCCATCCCCTCTGCATGGGCTGGGTTCTCTACTCCCACCGTGAGGCTACAGGGCCTGGCTGCCTCCATCTGGGGCCTTGGAAGTCGCCCAAACAGAAGCTGGGAGAGAAGCTGCTGTTCTGGTTTGAGTTTCATCTGGTTTGTATTCTCTGGGCTGAGCCCTAAGCAGTCAGTTTCCTGCATAGAGACCCTGGGGTGGGGGGCGGGGCAGTCACTCCTTCTTTAGGCTTCCTCCTAAGGACCCCCAGACAATTCCCCAGACCTACTAGCGTCTTACCAGGATTTAATAATCATCATACTTTATTATTTATTCATTTATTTTGAGATATGGTCTCACTGTCGCCCAGTCTGGAGTGTAGTGGCGTGATCTCGGCTCACTGCAGCCTCCACCTCCCAGGTTCAAGTGACTCTCCTGCCTCAGCCTCCCGACTGGCTGGGATTATAGGTGCCTGCCACCATGCCCAGGTAATTTTTGTATTTTTAGTAAAGACAGAGTTTCACCATGTTGGCCAGGCTGGTCTCGAACTCCCGACCTCTGGTGATCTGCTGGCCTGGGCCTCCCAAAGTGGTGGGATTACAGGTGTGAGCCGCTGCACCTGGCCTTATTATTTATTTATTTATTTTGAGATAGGATCTTGCTCTGTCACCCAGGCTGAAGTGCAGTGGTGCAAACATAGCTCACTGTAGCCTCAACCTCCTGGGCTCAAGGGGTCTGGGTCTTCCCACCTCAGCCTCCTGAGCCACTAGGGCTCACTAGGACAGGCACATGCCACCAAGCCCGACTAATTAAAAAACATTTTTTTTGGCTGGGCATGGTGGCTCATGCCTGTACTCCCAGCACTTTGGGAGGCCGAGGTGGGTGCATCACCTGAGGTCAGGAGTTTGAGACTAGCCTGGCCAACATGGTGAAACCCCGTCTCTACTAAAAATACAAAACAAAACAAAAACAACAACAACAACAAAAAACAACAACTAGCCGGGCATGGTGGCAGGTGCCTATAATCCCAGCTACTCGGGGTAGGGGTACGAGGCAGGAGAATCGCTCAAACCCGGGAGGCGGAGGTTGCAGTGAGCGGAGATTGCACCATTGCACTCCAGCCTGGGCGACAAGAGCAAGACTTTGTCTCAAAAAAAAAAAAAAATTTTTTTTTTAGTAGAGACAACATCTCAATATGTTGCCCAGGCTTGTCTCCAACCCCTGGGCTCAAGAGATCCACCTACCTCGGCCTCTCAAAGTGCTGGGATTGCAGGCGTGAGCCACCGTGTCCAGCCAACACTTTTAAAATGCTGTTTACCTAATTCTTACTGTGAACCAGGAATAGTTTGTGTCCTAACTCACTCAAGCCTTAAAACAATCTAAGATGGAGACAGGTTGTGCTCCATTTTATAGATGAGAAAAGTGAGGCGCAGAGGCTCTCTGAGTTGGCCCCACTGACACAGACAACCAGGGCGTGGAACCACTGGGAAGCCAGGTCTTAGCAGCTGCCCCCACCAGGTGTGCCCCCAAGAACCCCAACGTGGGCTCTTGTCTCTCGCTTTCGAGCCCAGGGCGGGGTGCTGAGCTGACACCTGCCACCTGGGGCTGGCCCAGGGAAGCTGTGTCCCTGTGGTCCGGGAAGTCCTGGGTTTTGCCCCAAATGTCATTTCTTCACTCTCTTTGTTGCTCTGTTGCTTAGGCAACGAGTTACCCTGATAACCGTTACAGTCACCTTGGGTGGGGCGGGAAAGGGAGTCCCCGGGAAGTCACAACAAAAATCAAATTCAAACCCACAGCCAGCCAAAGTTCCTTTGATCCACAGCTGAGCCCCAGCCAGGTCTGCGGGGAGCAAGAACTGGGGACTCTGGGGCTGCTCCTGCTGCTGAGACTGCGAGGGACAAATTGGGGGTCCCCCGCAGTGAAGTCCTGGCCTCTAGCTTCCCCACCCCCGCCCATGTCCGTCTATGCGTTACATTAAGCACTGCGGCTCTCAGGGTCCCAGCACTCACTTTTTGCCCCTTTCCTTCCCCCGTGCCTCAGTTTCCCCTCTTAGGGAGCAGATGCCAAATTGGCTCCAGTAGAAAGCTTGAGGATACCTCCGGCAGAGTAGCAGGCTCCGAGCGCACCCTGGAGTTCCTGCCGGGGTGTGGGGGTGTCCAAGTACAACCAGCCCCTCTCCCCATGTGCCGAGAGTGCCTGCTTGACAATGTGGCTCCCTCCATCGCAGGCCCCACAGCCACCAGCGGCGCCTCCCGTTTCTCAGACGCAGCCAAAGGTACCGCTGGAGCTTCCTCGCCCCTCCCAGCGGGGCCCCGAAGTACTTACCGAGAAAGACGCGGCCTCCCATGGTTCGAGCTGCCGGCAGGAGCGGCAGGGGAAAGAGTGAGTGGGACAGGTCTGTCCTGTCTCCGCAGGCTGGGCAGCTCTGCGGGCTGCCCCGTCTCAGGCTGGGCAGCTGTGCGGACTGTCCCGAGGCCAGGACTTTATGAAGGAGGTGGGGACTGACAGCCGCTGGCCCAGGGCCCTCCCCGGAACTGGCGGTGCAGCTGGAAACCAGCAGGAAAGTGCAATAAAAACACAGACCCAGAGGCGCTGCAAACACACACACACACACACACACACACACACACACAGACACACACACACACACACACACACACACACACGCGCAGACACACACACACACACACAGACACACACACACACACACGCGTGCACTCCCTCAGCAAGAATGAAGTGCAACCTGCTTTCAAAATCCTCTGCCGGAGTTTCCACCATGTGGCTCTGACGAACCCTCTGGCCTCTGTGTTCGGGCTGGCTGCTCTGGAGGGGAAGGTGTGGCAGCCGGATTGGGCGGCAGGCCCCAAGCCTGGGGCCATTTGGCTCTTCCCTGGGCAGGCGCAAAGGGGCCTGGTCAGAAATAGCTCTGGGTGCCCACGCTGGTGGGGCTCACCCTGTGCCCAGAGCTTTGGCATGTCAGAGTTGGCAGAGCCAGTGTCTCAGCTGGCAGAACCTTCCCCTGCCATTTTCCAGATGAGAAAACAGGCCAGGTACAGAGGCTCACACCTGTGATCCCAGCACTCTGGGAGGCCGAGGCAGGAGGATCACTTGAGCTCAGGAGTTTGAGACCAGCCTGGGCAACATGGCGAAACTCTGTTTCTAAAAAAAAAAAAAAAAAAAAAAAAAATTATTCAGGCTGGTGGCAGACATCTGTGGTCCCAGCTACTACTACTCAGGAGGCTGTGGCAGGGAGGATCACCCGAGCTGGGGAGTTTGAGCTGTGATGGTGCCACTGCAATCCAGGTTGGGTGATAGAGTGAGATCCTGTGTCAAAAACAAAAAGAAAGAAAGAAAACTGAGGCATTACAGTGTCCACACAGGAGACCAGGAAGGAAGAAGGGGCCCCCTTCCGATGCCAGGCAGGCGCCAAGAAGAGAAGCTTCACTGCACGGAGCAGACCCCCCCCAGATCTTTCTGGTCTTTCTAAGTCAGTTTCCCCCTGTGGGAAACTTATATTTCAGAGGCCCCTGGGCACTTCGTTAATCAACGGAGAATCATGTGATAGGAGGGTTCTTTCCTTTTTGGATAAATCACATGATTAGCTTGTCTCTTGAGCTACCTAATAATTTTTTAAAATGTTATTTTTTGGCTGGGTGCGGTGGCTCATGCCCGTAATCCCAGCACTTTGGGAGGCTGAGGTGGGCGGATCACCTGAGGTCAGGAGTTCGAGACCAGCCTGACCAACATGGAGAAACCCCGTCTCTATTAAAAATACAAAATTAGGGCCGGGCGCGGTGGCTCAAGCCTGTAATCCCAGCACTTTGGGAGGCCGAGACGGGCGGATCACGAGGTCAGGAGATCGAGACCATCCTGGCTAACACAGTGAAACCCCGTCTCTACTAAAAAAATACAAAAAAAAACTAGCCGGGCGAGGTGGCAGGCGCCTGTAGTCCCAGCTACTCGGGAGGCTGAGGCAGGAGAATGGCGTAGACCCAGGAGGCGGAGCTTGCAGTGAGCTGAGATCCGGCCACTGCACTCCAGCCTGGGCGACAGAGTGAGACTCCATCTCCAAAAAAGAAAAAAAAAAAAAAAATACAAAATTAGCCAGGTGTAGTGGCGCATGCCCGTAATCCCAGCTACTCGGGAGGCTGAGGCAGGAGGATTGATAGAACCCAGGAGGCGGAGGTTGTGGTGAGCCGAAATCATGCCCTTGCACTCCAGCCTGGGCAACAAGAGCGAAAATGTCTAAAAACAAACAAACGCTATATATTTTTAAAGAGATCTTACTCTGTCACCCAGGCTGGAGTGCAGTGGGACTATCACAGCTCACTGCAACCTCAAACTCCAGGGCTCAAAGTATCCTCCTGCCTCAGCCTCCTGAGGAGCTGGGACTACAGCTATGCACCATCATGCCTGGCTAGTTTTTTTCTTAAGGTTTTTTTTTTTTTTTTTAGATGAGGTCTCGCTATGCTGCCAAGAAAATGCTATTATTTACAGAGCACTTAGTCTGCACCAGGCCTGGTCATAAGCTTTGTTGTTTTTTTTTAAAATCTATTTTAACTCATTTACTCCTCAAAACATCTGCAATGATGTCATTCCCATTTGACAGAGGAGGAAACTGAGGCACAAATGACTGACCCAGCTGAGAAGATCCACAGGCGGGCAGCGCAGCCCCGGAGTCCCTGCGATGCACCCAGGAGAGAGTCTCTATGGGCACTAACATGTCTTTGCACCTCCGTGGCCCTGAGGCTTAGCAGGCGTCTGTGTCCAGCCAGAATTCAAGGACTCGGTTTTCTGTTCCTTATATTCATATTTATTTTTAGGTTTCCCTACTATTTGGGGCAATGAGGAGGGATTTTCAATGAGGATGCCGAAATCAAGTCTCCTTGTTACACGAATAAATTCAAGATGCAGAAGTGATGAATGCTAAGGAAAATATAGTTCAATTGTTCAAAGAGGGAGATTGCAGCAATGGGGGAAAAAAAAAGTCACTAATGACTGAAGTCAGAGAACTATTGTCCTGGGAGTAACCAAACATCCCCAGTCCTAGAATTTACCCCTTCCTGTCCCGGGCTCCTGTGGGGGTGGCCACGGGCTGTGGGGGAGGGGAATGAACATCAGCAGAAGCTGGAAGGAGAGAGGCCAGACCAGCTCTGGAGGGATTTTGCCTTTTTTTACTCAGAAAGCCAGAAACTCCAGCTAGAACCCCAGGGCTCAACGTCCCTTCTCTGCAGATCAGACGGGGAGGTCAGACAGCTGGTGTCTGCAGAATCTCAGGGAGGCAGGAGGCGCTTCCCGATGCCGGGGGTTGTCCCTACACCCCTTCATAGAGATCATCGACATTATTTTATTTTATTTTATTTTATTGTACTTTATGTTAGACACAGAGTCTGCTGTTGCCCAGGCTGGAGTGCAATGGCACAATCATAGCTCACTCCAGCCTCAAACTGCTGGGCTCCAGCGATCCTCCCACCTCAGCCTCCAGAGTAGCTGGGATTACAGTTGAGCACAACCAGGTCCTCATTTTTAAGTTTTTATTTATTTTTATTATTATTATTTTTTGAAACAGAGTCTCGCTCTGTAGCCCAGGCTGGAGTGCAGTGGCACGATCTTGGCTCACCGCAGCCTCCGCCTTCCAGCTTCAAGTGATTCTCCTGCCTCAGCCTCCCAAGTAGCTGGGGTTACAGGCATGTACCACCATGCCTGGATAGTTTTTTGTATTTTTAGTAGAGACGGAGTTTCATCATGTTGGCCAGGCTGGTCTCGAACTCCTGACCTCAAATGATCCACACGCCTCAGCCTCCCAAAGCGCTGGGATTACAGGCGTGAGTCACCACGCCCTGAGGCTTTCTTGAGTCTCTCCTGTACTTCTCACCATCTCTCTTCTTCCCTTGCAACCATCTGCCCTCGAGCCGCGTTAGGCTCTCAGCCCCCTGAGTGACTTTTTTTTTTTTTTTTTTTTGAGACGGAGTCTCACTGTGTCTCCCAGGCTGGAGTGCAGTGGCGCGATCTCGGCTCACTGCAAGCTCCGCCCCCCGGGTTCACGCCATTCTCCCGCCTCAGCCTCCCAAGTAGCTGGGACTACAGGCGCCCGCTACCGCGCCCGGCTAGTTTTTTGTATTTTTAGTAGAGACGGGGTTTCACCATGTTAGCCAGGATAGTCTCGATCTCCTGACCTTGTGATCCACCCGCCTCGGCCTCCCAAAGTGCTGGGATTACAGGCTTGAGCCACCGCGCCCGGCCCTGAGTGACTTTTGTCTTGTTCTCTGCAGAGCACGAGCACAGAGCCTGTACTGAGTGGAGCCCCATATGGTAAACCATGCAAATTAGTACTCCTGCCCCTCCACTGCCGCCCAGCTAAGGGAAGCCTCCTTCAGCCTTGCTGATCCGGTCCCTGCCGGAGTGTCTGCCTATGTTTCTCCACTTTCTCTTTGTCCTGAAGTCTCAGTCCGGCTGACTTATTTTGCAGCTTCTGGACAACCTCATAACTTTTGTTCTGCAATGATGGGGGATGGGAACATGGTCCTCATCTGTCAAAAGGGGAACTGGCACCTGGGGGTTTTGGGCCACTGGCCCCAGGTTGCTCAGCTCAGAAGTAACCCAAGATTACCCGTAATCCCAGCTGCTTGGGCGGGCGAGGCAGGAGAATTGCTTGAGCCCAGGAGACATAGATTGCAGTGAGCTGAGATCGTGAGATTGCGCCACTGCACTCCAGCCCGGGCAACAGAGCAAGACTCCATCTAAAAAAAAAAAAAAAAAAAAAAAAAAAAGTAACCCAAGATTATCCAACCAATAATAATAATATAATAATAATTATATAATATAATTATAATAATTATATAATATAATTATAATAATTATATTAGTATAATTTTTTTTTTGAGACGGAGTTTCGCTCTTGTTGCCCAGGCTGGAGTCCAATGGTGCAATCTTGGCTCACCGCAACCTCCACCTCCCGGGTTCAAGCAATTCTTCTGCCTCAGCCTCCTGAGTAAGCTGGGATTACAGGCGCCTGCCACCGTATTGGGCTAATTTTTTTTTTTTTTTTTTGGTATTTTTAGTAGAAATGGGATTTCTTCATGTTGATCAGGCTGGTCTCGAACTCCCGACCTCAGGTGATCCGACTGCCTCGGCCTCCCAAATTGTTGGGATTACAGGCGTGAGCCACTACACCCGGAGCTCCCTTTTGGGTTGTGTGGTCTCAGGTAGGTGATGTGGCCTCTCTGGGCCTCAGTCTCTCCATCTGTGAAATGGTCAGAACTTCTCCAGGTGCCTGTGAGGACCAGACTGGAGGGAACGAATTGCAGAAGTGCAGCTGGGTGTGGACCCTCAGTAAACAACAGGAGGGGTGGTTAGGATGATCTCCGAGCGGGGTGAACTCTTTGCTGTCCTCTGCAATGGGGAGGGAGACCAAGAGACCCCCAACGCCCCACTCCCCAGCTTCTTATGCTGCCAGCTCATGCCCAGCACCCGCACAAGCCTGGGCTGAGGCGGGGGGTCAGATGGGGTCTCCGGGTGGAGGGGGGCATAACAGGATGCCCCCTGGCTGGGAGACAATGGCAGAGGAAGGGGCCGGGCAGCCCCCATGCGGATGAGCCCCGCAGCTGGCTCCAGGAGGGCGGCGCAGCTATTGTGAGACCAGACGGCTGTCCCTGCGCCAGGAAGCCCCAGAGAACAGGGGAGAGGGTGGGAAGCCCGCTGGCTAACCCTGGTCCCCGACCCGGGGCAGGTCCCACTACGGTCTCTTTGTCTCCTCCAGCAGGCTGAACACCTGGGTTCCCTGGAGCCTGGCCCGTCAGTGTGCACCTGGCTCAGGGGGCCCTCACTGCAGACCCCATCTGACCCCACTGACATCTCCCTAACTCCTTGCTCGCTACCCATCCCAGCCTGACCTGGGGATTTTGGAGGCTGCACTGATCTGGGCTGTATTTATAGTTCCCTGGTGTTGCTGAGCCAGCTTCTAAATATAGAAGTCCAGCTATTTGGGGCCTTGGCCCTGGAGCAGAGTGGGGAGGAGCCAGTCCTGCACATGTGTGCCTCCCCCTGCCCCCGCCCTGCCGTCCCAGAGACCACCCAGGCCTCTCAGTCTCCTGAGGTCCGGGCTGCAGGGGTCTCCGGTGCTGAAGGGAAGTCCAGGAGGAGCCTAAACATAATGAGGGCAGAAGCGAGAGGCTGCGATGGCTCAGAGGGACAAGGCTCAGAGGGACAAGGGAGTTCATGTGTTTGCACCTTGGGGTCTTAGCACCTGGTTCCTCTTCTTCCTCTTCGCCCCATGACCCGCTGCGGGAAGAAAGGGGGGTTGATCTGTCAGCTCAGTGTTCTCAGCTTCTAGGAAATGAAGCCCTTCAGGAAGCGGCAGAGGCACCCCCAAACCCCAAACAAACTCTAGCGCCTAGTAACCCACTTCCCCTTCCCCATGGGCACTGAGTTCACTGGTTGCCCTGGCAGGGGGCAGGTGACGTGGAGTAGGGGGGGTGGGGTTATAAATAGACGGTATATAAGCAACTGCGGGGATAGCTGAGCAGAAGTGGCTGAAGCAGAAGTGGGGTCCTCATGGGCAGCTGGGCCCAAAAGTGTCCCCAGTCTTGGCCCCTCCCAGAGATCACCAAGATTTCGGGCAGTAAGGAGGAAGAGAGGTGTGAAATGTTTAAAAGGGCATCATTGGCCGGGCGCGGTTGCTCAAACCTGTAATCCCAGCACTTTGGGAGGCCGAGACGGGTGGATCATAAGGTCAGGAGATCGAGACCATCCTGGCGAACACGGTGAAACCCTGCCTCTACTAAAAAGTACAAAAAAACTAGCCGGGCGAGGTGGCAGGCGCCAGTAGTCCCAGCTACTCGGGAGGCTGAGGCAGGAGAATGGCGTGAACCTGGGAGGCGGAGCTTGCAGTGAGCCGAGATCCGGCCACTGCACTCCAGCCTGGGCGACAGAGCGAGACCCTGTCTCAAAAAAAAAAAAAAAAAAAAAAAGGGCATCATTAATCCTTCAAAGCAATCTATGAACATGGTGGTCATTAAGTCATTAATAAAACCCTAGCACTTCCTCAGTGGTAACTTTATAAAGTACTTGGAATATTATACAGCTGTGAAAAAATAACTCCAGGGGTGTGCAATTTTTTGGGGGGGATGGAGTCTTGCTCTGTTGCCCAAACTAGAGTGCAGTGGCGCCATCTGGGCTCACTGCAACCTCCGCCTCCTGGGTTCAAGCAATTCTCCTGCCTCAACCTCCCTAGAAGCTGGGATTACAGGCATGTGCCACCACGTTCAGCTAATTTTTGTATTTTTAGTAGGGATGGGGTTTCACCATGTTGGCCAGGCTGGTCTCAATCTTCTGACCTTCAAGTGATCTGCCCACCTCAGCCTCCCAAAATGCTGGGATTACAGGTACACACCACCATGCCTAGCCACGCCCCTTTCTGAATGAAGTCGGGGGGAAGAAAAGTCTTAAATTGCAGTGTGACAGTTCCCATGGTAGAATCTTGAGCAGAAAAAGTCTCCAAAGTCCCACAGGAAAAAGCCACCTGGTGAAAAGCTCAGACACAAAGATAATAAAATGGGATTTGGTTTCAGGATACAAACATATGCAAGAAGACTTTGAAAACTAAACAAGGCGGCTGGGCTCCGTGGCTCACTCCTGTAATCCCAGCACTTTGGGAGACTGAGGCGGGCGGATCACCTGAGGTCAGGAGTTCAAGACCAGCCTGGCCAACATGGTGAAACCCAGTCTCTACTAAAAGTACAAAAATCAGCCAGGTGTGGTGGCGGGCGCCTGTAATCCCAGCTACTTAGGAGGCTGAGGTGAGAAAATCACTTGAACCCGGGAGGCAGAAGTTGCAGTGAGCCGAGATCGTACCACTGCGCTCCAGCCTGGATGACAGAGCAAGACTCCATCTCAAAAAAAAAAAAAATAGCCGAGTGTGGTGGCTTACGCGTGTAATCCCAGCATTTTGGGAGGCCAAGACGGGCGGATCACGAGGTCAGGAGATCGAGACCATCCTGGCTAACATGGTGAAACCCCATCTCTACTGAAAATACAAAAAAGTAGCCAGGCGTGGTGGTGGGCACCTGTAGTCCCAGCTACTCGGGAGGCTGAGGCAGGAGAATGGCGTGAATCCGGGAGGCGGAGCTTGCAGTGAGCTGAGATCGTGCCACTGCACTCCAGCCTGGGCGACAGAGCGAGACTCCATCTCAAAAATAAAAATAAAAATAAAAATAAAAAAATAAATAAAAATAAACAAGGCTGGGCCAGGCGCAGTGGCTCATGCCTATAATCCCAACTTCTTGGGGAGGCCAAGGTGGGAGGATCACTTGAACCCAGGAGTTCGAGACCATCCTGGGCAACATAGTGAGACCCCCATCTCTCCAAAAATACAAAAAAAAAATTTGCCAGGCGTGGTGACTTGCACCTGTAGTACCAGCTACTCAGGAGGCTGAAGTGGGAGGATGGCTTGAGGCCAGGAATTCGAGGCAGCAGTGAGCTGTGATCATGCCACTGCACTCCAGCCTGGGTGACAGAGCAAGACTCTGTCTAAAAAAAAAAAAAAATTAAGTAACTGAGCAAAGGAATAAGGGGCAAAGAATATTTGGAGTGGTGGTAATCAGCAAGATAAACATGGGAGCATGGGGACAAGGTCATGTCTCAGTTCTTGGTGATGAGGGAGGCTTGTGCATGTGCCTTCCTTCCCCTGTATTTTTAAATTTACATACGTTTCGCAAAGTAAAATTCTTTTTTTTTTTTTTTTTTTGAGACAGAGTCTTGCTCTGTCGCCCAGGCTGGAGTGAGTGGCACCATCTCAGCTCACTGCAAGCTCCGCCTCCCGGGTTCATGCCATTCTCCTGCCTCAGCCTCCCGAGTAGCTGGGACTACAGGCGCCGCCACCTCGCCCAGCTAGTTTTTTTGTATTTTTTAGTAGAGACAGGGTTTCACCGTGTTAGCCAGGATGGTCTCGATCTCCTGACCTCGTGATCTGCCCGTCTCGGCCTCCCAAAGTGCTGGGATTACAGGCGTGAGCCACCGCTCCCGGCCCAAAGTAAAATTCTTTATCCCCACAAATTGTGAACAACACACATAGAAGTTTCCACATGTAAATGTTTCCTAAAATGATGGCTGTTTTTTTTTTTTTTTTTTGAGACAGAGTCTGTCGCTCTGTCAACAGACTGGAGTGCAGTGGCACGATCTCGGCTCACTGCAACCTCCGCCCTCCGGGTTCAAGCCATTCTCCTGCCTCAGCTTTCCAAATAGCTGGGATTACAGGCACGCACCACCATGTCCAGGTAATTTTTTTTGTATTTTTAGTAGAGACGGGCATGAATCACTGCGACCAGTCAAAATGACGGCTGTTTAACATAATGTCATGTAACGCAGGTATGTGGTGTTTTGTGGTTATATGCAGATGTGATTTTATCAGAGACCAAAGCAAAAACAAAGAGAATTCTGAAAAGAGTTTCTATCAAGGAAGATAAAATGGGCCAGGGAGAGTGGCTCATGCCTGCGATCTCAGCACTTTGGGAGGCCGAGGCGGGAGAATCCCTTGAGTCCAGGAGTTCGAGACCAGCCTAGACAACACGGTAAAACGCCATCTCTACAAAAAAAAAATGCAAAAATTAGCCAGGAGCGGTGGTGTGTGCCTGTAATTCCAGCTATTCAGGGGGCTGAGATGGAAGAATCTCCTGAGCCTGGGAGTTTGAGGTTGCAGTGAGCTATGATCTCACCACTGCACTCCAGCCTGGGCCACAGAGTGAGACTCTGTCTCAGTAAATAAGTAAGTAAAATAAAGCTGACCATGGATAGACCGATGGTCCCAGGAATTACATTGTTTCATGGATTCTATAAACCTGAGGCTCTGTACAAATATTTAAAAAAGAATTTTAAAATGTTTAAAGGTTTTAAGGAGAAGCGTTTAGAGAAAGCAAAGGAGAGAGTAGGGTAGGGGAGGGGAACAGCTCGGGGCGAGGGGGCGGGTGGCTGTGGGGGTGGGGAACTGGTGGGAGCCAACAAAAAGCCCCGAGCTAGGAATGCTGTGTGACACTTGGTGGCATTTTTGTCACTTTCTTGCAGCTCTCAGTGTCTTCCCCATTTTGCAAAGGCTTCTGAGCTGGGTGGTGCCGATGTCCCGATAAGGATGGGGTCAGGCTTCTAGGGGGCACTGGGAGGACAGAGGTCTCAGAATCCTTCCCTTGACTTTGGATGGGTGGGGAAGGGCAGGGGAGGAAGGGGGCTTATTTAGGCTGGGTGCCCACCCGGGTCAACCCCTCCTCATGCCCTGGGCCTCTTCTGTTGTGGGCTTGTGGGTTCCCGAGAAATAGGGCCACGGATGGCACTGCCAGTCCCAGCCAGTCCCAGAAAGAAGCGATGGGAAAGCGTTGGTGAGAATCAGTCCATCCCCAGGGCTCTGTGCCTCGGCTGGAGCTCTCCCTTTCACTTCTTTCCAAGCATAGAAAGCAGTTTGCAGCTCCTCAAAAAGTTACAATGTAGAGTGACCCTGTGATCCAGCCATTCTGTTCCTGGGTATACACCTGAGAAAACTGAAGGCAGACACTCAAACGGATACTTACGTTTATTTTTATTTTTTGAGACAGAGTCTCACTTTTGTCCAGGCTGGAGTGCAGTGGCGTGAGCTCAGAGCTCATTGCAACCTCCACCTCCTGGGTTCAAGCGATTCTCCTGCCTTAGCCTCCCGAGTAGCTGGGATTACAGGCACCCACCACCATGCCCGGCTAATTTTTGTATTTAGTGGAGACAGGGTTGCACCATGTTGGTCAGACTGGTCTCAAACTACTGACCTCAAATGATCTGCCCGCCTCAGCCTCCCAAAGTGCTGGGATTCCAGGCATGAGCCACTGTGCCTGACCTCAAACAGATACTTGTACACCCATGTTCATAGCAGCAAGGTTCACAATTACCATAAAAAGTGATTTTTAATTCAACCATATAAAGGAATGAGGCTCTGATCCATGCTACAGTGTGGATGAACCTTGAAAACATGATACTGAGTGAGAGAAGCCAGACACGGAAGGTTACATAGGGCACAATTCCATTTATATGAAATGTCCAGAATAGGCAAATTCATAGCCAGAAAGCAGATTGGTAGTTGCCAGGGGCTGGGGAGGAGGAATGAGGAATGACTGGTAATGAGGACGGGGTTTCCTTTTGCGGTGTTGAAAACATTTTGGAACTAGATAGAGGTGATGGTTGCTCAATGCAGTGAATATACTAAATGGTGCTGAACCATGTACTTTAAAAGGATCTATTTTGGCCGGGCGCGGTGGCTCAAGCCTGTAATCCCAGCACTTTGGGAGGCCGAGATGGGCGGATCACGAGGTCAGGAGATCGAGACCATCCTGGCTAACACGGTGAAACCCCATCTCTACTAAGAAATACAAAAAATAGCCGGGCGAGGTGGCAGCGCCTGTAGTCCCAGCTACTCGGGAGGCTGAGGCCGGAGAATGGCGTGAACCTGGGAGGCGGAGCTTGCAGTGAGCTGAGATCCGGCCACTGCACTCCAGCCTGGGCTACAGAGCGAGACTCCGTCTCAAAAAAAAAAAAAAAAAAAAAAAAAAA
>NC_037687.1:14024094-14026937 GCF_003255815.1 Theropithecus gelada | reverse complement strand
AAAAAAAAAAAAAAAAAAAAAAAAAAAAAAAAAGGATCTATTTTGTGTCATGTCAACCTCACCTCCATAAAAAAAAAAAAAAAAGAAACAGGCCGGGTGCAGTGGCTCATGCCTGTATTCCCAGCACTTTGGGAGACCGAGGCAGGCAGATTGCTTGAGTCCAGCAGTTCGAGACCAGCCTGGGCAACATATTGAGACCTCGTCTCTGCAAAAACTCCAAAAATTAGCTGGGCATGGTAGTGTGCACCTGTAGTCTCAGCAACTTGGGAGGTAGAGGTGGAAGGATCACTTGAGCCTGGGAGGCAGAGGTGGCAGTGAGCCGAAATCACACCACTACACTGCAGCCAGGGTGACAGTGAGACTCTGTCTCAAAAAAATAAAATAAAATAAATACATAAATAAAATAGACCAGGCATGGTGGCTTATGCTTGTAATCCCAGCACTTTGGGAGGCTGAGGTAGGTGGATTACTTGAGGTCAGGCGTTCGAGACCAGTCTGGCCAACATGGTGAAACCCTGTCTCTACTAAAAATACAAAAATTAGCCGGGCGTGGTGGTGCATGCCTGTAATCCCAGCTACTCAAGAAGCTGAGGCAGGAGAATTGCTTGAACCTGGGAGGCAGAGAGGTTGCAGTGAGCCGAGACGGCGCAACTGCTCTCCAGCTTGGGCGACAGAGCGAAACCCTGTCTCAAAAAAAAAAAAAAATTCTGAGTTTTTCACAGCTATATCTCTGACACCTCTAAACACTTCAGTCGTCGCTTTTGGTTTTTAATTTCCTTCCTCACTTTTTTTTTCTTTACTTTTTTATAGAGACGGGTCTCATTGTGTTGCCCAGGCTGGTCTTGGACTCCTGAGCTCTAGCAATCCTACCGCCTCTGCGTCTCAAACTGTTGGGATTACAGACGTGAGCCACTGCACCTAGCCTATTTCTTTCCCTTTTTGTCTCTTTTCAATTTTTTTTTTAAACAAAAAGAGCAGTCTCTTTGATCCAGAGCTTCATGGGAGGGTGAGACTGTGGCTCCCAGGGTCCTGCGAGTGAGCGACTCATTACATTTTACACCTGGGCACCTCCCTCTCCCTACCCTAGTCCCAGCTCTGAGGCTTCAACCAGGCGACAGCAGGAAGCAAATTTAATTTCACCCCCACCCCTACCAATATAGGTCCTTTTGCTGTTGCTTTCTACTTATGGAAATGGCCCTGGTTTCCTTTTGTGGTGGTGGCATAAAAGTTCCTTCCCAAATAAATTTATTTAAGTTTTTTTTTTTTTTTTTTTAAAAGGAAAAGCAAGTTGATTGAAGGAAAAATCTGTGGTCCGGGGAGATGTTCCAAATCCTGGAGGTGGAGAGGAATGAATGACGTTTGTGGCTTGCAGATCAACTCCCCGCAGCGGGCATGACGTCATTGCAGCCAAAATTGTCCTCCACGCACTGCTACGGTGAGTCAGGGGGAGAGGGGCCCCTCTGGGCAGATGGCAAAAGGCATTTTTGAGTGTACAAGGAAGCATTTTTCTGAGAGCATTTCCTGTTGGTACCCTCCTATGTAGGGGCAAAGGTGTCACTGGGGCTTTCTGGGGCCTTTGGTGTGGGTCTTAGTGACAAAGTTCAGTGGCAATCTGGCATTTCCCTAGTGGAGTTGTCACTCCCACGACAGCCTCTCATGCCCCGCTTCTGTCCAGCTGGAGGAGCCAGCTCTGGGCACCCCGAGGGCTTCCTGCCATCCACGAGGTCAGGCGGCCCTGACATTGGCAAGAAGATTGACACCCACGCTTTGTGCTTCCTTTGAAACAGAGTCGTTAAAATTCCAGGACAGACAAATGGCCAATAGGCCTATGAAAAGATGCTCAAAGTCACCAATCATTAGGGAAATGCAAATCAAAACCACAGGCCAGGTGCGGTGGTTCACACCTGTAATTCCAGCACTTTGGGAGGCCGAGGTAGGAGGATCACTTGAGGCCAGGAGTTTGAGACCAGCCTGGGCAACATAGCAAGACTCCATTTCTATAAATAAATGAATAAACAAATAAAAACCACAGTGAGATAGTACCTAACACCCATTAGGATGCCTACTATCAAAAAACAACAACAACAACAAAAAAAACAGAAAATAGGTTAGGAGTGGTGGCTAACAACTGTCATCCCAATGCTTTGGGAGGCCAAGGAGAGAGGATCACTTGGCCCAGGAGTTCAAGAGCAGCCTGGGCAACAAAGGAAGACTTCATTACTAAAAATATTTAAAAATTAGCTGAGCATGGTGGCCCGCACCTGTAGTCCCAGCTACTTGGGAGGCCAAGGCAAGAGGATCGCTTGATCCCAGAAGGTCAAGGCCGCAGTGAGCTATGATCGTACCATTGCACTCCAGCCTGGGCAACAGAGAGAGACCCTGTCTCTAAAAGCAAAGCAATCCGGGCATGATGGCTCATTCCTGTAATCCCAGCATTTTGAGAGGCCGAGGCAGGAGGATCGCTTGAACTCAGGAATTCGAGACCTGCCTGGGCAACATGACAAAACCCTGTCTCTACAAAAAAATACAAAAAAATTAGGCCAGGTGCGGTGGCTCAAGCCTGTAATCCCAGCACTTTGGGAGGCCGAGACGGGCAGATCATGAGGTCAGGAGATGGAGACTATCCTGGCTAACACGGTGAAACCCCATCTCTACTAAAAAATACAAAACACTAGCCGGGTGAGGTGGCGGGCGCCTGTAGTCCCAGCTACTCGGGAGGCTGAGGCAGGAGAATGGCATAAACCCAGGAGGCGGAGCTTGCAGTGAGCTGAGATCCGGCCACTGCACTCCAGCCTGGGCGACAGAGTGAGACTCCGTCTCAAAAAAAAAAAAAAAAAAAAAAA
>NC_037687.1:13927467-14023995 GCF_003255815.1 Theropithecus gelada | reverse complement strand
TCAAAAAAAAAAAAAAAAAAAAAAAATTAGCCAGGCATAGTAGTAAATGCCTGTAGTTCCAGCTACTCGGGAGGCTGAGGCAGGAGAACTGCTTGAGCCCAGGAGGTCGAAGCTGCAGTGAGCTGTGATCTGTGATTGCACCACTGCACTCCAGCCTGGGCAACAGAGTAAGACCCTGTCAAAAAAAAAAAAAAAAAAAAAGCAAAGCAAAACAAAACAAAACCCCTTAAAATTGAAACTGTTGTGGGCTGGTGGTGACAATGTAAAATGGTGCCGCCACTGTGGAAAACAGTATGGAGAGTCCTAAAAAATTTAAACATAGAGGCTAGGCCTGGTGGCTCACACTTGTAATCCCAGCACTTTGAGAGGCTGAGGTGGGTGGATCATTTGAGGTCAGGAGTTCCAGACCAGCCTGGCCAACATGGTGAAACCCCATCTCCACTAAAAATACAAAAATTAGCCAGGCGTGGTGGCGGGTGCCTGTAGTCCCAGCTGTTCGGGAGGCCGAGGCAGGAGAATCACTTGAACCCGGGAGGTGGAGGTTGCAGTGAGTGGAGATCGCGCTACTGCACTCCAGCCTGGGTGACAGAGCCAGACTCCATCTCAAAAAAATAAAAAATAAAAAATAATTAAACATAGAATTGTCATATGATCCATCAATTCTACTTCTGCGTATACACCCGAATTGAAAGCAAGATTCAAAGAGACATCTGCACACCTATGTTCGCAGCAGCATTAGTTACAATAGCCAAAAGTTTAAAGCAACCAGTTTCCATGACAGATGAATGGGTAAACAAAATGGTCTATCTAGACAGTGGAGTATTACTCAGCCTTAAAGAAGAAGGAAATTCTAGTATATATAACATGAATGCACCTTGAGGTGCTAAGTGAAATAAGCCTGCCCCAAAAGAACAAATACCGTATGATCACATTTACAGGAAGTAACTAAACTCGTCAGATTCATGGAAACAGAAAGTAGAATTGTGGTTTCCAGGAACTGGAGGGAGGAGGAACAGGGAGTTGTTTTATGGATACACTTTTAGTTTTGAAAGATGAAAAAGTTCTGGAGATGGATGATGGTGTCGGTGGCAACTATGAGAATTTTTTTTTTCTGGTTTTTGTTTTGTTTTGAGACAGGGTCTCACTCTGTTGTCCAGGCTGCAGAGCAGTGGCACAATCTCGACTCAGTGCAACCTCCGCCTCCCGGGTTCAAGTGATTCTCGTGCCTCAGCCTCCCAAGTAGCTGGGATTACAGGTGCGCACAACCACTCCTGGCTAATTTATGTATTTTTAGTAGAGACAGGGTTTTACCATGTTGACCAGGCTGGTCTCAAACTCCTAATCTCAGATGATCTTCCCACCTCGGCCTCCCAAAGTGCTGGGATTACAGGTATGAGCCACTGTGCCTGACTGATAATTTTCTTTTCTTTTTTTTTTTTTGAGACGGAGTCTCGCTTTGTCACCCAGGCCGGAGTGCAGTGGCTCGATCTTGGCTCACTGCAACCTCCGTCTCCTGGGTTTAAGTGATTCTCCTGTCTCAGCCTCCCGAGTAGCTGGGACTACAGGCGCACACCACCATGCCTGGCCAATTTTTGTATTTCTAGGTGAGACAGAGTTTCACCATATTGGTCAGGCTGGTCTTGAACTATTGACCTCAAGTAATCTGCACACCGTGGCCTCCCAAAGTGCTGGGATTACAGGCATGAACCACCACGCCCGGCCTGAGAATTTTCTTAATGTAACTGAACTGTACACTTAAAATGGTTAAGACAGAACATTTCATGTCATGTGCATTTCACCACAACTTTTATCCAGGCTGAAGGACAGGCACAGTGGCTCACTTTGGCAGGCTGAGGCAGGAGGATCGCTTAAGGCCAGGAGTTCGAGACCAGCTAGGGCAACGTAGCGAGATTGGCCCCCACCCCTGTCTCTACAAAAAATGTTTAAAAATTACCCAGGCCTGATGGCACATGCCTATGGTCTGAGCTACTCAGGAGGCTGAGGCAGGAGGATTGCTTGAGCCCAGGAGGTTGAGGCTGCAGTGAACTATATGGTTATACCACTGTACTTGAGATCTTGTCTCAAAAAAAAAAAAAAAAAAAAAAAAAAATTCCAGGGCCAGAGGGCTCAGAGGAGACTGGGGCAGGAATCCCATCCTGTGGGTCCTGGCAGGTGACCCCCATGTCTCCTCCACAGTAGGGGGTGATCAGGCCCTCCAAGAAGTCAATACCAATTATATCCCAAAGCCTCTTACACGTCTCCACCTGGACCTCCCTGTCTACCTCCAGACATCCACCTGCCTCTGGACCTCACCCAGGGACGCTGCTATGATCACTGAGTCATTCACCAATATTCCAGCCCTTTCTCCCTCCAGGTACAAGGTAGGAAGGCATTGCTCCACCCACTTGTGTGGCCACGTGACTTGCTCTGACCAATGGCATGTGAGCAGGTTTGACATGTGTCACTTCTGGGCAGAGGCTTGAAGAGCTGCTGCAGAGCATGCTATATGTTCTTTTTCTTCTGCCTTGGCAACGGGCAACATGCCAGATGCTGGTTGAGCGAAAAGTGAAACCTCTGATGTTTTAAGCTCTTGAGATTTGGGGCTTAAAGTAGCTGGGACTACAGGTGTGTGCCACCACGCCTGGCTCATTTTTCCCCCGGCTTGTTACTGCAGCAGAACTGAGCCTTTCTTGAGTCCAATGTGGCAGCAGAATCTGTAGATGTCACTCATCCAGTCCTCTCCTGTGCACGATGATGGTCTCATATCATTAAGCTCTAGGGCTGGAATGAGGCAAGGTGGATGCTTGACTTGGGAACAAAATTTCAGGGGGTGTCAAAGAACTCAAGAACTTTGTCCTGAACTCATAAATATTATTTTATTGTGATATTTTGTAAAAGTCAAGATTAATGCAAAACCATGATGAATAAAATAGTAACACACACACACACACACACACACACACACACACACACACACATCGGCCAGGCGCAGTGGCTCATGCCTGTAATCCCAGCACTTTGGGAAGCCAATGCAGGTGGACTGCCTGAGGCTAGGAGTTCGAGACCAGCCTGGCCAACATGGTGAAACCCTGTCTGTACTAAAAGTACAAAAAATTAGCCAGTTGTGATGCTGCATGCCTGTAATTCCAGCTACTTGGGAGGCTGAGGCACAAGAATCACTTGAACCTGGGAGGCAGAGGTTGGAGTGAGCTGAGATCACACCACTGCACTCTAGCCTGGGCCATAGAGTGAGACTCCATCTCAAAAAAAAAATTATACATATATATAAAAATATATATATATATGATTGTGTGTGTGTGTGTATATATATATATATATGAAAGAGAGAAGGTCTCACTCTGTCACCCAGGCTGGAGTGCAGTGGCACAATCACAGCTCACTGCAGCCTTGACCTCCTGAGCACAAGCAACCTCCCACCTCAGCCTCCCGAGTAGCTGGAACTACAGGTGTGCACCACCATACCCGGCTAATGCTTTAATTTTTATAGAGATGGGATCTTGCTATGTTGGCCAAACTGGTCTCGACCTCCTGGGCTCATGTGATCCCTCTGTCTCAGCCTCCCAAAGTGCTGAGATTATGGGCATGAGTCACTGCTCCTGGCCTACACTGTCCTAGTCTATTGTTAGAAGCAAGTTATTGGGTCCAGCTCAGGAAATCACACAGCGTGCAGACATCAGGAGGTGGGAATCACGGAGGAGTCTTGGAGCCTGTTTGCCTCACCTTTTCTCCTCAATATTTCTAATTTTTCTTTCTTTTTTTTTTTTTTTTTGAGATGGAGTTTTGCTCTTGTTGCCGACTGGAGTGCAACGGCAGGATCTTGGCTCACTGCAACCTCTGCCTCCCAGGTCCAGGTGATTCTCCTGTCTCAGCCTCCCGAGTAGCTGGGATTACAGGCGCCCCCTACCACACCTGGCTAATTTTTGTATTTTTAGTAGAGACGGGGCTTCACCATTTTGGTCAGGCTGGTCTCGAACTCCTGACCTCAAATGATCCGCCTGTCTGGGCCTCCCAAAGTGCTGGGGTTACAGGTGTGATTCACCACACCTGGCCCCTTTGCTGATTTTCATCTGTACTTTTCACTGTAATAAACCACAACTGGGAGTAACACCACTTTTCTGAGATCTGTCAATCTCAGCAAATCATTGACCCTGAGGGTGGTCTCAGGGACCCCCCACACAAGCCCCATTTTCCAGCCACCATCTTTTGCAATCTTCATTGCCCTAGTCACCGAATGGCATATTCTTATCCATTTGCTATTTCCTGCCTCTCTCTTCTGGATCAAAGGCTCCGGAAGGTCAAAAACTCATCTGTCTTTCCCATGAGAGGCTGAAGAACAAAATGGTCAGGGGTCAAGTCCTGGCTCTGTCACTTTTTTGTTACTGCTGAGTCCCAGGCTGGAGTGCAGCAGTGCAGTCACAGCTCACTGCAGCCTTGAACTCCTGGGCTCAATCAGTCCTCCCACCTCAGCCTCCCTTGTAGCTGGAACTACAGGCACATGCCACCACACCCAGCTAATTTTTATTTGTTGCCCAGGCTGGAGTGCAGTGGCGCAATCTCAGCTCACTGCAATCTCCACCTCCCAGGTTCAAGCGTTCTCCTGCCTTAGCCTCCTCAGTAGCTGGGATTACAGGCACCTGCCACTACGCCCAGCTAATTGTTTGTATTTTCAGTAGAGACGAGCTTTCGCCTTGTTGACCAGGCTGGTCTTGAACTCCTGACCTCAAGTGATCCGTCCGTCTCAGCCTCCCAGAGTGCTGAAATTACCGGCGTGAGTCACCGCGCCCGGCCTGAAGGTTAACTTTTTTTTTTTTTTTTTTTTTTTTTTTTTTTTTTGAGACGGAGTCTCGCGCTGTGTCACCCAGGCTGGAGTGCAGTGGCGCGATCTCGGCTCACTGCAAGCTCCGCCTCCCAGGTTCAGGCCATTCTCCTGCCTCAGCCTCCGAGTAGCTGGGACTACAGGCGCCCGCCACCACGCCCGGCTAGTTTTTTGTATTTTTAGTAGAGACGGGGTTTCACCATGTTAGCCAGGATGGTCTCGATCTCCTGACCTCGTGATCCGCCCGCCTCGGCCTCCCAAAGGAAGGTTAACTTTTAAGTGTGTTGGTTAATTTATCTCCTCAGTAGCTAGAGCAGGGTCCAGGTGGCCAGGATTTAGTTAAAAGCAGTTGATTAAGGAGACTCCTCTCGGGACTTTGCGATGGAGAGGCAGGAGGGTCCACGAGCAGGGGTGGGGAAGAGGAGAGGGCACAGAGGCCAGCGGATGAGAGAGACACCAGCGAGCGTGGGATGCCTGCCCGAGGCTCTGGCCACGCCCATTCCCTGCCTGTCCCGCTAAGGTGAGCGGGTCCCTCTGGGATCTCCCGGGCAGGAGGCCTACAGGAGTTGCAGAGCTGAGTAGACAGGGAACGCGCCGGGGAGGCCAAGTCCCACGGGTCTGGGCTTCCAGGAGGAAACGTGTGGGAGGTTGCGGCGGGAGGCGTGGGGGCTGGTGGGGCGGGCAGGGCAGCTGGAGCCGGGGCTGTGGTCGGGCGCCGGCCAAGCCCCAAAGAAAGCGTGTGTTGGTCGGGTCTGGCCTCGCCTGGGAGGATGCCTCCCTGCTGCTGGGGCGCCCTGGAGATGCCGACTTTGCTCTGCACCCCCGGGAGGAATGTGACCCCCTCCCCACACAGAGCCTGGAGATTTTTCCACATAAGGCTTCGGGGGTGCTCATGCCGCATGAGTTCAGGACAAAGGAATCAAAAGCACATGGAGTGGATTCCCTAGGGAGGAGAAATTCTGGAAATAAGACCAAGAGGAGGACAAAGGGGCCCGGGGGCGGGGTGAGGGGGTGGGGCGGGGATTGGGAGGCGGCGGGAGAAGGTGCCTGGCTCTGAGTGGTCTCAGACTGAGGACACATCTCCGCTGGGGATGAGGGCCACTGTGGCCCCGGACCGCCAGGGCAACTCCCTGGACCTCTCTGAGCCTTGTTTCCTTTCTATTGGCCCAGATGCTCGGGGCAAAATACTTGGGGTCCTCCATGTCTCTGTCTCTGTTTTCTTTCTTCTCTCTCTCTGTTTCCTTCCTTCTTTCTTGTCTTTCTTTCTTCTTTCTCTATCTCTCCTTCCTTCCTTCCTCTCTCTTTCTTTTCTTTCTTTGCCATCCTTCTTTCTTTCCTCTATCTCTCCTTCCTTCCTTTCTCCTTCCTCCCTTACCTCCCTCCCTCCTTTCTTTCTTCTCCATCCTTCTTTCTTTCCTCTATCTCTATCTCTCCTTCTTTTCTTTCTCCTTCTTCCCTTCCCTCCCTCTCTTCCTTTCTTTCTTCCTCTCTTCTCCTTCTCAGGTCTCACTTTGTTGCCCAGGCTGCTCTTCAACCCCCAGGCTTCAGTGACCCTCCTGCCTCTGCCCCGCAAAGTACTGGGATTTACAGGAGCGAACCACCATGCCTGGCCTCTATCTCTGCTCCTGTCCCTTTCTCTCTCTCTTTCTCTCTCTCTCTCTCTCTCTCTCTCTCTCGTATCAGCAAATCCCAAGGGCTCTGTTTTCAAAATCTATCCAGCATCTACCCACTTTTCACCTCCTCCATGGCCCCTACCTGGTCCGGCCCCATCAACTCCCCCTTGGCCCGGTGCAGGCTCCTCTGCCCTGGTCTCCTGGCTCCTGCCCTTGCTCGCCCCCTCCATGCTTTTCTGTCAGGGCATGTCCCTCCTCTGCTCAAGGACGCTCCAGGGCTCCCACCTCACCCAGTGCAAAAGCCAAATTCCTCCTTGTGGCCCACAGGGTCCTGCAGTATCTGCTCAGCACTTATCTGCCCTCACCTCCTCCTCTTCCCTTTGCTCATTCCCTTCAGCCATGCCAGCTTCCTTGCCTTTGGGCAAGCTCCTACCTTAGGGGTTTGCAGGGCAGTTCCCTCTCCACTTGTGGCACCACCTCCTCCTCCAGATCCCCGCATGGCTTTCTCTCGCCCCCTTCAGGTCTTTTTTTTTTTTTTTTTTTTTTTTTTTGAGACGGAGTCTCACTCTGTCGCCCAGGCTGGAGTGCAGTGGCACAATCTTGGCTCACTGCAACCTCCGCCTCTCGGTCTCCAGTGATTCTCCTGCCTCAGCCTCCCAAATAGCTGGGATTACAGGCACACACCACCACACCCAGGTAATTTTTGTATTTTTAGCGGAGACGAGGTTTCACCATGTTGGCCAGGCTAGTCTCGATCTCCTGACCTCAGGTGATCTGCACGCCTTGCCTCCCAAAGTGCTGGGATTACAGGTGTGAGCCACCGTGCTTGGCCCAAGTCTTTTATTTGTTTGTTTGCTTTTAAGGAGATGTAGATATTCGTTCTTTATTTCTCTTTTTTCTTTTTCTTTTGAAACAGGGTCTTGCTCTGTTGCTCAGGCTGGGGTGCAGTGGTGCAATCTCGGCTCACTGCAGCCTCAACCTCCTGGGTTCAAGTGATCCTCCTGCCTCAGCCTCCCGAGTAGCTGGGACTACAAGTGCACACCATCACACTTGGCTAATTTTGTTTATTTTATTTTTTGTAGAGATAGAGGTCTTGCTATATTGCCCAGACTGGTCACAAACTCCTGATCTCAAGCAATCTTCCTGCCTCAGCTTCCCAAAGTGCTGAGATTATAGGCCTGAGTCACCGTGCCTGACCACTCTGCTAGATTTCTTTTCTTTTTTTTTTTTTTTTTTTTTTTTTTGAGATGGAGTCTCA
Organism: Theropithecus gelada; assembly: GCF_003255815.1. Taxonomy (NCBI): domain Eukaryota; kingdom Metazoa; phylum Chordata; class Mammalia; order Primates; family Cercopithecidae; genus Theropithecus; species Theropithecus gelada. Next base: position 14,016,287 of record NC_037687.1, on the reverse strand, counting down.
CTCTGTCACCAGACGAGTACAGTGGCGCAATCTTGGCTCACTGCAACCTCTGCCTTCTGGGTTCAAGCAATTCTCCTGCCTCAGCCTCCCAAGTAGCTGGGATTATAGGCATGAGCCACCACACTCAGCTAATTTTTGTATTTTTAGTAGAGATGGGGTTTCACCATGTTGGCCAGGCTGGTTATGAACTCCTGAGCTCAAGTGATCTGTCTGCCTCAGCCTCCCAAAGCGCTGCGATTACAGGCATGAGCACCGCACCCAGCCCACCCTGCTAGATTGTAATTCTTTTTTTTTTTTTTTTTTGAGGCAGAGTCTCGCTGTGTCGCCCAGGCTGGAGTGCAGTGGCGCGATCTCGGCTCACCGCAAGCTCCGCTTCCTGGGTTCAAGCGATTCTCCTGCCTCAGCCTCCCAAGTAGCTGGGACTACAGGTGCACGCCATCACGCCAGGCTAATTTTTGTATTTTTAGTAGAGACGGGGTTTCATCATGTTGGCCAGGCTGGTCTCGATCTCCTGACCTCAAGTGATCCGCTCACCTCTGCCTCCCAAAGTGCTGGGATTACAGACGTGAGCCACCGTGCCCGGCTAGATTTTAATTCTTGATCTTGCTCCCTGTCTGTCTCCCCGTGAGAATGTCAGCCCCATTATTTTGTCCCCCATATTTTTGTTTTATTTCCTACTGTGCCTCCAGGGCTCAGAAAAGGGTCAGGCACTGTAGGGACTTGTTGAATCAATAGATTGGGTGGTGACAAACCCAGAGCTGAATTTTTAGGGCAACATTTTTATAGCCTTATTGAGGGATAACTTATATAGCCTAAACTCGCCCATTACAAACCTACAGTTAGATGACTTTTAGTAAACTCACCTAGTTGTGCAGGTGTTACTACAATCCAGCGTTTGAGAACACTTTGATTACCCCCCAAATCCCCACATTCGTAATCCATCCTCACTCCCAGCCTCAGCCCCAGGTAACCACTGATCTGTTTTCTGTTTCTAGAGCTCTGCCCTTTCTAGAAATTTCATATAAATGGAATTGTACAATATGTAACATTTAGGGTCTGGCTTCTTTCACTCAGCATGATGTTTTTGAGGTTTATCCATGTTGCTGCGTTTATGAACAGTTTGTGGCTTTCTATTGCTAACTGGTGTTTCCTTGCATGGGAGGGACCGTAGTTGTTTGTCCATTCATCTGTTGATGGACACTTGAATTTGTCAACATAAAAAGAAAAGGCTGGGCTGGGCGCGGTGGCTCACGCCTGTAATCCCAGCACTTTGGGAGGCTGAGGCAGGCGGATCACAAGGTCAGGAGATGGAGACCGTCCTGGCTAACATGGTGAAACCCTGGCTCTACTAAAAATACAAAAAATTAGCCGGGCGTGGTGGCGGCGCCTGTAGTCCCAGCTACTCGGGAGGCTGAGGCAGGAGAATGGCATGAACCCAGGAGGCGGAGCTTGCAGTGAGCTGAGATAGCGCCACTGCACTCCAGCCTGGGCGACAGAGCAAGACTCCATCTCAAAAAAAAAAAAAAAAAAAAAACCCAGAAAAGGAAGAGGCTAAGCATAAAAGATGATTTACAGTTTTACTTGGAGCCAGGTATGGTGGCTCATGCCTGTAATCCCAGTGCTCTGGGAGGCCGAGGCGGGAGGATAACCTGAGGTCGGAAGTTTGAGACCGGCCAGACCAACATGGAGAAATGCCTTCTCCACTAAAAATACAAAATTAGCCAGGCGTGGTGGCGCATGCCTGTAATCCCAGCTACTCAGGAGGCTGAGGCAGGAGAATCGCTTGAACCCAGGAGGCGGCGGTTGCAGTGAGCAGAGATCACGCCATTGCACTCCAGCTTGGGCAACAAGAGCGAAACTCCCTCTCAAAAAAAGAGTTCACTTGAGGCCAGGCACAGTGGCTCATGCCTGTAATCCCAGCACTTTGGGTGACTGAGGGAGGAGGATCACTTGAGCTCAGGAGTTCGAGACCAGCTTAGGCAACATGGCAAAACTCCATCTCTATAAAAAATCCAAAAAAATTCTCAGCACCTTGGGAGGCTGAGATGGGCGGATCACTTAAGGCCAGGAGTCCGCAACCAGCCTAGCCAACAGGGCAAAACCTAGTCTCTACTAAAAATAAAATAAAAAAAAAAAAAAGCTGGGTGTGGTGGCACATGCCTATAATCCCAGCTACTCTGTAGGCTGAGGCAGGAGGATCACTTGAACCCAGGAGGCGGAGGTTACAGTGAGCTGAGATTGTGCCACTGCATTCCAGCTGGGCAACAGAATGAGACTCTGTCTCAAACAAACAAAAAATTAATTGGGCATACTGGTGCATGCCTGTGGTTCCCAGCTACTTGGGAGGCTGAGGTGGAAGGATCACTTGATCCCAGGAATTCAAGGCTACAATGAGCTATGATTGCACCATCGCACTCCAGCCTGTGCGACAGAAATAGACCCTGTCTCAAAAAAAAGAAACCCCAATACCCAACTTAGCCAGGTGTGGTGGTGTCCACCTGTAGTCCTAGTGGCTTGGGAGGCTAAGATGGGAGGATTGCTTGACCCAGGAGGTGGAGGCTGCAGTGAGCTATGATTGCGCCACTGCACTCCAGCCTGGGTGACAGAGTGAGACTCCATCTCAAAAATAAAAAATAAATCTTAGCTCTTCTAATAGATGTATGAAGTGGTATCTCCTTGTGGTTTTAATTTGCATTTCTGTAACAACTAATGATGTTGAGTGTCTTTTCATATGCATATTTGCCATCTAAATGTCCTCTTTGGTGAAGCATCTGTTCAAATCTTTTGCCCATTTTTAAACTGGGATTTTTTTTCCTTCTTATTGTTGAGTTCCGTATATATTCTTATATAAAGAGTTTTTATTTTAAGAGTTCTTTATATATTCTGGATACACATTCTTTCAGAAAAATGATTTGAAAATATTTCCTCCTAGTTGGCGGCTTGTCTTTTTATTTTCTTTATGTCTTTTGAAGAGCAAAAGTTTTCATTTTGATGAAGTCCAATTCGCTCATTATTTTTTTCTTTTATGGATTGTGGTTTTGGTGACATAGGTAAGAAACCTTTGCCTAACCCATGGTCTCAAAGATTTCTTTTTCTGTTTTTACTCCTGAGACGGAATCTTGCTCTGTTGCCCAGACTGGAGTGCAATGGTGTAATCTCGGCTCATTGCAACCTCTGCCTCCCTGGTTCAACTGATTCTCAGGTCTCAGCCTCCCGAGTAGCTGGGATCACAGGCATGAGCCACCACGCCTGGCTACTTTCAAAATATTTTTAGTAGAGACTGGGTTTTGCCATGTTGGCCAGGCTCGTCTCAAACTCCGGACCTCAGGTGATCCCCGCACCTGAGTCTCTCAAAGTGCTGGGATTACAGGCATGACCCACCGCGCCTGGCCTCATTTAGTTACTTTTTGTGTGTGATTATGAGGTAGGGTCTAAGTTCTTTTTTTTTTTTTTTTTTTTTTTGAGATGGAGTCTCGCTCTTGTTGCCCAGGCTGGAGTGCAATGGCACGCAACCTTGGCTCACTGCAACCTCTGCCTCCTGGGTTCAAGTGATTCTCCCTCAGCCTCCCAAGTAGCTGGGATTATAGGTACCTGCCACCATGCCCAGCTAATTTTTTATTTTTTTTTTGAGATGGAGTCTTGCTCCCATCACGCAGGGTGGAGTGCAGTGGCTCAATCTTGGCTCACTGCAACCTCCGCCTCCCATGTTCAAGTGATTCTCCTTCCTCAGCCTTCCAAGTAGCTGGGATTACAGGCATGCGCCATCAAGCCTGGCTAATTTTTGTATTTTTAGTAGAGACAGGGTTTCACCGTGTTGGCCAGGCTGGTCTTGAACTCCTGACCTCAGGTGATCTACCCGCCTCAGTCTCCCAAAGTGCTAGGATTACAGGCGTGAGCCACCATGCCCAGCCTAATTTTTTGCATTTTTAGTAGAGATGGCGTTTCACCATGTTGGCCAGGCGGTCTCGAACTCCTGACCTCAGGTGATCCACCCACCTCAGCCTCGCAAAGTGCTGGGTTTATAGGCATAAGCCACTGTGCCTGGCCAGGTCTAAGTTCTTTAATTATTATTATTATTTTTACATGTGTATATCCTATTCTTGGGAAAATTTAAAGGGGATTATTTCTGTTTCTGGTAACGCGAGTATTCAACATGTGCTCCCCTGCCTGTAATTCTCCCACTAGGGTCAGGGCAGGGCTGGAGAAGCGAAAACCGTAACTAGAAGAGACTTCCCAAACAGGATGTTGCCCAACCCTGGCCGGGCTGACATTCAGCCTCGAGGGTCCTTATCGGCAGTGCAATCACAGCTGTGACCAAACCAAGCCATCCACAGCCTGACGCCCCCACACTCTTGACTTTCTCCCTTTAGCTTCAGGCTTGAGCAGGGCTTTGATACTCAAATAGAGAAAGGAGACAGCAAGACCCCTGTGCCTTCTCAGAGGGGGCACCCCCTTCCCTGATGCCTTCACGTGGCTTGCCTCTCCAGGACCCGGCTTCCCTCCTGGCCACCCCACCACCTCCCCAGCCACACCCCATTTCCACCCATCTAGAGAGGGCGAAACACAACACTTCTGGGACATGGTGGGGGTGGGGGCTCCCTGACTCCTGGGACGGGGAACTCTGGGGGTGCCTGTCCTCCCAGCTCCTTGCCCCACTGGTGCCTCTCCCCATGAGTCGTGTGAAAAGGCAACAAAACCAACTGCAGGGAGATATAAAATCTCTTCCTGTATCTGTGACGAGCTGTTTTGTTGGTGTGGCCGTCTATTCTTCCTGTAAACACCTGCATCTGTTCAGACCCAGCTCTTCCTCTCCCCCAGAACCTTCTATGACTCCCACCTCCCCCAGTACAATCCAGTCTTCCCCAAGGCCCACAAGGCTTAGCTGTGTGATTTGCCCTGTCACCTCCAGCTCTCTTCCCCTCATTCACTTGGCTCCAGCCACACCAGCTTCCTCACTGTTACTCAAATAAATATACCAGGCCCAGTCCAGCCTCAGGGCCTTTGCATGCGCTGTTCCCTCTGCCTGGAACACCTTTCCCCAAGATTTTTTGTTTTGTTTTGTTTTTTTGATTTTTTTTGAGACAGAGTCTTGCTCTGTCACCCAGGCTGGAGTGCAGTGGCACAACCTCAGCTCACCACAGTCTCCACCTCCTGGGTTCAAGCCATTCTCCTGCCTCAGCCTCCCGAGAAGCTGGGACTACAAATGTGCATCACCACGCCCGGCTAATTTTTGTATTTTTAGTAGAGACGAGGTTTCACCATGTTGGCCAGGCTGGTCTCGAACTTCTGACCTCAACTGATCTGCCAGCCTCGGCCTCCCAAAGTGCTGGGATTACAGGTATGAGCCACTGCGCCTGGCGCCTCTCACTCTTTCATCTGCCTCACATATTTGCTCAGAGATCACCTCCTCAGTGAGGCCTTCCCTGACGACCCCCGTATTTGAAATTTTAGCTTCCTTCCCCTAGTCCTTTCTAACCTTTCCCCTCTGTTTTATTTTTCTCTATAGCACATCACCTTCGAATATTTTAATTCATGAATTTACATACAGTGTCAGTCACACGAGGGCAGGGGTTTTTCTGTCTTCTTCACCGCTGTATCCTCAGCCCTAAAACAGGGCCAGGCACACCACAGGTGCTCAATTAATGTTTCTTGGCCAGGTGAAGTGGCTCAGGCCTGTAATCCCAGCACTTTGGGAGGCCAAGGCAGGTGGATCACCTGAGGTCAGGAGTTCGAGACCATCCTGGCCAACATGGTGAAACCCCTTCCCTACTAAAAATACAAAAATTAGCCGGGCGTGGTGGCGGTGCCTGTAGTCCCAGCTACTCGGGAGGCTGAGGCAGGAGAATTGCGTGAACCTGGGAGACAGAGGTTGCAGTGAGCTGAGATTGTACCAGTGCACTCCAGCCTGGGCAACAGAGCGAGGCTCTGTCTCAGAAAAATAAAAACAAATAAATAAATGGTTTGGTTTTTTTTTTTGAGACGGAGTCTCGCTCTGTCGCCCCGGCTGGAGTGCAGTGGCGCCATCTCCGCTCACTGCAAGCTCCGCCTCCCGGGTTCACGCCATTCTCCTGCCTCAGCCTCCCGAGTAGCTGGGACTACAGGCGCCGCCACCACGCCCGGCTAATTTTTTGTGTTTTCGGTAGAGACGGGGTTTCACCGTGTTAGCCAGGATGGTCTCGATCTCCTGACCTCGTCATCCGCCCACCTCGGCCTCCCAAAGTGCTGGGATTACAAGCGTTAGCCACCGCGCCCGGCCAATAAATGCTTTTTGAATAAATTGTCACTTTAGCTTTCATTCTTTGTCCACTGACGTCTGTAGGGCCAGCCCCACCCCCATCAACAGGAGTGGCTCATGGACTCAGTCTGGCCTTTCTAGCCACTGTGATTGGTTCCTAAATGACATGTGACCCCAGACTGTCCAATCAGAGGGAGCCTGGGAATTATTATTTTCTTTTTTTGAAGCAGGGCTTCACTTTGTCCCCGAGGTGTGAGTGCAGTGGCATGATCATGTTCCCGGCCTCAGTTCCCAGGCTTGAGTGATCCTCCTTCCTTATTTTTTATTTATTATTTTTTTGAGATGGAGTTTCACTCTGTGAGGCTGCCAGTGGAGTCCAGGCTGGAGTCCAGTGGCTGTAATCTAGGCTCACTGCAACCTCTGCCACCTGAGTTCAAGCGATTCTCCTGCCTTAGCATCCCGAGTAGCTGGGACTACAGGCGCCCACCACCATGCCCCGCTAATGTTTTTTATTTTTTCAGTAGAGACGGGGTTTCACCGTGTTAACCAGGATGGTCTCGATCTCCTGACCTCGTGATCCGCCCACCTCGGCCTCCCAAAGTGCTGGGATTATAGGCGTGAGCCACCGCGCCCGGCCATTTTTAAATTTTTTTAATAAAGATGAAGTCTCACTGTGTTGGCCGGGCTGGTTTCAAACTCCTGGGCTCAAGTGAGCCTCCTGCCTTGGACTCCCAAAGTGCTGGGATTACAGGCATGAGCCACCGCACCCGGCAAGATTATTTTGTTTGAGCTCGTGAATCCAGCTGTCCCTGAAGCCAACATATCTTAAACTTTTCAGTGACACAAACCAATAAAGTATCATTATTTTTCCTTTAAGCCAGTTTGGGTTTGGATTTTTTACTTGCAAGTAGAATAATCCTCCCCAATTGACCACTTCTCCCTCCCTCCCTTGCTCACTCGCTTCTTTCTTCTCTCCCTCCCTCCTTCCTTCTTTCTCTCTTTTTTTTTTTTTTTTTCAGGGCCGAGTCTCTCTGTCTCTCTGTCATCCAGGCTGGAGTGCAGTGGCATGATCTTGGCTCACTGCAACCTCTGCCTCCCCGGTTCAAGCAATTCTCCTGCCTCAGCCTCCCGAGTAGCTGGGATTACAGGCACCCACCACCACGCCTGGCTGATTTTTGTATTTTTAGTAGAGACGGAGTTTCGCCATGTTGGCCAGGCTGGTTTCAAACTCCTAACCTCAAGTGATCGGCCCACCTTAGCCTCCAAAAATGCTGAGATTACAGGCGTGAGCCACCGCGCCTGGCCTCTATCTCTAATTGAATGTCTACTCTATCTTGGCAGAGTCACCATCTCCTCCAACACAGCTGAGTCAAAACCGTATTTCACCTTTCTGCCAAACAGCTCTCCACCCATCACTCCCTCCCCCGCCTTCCCCTGACAACCCCTCCCCCACTCTGTGTGGGGGACTCTGCCCAATGTGGGAATGAATTATGGCTCCCCCACTAGAGGGCTGTGTGCCCTTGCTAAGTGACTTCACCTCTCTGGGCCTCACTTTCCCCATCTGTAAAAGGAGGTCATAGCAGTATACCCATTGTTCCCAAGTCTGCCTCCTCTCCAACCTTGCCCTTTTTTTTTTTTTTTTTTTGAGACAGAGTCTTGCTCTGTCACCCAGGCGGGGTGCAGTGGTGCGATCTTTGCTCACTGCAATCTCCACCTCCGGGGTTCATGCGATTCTTGTGCCTCAGCCTCCTGATTAGCTGGGACTACAGGCGCCTGCCACCTCGCCCAGCTAATTTCTTTTTCGTTTTGGAGTCCAGTGGCATAATCTAGGCTCACTGCAACCTCTGCCTCCCAGGTTCAAGCGATTCTCCTGCCTCAGCCTCCTGAGTAGCTGGGACTACAAGTGTATGCCACCATGCCCAGCTAATTTTTGTATTTTTAGTAGAGACAGGGTTTTACCACATTGGTCAGGATGGTCTAACTCCTGACCTCCTGATCCACCCACCTCGGCCTCCCACAGTGCTAGGATTACAGGCGTGAGCCACTGTGCCCAGCCTCTCATTTTTGTATTTTTAGTAGAGACAGAGTTTCACCATGTTGCCCGGGCTGGTCTCGAACTCCTGACGTCAAGTGATCTGCCCGCCTTGGCCTCCCAAAGTGCTGGGATTATAGGCGTGAGCCACCATGTCAGTCCTCTAACCCCTTCTGGCTGACCCATCACTTGAGCCTTGGTCACTTGCCCTGCTCCAGCCTCTGGCCTCCTGTCCTAAAGCTTTGCCTACAATCCCCCAAGTCCACTCCTTGGCCAGTAGAAGAAGGTCTCAACTCACCAGAACCCCATGGCCACCACAGTCAGGTCTGAAACTCTGAGGGGGCTGTTGTCATCACCCCCATTTCACAGATGAGGAAACTGGGCCCTTGTTTAGACCCAGCCAGGATCTAAACAAGGCAGTTTACATAAGAGAGGTACAAGTGTGGCCAGGGGCAGTGGCTCATGCCTGTAATCCCAGCACTTTGGGAGGCAGAGGCAGAAGGATCTCTTGAGGCCAGAAGTTTGAGACCAGTCTGGGTAACATAACAAGACCCCATTGCTACAAAAAACTGTTTTAAAATTATCGGATGTGGTGGTGCGTGCTTGTAGTCCCAGCTACTTGGGAGGATCGCCTGAGGCCAGGAGTTCAAGGCTGTAGTGAGCTATGAGCACACCACTGCACTCCAGCCTGGGCAACAGAGTGAGACCCTGTCTCTAAAAACAGAGAGTGAGGGCTGGGCACGGTGGCTCGTGCCTGTAATCCCAGCACTTTGGGAGGCCGAGGTAGGCGGATCACTTGAGGTCAAGAGTTCAAGACCAGCCTGGCCAACATGGTGAAACCCCCATCTCTACTAAAAATATAAAAAAATTAGCCAGGTGTGGTGGTGCACGCCTGTAATCCAAGCTACTCGGGAGGCTGGGGCCTGAGAATCATTTGAACCCGGGAGGCACAGGTTGCAGTGAGCCAAGATTGTGCCACTGCATTCCAGCCTGGGTGACAGAGCGAGACTCCATCTCAAAAAAAAAAAAAAAAAAGAAAAAGAAAAAATAGAGAGAGCAAGAGAGAGATAAAAGTGTGACAAGCGCCGGGCGCAGTGGCTCAAGCCTGTAATCCCAGCACTTTGGGAGGCCGAGACGGGCGGATCACGAGGTCAGGAGATCGAGACCATCCTGGCTAACATGGTGAAACCCCGTCTCTACTAAGAAATACAAAAAACTAGCCGGGCGAGGTGGCAGCGCCTGTAGTCCCAGCTACTCGGGAGGCTGAGGCAGGAGAATGGCCTAAACCCGGGAGGCGGAGCTTGCGGTGAGCTGAGATCCGGCCACTCCAGCCTGGGCGACAGAGCCAGACTCCGTCTAAAAAAAAAAAAGGGTGATAAGCTGGAGAATTCCCAGGAAGGAGTGGTTCAGGGGTCAGGGAATGCTCCCTGGAGGAGGTGACATTTCAGGACAAAAGCTTCTCAGACGCAACATCATCAGGGGGAAAGTAAGCCAGGCAGGGGGAACTCCAGGCTCTTGGGAACCAGTGCGGTTTGTTCAAAGCCCATCAAGGCGGTTAGGAGGAAGGCAGGGAGATGTGGGCTGGGAAGTGGGCAGGCCCTAATGCTTACATTACTACAAACCCAGGCAGAGGAGCAACAAGCTGGATGAGCAGCAGATGAGTGATGTCTCCTCGGTGCCCACCAGGATTTCCTCTCCAAAGGCAGCCTTCATTTCCTGCTCACTCTGCCTGGCGCATCGCAGCCTTGGCCCCATTTAACAGGTGAGGAAACTGAGACTCCAGGCAGCATTCCCATGCCTGAAACCATCAGCTCCAGCTTCCCCAGGCCCTGCTACCCTCTAGGTAGGACAGAATTCTAAGAGCCCTTGGCCTACCTGGGAAGATGACTTGGAGTCCTTAAGACCAACCCTTGGCCACCTCTTCCAGGAAGTCTTCCTGTCTTGAGCTGGCTGGGAACCTTTCTCTTCTGAATCCCACTCTTGCTTGTGGCAGGCCTGGCAAGTGTGTTCTCCGAGGGCAGACTGGTGATTTCCAATCCTCCAGACCCCCCCAGCCCACCGTGCCCCTCCTTGCAGGAAAATTAGAAAAAGCAAAAGGGAGGGGGCACTTCTGGAAGGGAAAATATTTTGATTCTCTGAAGGCACAAAAATTGCCTGATTCCCAACCAATTAGGGGTAATTAACCCTTCACAAGGTAGTAATTAAGTCTGTGCCTCTGAAACCTTAATTACAAGCTCCAAGAGGCTCTGCCCTCTCCCCAGTAGCCAGGCAGCCCCCAGAACTGAGACCAGGCTGTGGAGACCGGGTGTACCCCTTCTGCGCTAGCGGGGAGTCGGGGACAGGGCTCTGCTCCCCTCCTGGGGCTGAGCGAGACCCACAGCCTCTCTCGTGGCCACCCCCAGGCAGGGATCCCAAGAGCAATGTTCGAGAAACCAGATCTCTTCCCTGCATAGTCCCTTTTGGGGTTGTCAGGCCACACAGGGAGACTTTGCTTTTGAGGGTATGAAGGCAAAGGGGGCAGGCTCGGCTGGGGTTCATGTGTGGGGCTGGTAACAACCATTTTTTTTTTTTTTGAGACGGAGTTTCGCTCTTGTCGCCCAAGCTGGAGTGCAATGGTGTAATGTCGGCTCACTGCAACCTCCACCTCCCAGGTTCAAGTGATTCTCCTGCCTCTGCCTCCCGATTAGCTGGGATTGCAAGCCCCCACCATTACGCCCAGCTAATTTTGTTTTTTGTATTTTTAGTAGAGCTGGGGCTTCATCATGTTGGCCAGGCTGGTCTCGAACTCCTGACCTCAAGGGATCTGCCCTCCTCGGACTCCCAAAGTGTTGGGATTACAGGTGTGAGCCACCGCGCCCAGCGCAAGCATTGGTCTTGAAAGGCACATTGTATGATTCCCTGTGTCTCCCAGGGAGATGGGTAGGGGGTAAGAAGGGGACTTTGCAAGCAGAGCCGACCACGTGCACGTTGACTGCATAATTGGGGTCAATATGGTCAGAGGCAAAGTCCTGGAAGAGTGGCGGGGTAGGCAGGGGGACAGGGCATGGGCCAGGGCTTCTTTCTGTGGGCGACACCACAAGGAGGGTGCCGCTGGTGGCGTTGGAGGGCTTTCAGCTCAGTGTGAGCCTTCTTCTTCTCCCCTCGGGCTTTTAGGAGGTGACTCCTCAGGGAGAGTGAGAGGTCAGATTTGTCTCCAAAATAGGCCTTGACATCGCAGCCCACCTGTTTCTCCATCTCCCATCTCTGGCTACTGTGACCTCCTTTCCCACTGTCCAATACCCAAGCTCCTTTCTGCCATAGGGGCTTTGCGCTGGCTGCACCTTCTGCTGGAAATCCTGGCTCCAGACTCGGCATCGCTGAGGCTTTATTCTTCTCAAGCCTCAGGACAAGCGTCACTTCCTCAGAGCCCACTCCACCCACTCTACCCACAGTGGGTGCTTCAGTGACATCCCTGTATATACTTTCTCCTTCAGAACATTTACTGCCATCAGCAATGACCTTGCAGCCCATTGTCCTCTTCCTCCTCCCTCTTCTCTCTTCCCTTGGACTGTAAGCTTCAGAAGGGCATGGAAGTTTATCTGTTTTGTTTCCTTTTTTTTTTTTTTTTTTTCTTTTTCAGATGGAGTCTTGCTCTGTCGCCCAGGCTGGAGTGCAGTGGCATGATCTCTGCTCACTGCAACCTCCGTCTCCTGGATTCAAGCAATTCTCCTGCCTCAGCCTCCTGAGTAGCTGGGATTACAGGCGCCCACCACCATGCCTGGCTAATTTTTGTAGTTTTAGTAGAAAGGGGGGGGGGTTTCACCTTGTTGGCCATGCTGGTATCGAACTGCTGACCTCGTGATCCACCCACCTTGGCCTCCCAAAGTGCTGGAATTACAGGCGTGAGCCACCGTGCCTGGCCTCTTTTTACTTTTAGAGACAGGGTATTGCTCTGTTGCCCAGGCTGGAGTGCAATGGTGCGATCATGACTCCCTGCAGCCTCCATCTTCTGGGCTCAAATGATCCTCCCACCTCAGACTCCTGAGTGGCTGGGGTTACAGACCTGAGCCAGCCCTATTCTGTCTTCTGTGTAGGCTACACCTAGAGCAATGATCTAGGTTTGCTCAATATAGAGTAGGTGCTCAATAAACGTTGCATGAATACGTGGACGACGAGTTCTAGCTGGGAAACAGCAGCTGAGAAAAGTGGGTTGTGGAGGAGAATTTAAGAGATGAGAGCTGTTTCCGAAACTCCTGGGGGGCTCCAGGGCCCGCCGGGTTGGTGAGAAAGGAGGGCGACCATCCACTTCCATCCACTTCCCCGGGAGTCGCACGCACCTCCCCTTGGCGGCCCACAGGTGGCGCTCGCTCCCCGCGCTGCAGCGGCGGGAAGCGGAGGTGGGAAAACCGGAGCTTTAGCCCCCTCACCTGTCTGGCTGCTTAGGTCAGTTCCTGGCCTGGATTTGGACGCCAAGCCCTGGGATCCTCCTTGGGGTCCTACGTCCTTCTAGAGGGGCTTTTTGGTCAAATCAGGGGGATCTGAGAAGAGTGGGGGTGGTGGGCTGCAGGGTCCGGGCAGCTGAGGGCTCCCTCCCTCTGTACACGCATGCTCTGATTCCCCCATTCCCAAAACTAGTTCAGCAGCTCCGTGCCTGGGGGAGGGGTGAACACACTTACCCTGTTCGTGTTCTGCCTTAACTTTATATAGGTTAAAGCTGTGCGCAGGGTTTGGTGTCAGTGGGTCCTGGGTGCACGTTTGTAGAACAGCGAATGGGTGAATCCCCGTTTTTCAGATGGGGAAACTGAGGCTCAGGGAGGCGATGCGGCTTACCCAGGTTCATAGAGCCAGAAAATGGCAAGGCTGGGATTGGAGACACCAGGCCTGTGTGAGTCCAGAGTCAGCCCGTTTTGTTTGTTTGTTTGAGACAGGGTTTTGCTCTGTCACCCAGGCTGGAGTGCAGTGGCAAGATCTTGGCTCACTGCAACCTCCGCCTCCTGGGTTCAAGCGATCACCTGCCTTAGACTTCTGAGTAGCTGGGATTACAGGCACACGCCACCATGCCCAGCTCATTTTTTGTATTTTTAGTAGAGACAGCGTTTCACCACGTTGACCAGGCTGGTCTTGAACTCCTGACCTCAAGTGATCTGCCCACCTCAGCTTCCCAAAGTGCTAGGATTACAGGCGTGAGCCACCATGCTTGGCCAAGAGTCAGCTAATGTTTAAAAAACAATGTATGTGGCCGGGCGCGGTGGCTCAAGCCTGTAATCCCAGCACTTTGGGAGGCCGAGACGGGCGGATCACGGGGTCAGGAGATCGAGACCACCCTGGCTTACACGGTGAAACCCCGTCTCTACTAAAAAATACAAAAAACTAGCCGGGCGAGGTGGCGGGCGCCTGTAGTCCCAGCTACTCGGGAGGCTGAGGCAGGAGAATGGCGTAAACCCGGGAGGCGGAGCTTGCAGTGAGCTGAGATCCGGTCACTGCACTCCAGCCTGGGGGACAGAGCGAAACTCCGTCTCAAAAAAAAAAAAAAAAAAAAAAAAAAAAAACAATGTATGTTTAAAAAACATTGTATTTGGCCCGGCGTGGTGGCTCATGCCTATAACCCCAGCACTTTGGGACGCTGAGGTGGGTGAATTACTGAAGGTCAAAATTTCAAGTCCAGCCTGACCAACATGGCGAAACCCCATCTCTACTAAAAATACAAAATTAGCTGGGCATGGTGGCGTGTACCTGTAATCCCAGTTACTCGGGAGGCTGAGGCAGGAGAATCGTTTGAACCCGGGAGGCAGAGGTTGCAGTGAGCAGGGATCGCGCCATTGCATTCCAGTCTGGGCAGAAAGAGTGAAACTTCGTCTCAAAAAAAACAAACAAACAACAACAACAAAAATTGTATTTTATTTATTGTAGAGATGAGAAGTCTTGCCATGTTGCCCGGGCTGGTCTCCAACTCTTGGGCTTAAGAGATCCTCCTGCGGCCGGGCGCGGTGGCTCAAGCCTGTAATCCCAGCACTTTGGGAGGCCGAGACGGGCGGATCACGAGGTCAGGAGATCGAGACCATCCTGGCTAACACGGTGAAACCCCGTCTCTATTAAGAAATACAAAAAACTAGCCGGGCGAGGTGGCGGGCGCCTGTAGTCCCAGCTACTCGGGAGGCTGAGGCCGGAGAATGGCGTGAACCCGGGAGGCGGAGCTTGCAGTGAGCTGAGATCCGGCCACTGCAGTCCAGCCTGGGTGACAGAGCGAGACTCCGTCTCAAAAAAAAAAAAAAAAAAAAAAAAAAAGAGATCCTCCTGCTTCGGGCTCCCTCAGTGCTGAGATTTCAGGCCAGCATTGCCTCGCCCAGCCTAAAAACATTTTTCAGTGGATTTTCTAGTTACCCAAAGTGATACAGGATTCCCTCTGGGAAGCTAAAGTCCTTTCTGTCCCTCCTTAACTCCGAGATGATGGTGGGGAGGGTCTCTTTTCATCCTGCCCTCTTTGCCTTCAAACACGTGTCTACACATGCCTCAGGGGCCTCTGGGTTTCTTGCTGGGTCATAAATTTCTCCTGTCTGGGCTGGGCACAGTGGCTCACGCCTGTAATCCCAGCACTTTGGGAGGCCGAGATGGGAGGATCACTTAAGGTCAGGAGTTCGAAAACAGCCTGGCCAACATGGTGTCACCCTGTCTCTACTAAAAATACAAAAATTAGCTGGGTGTGGTGGCACACGCCTATAGCTACTTGGGAGGCTGAGGCATAAGAATCGTTTGAACCCAGGTGGCAGAGGTTGCAGTGAGCTGAGATGGTGCCACTGCCCTCCAGCCTGGGCAACAGAGCGAGACTCCGTCTCAAAACAAAAACAAAAACAAAAAAACAACAACAAAAAACTGCCCCCGTCTGGGCCTCAGTTGTCTCGTCTGTAAAATGGGTTTAATGGTCATTGAAGCACTTTCCAGAGTGTCTGTGAGTTAGTTGCACAAAAAGCTGGTCTGGGCAGGGTAGAATTGGGGGTCTCCTCTGGTGGTCTGTACACCTTGGTAGGAAAACACACCAGGAGAGGATGATCCTGTTTCCCTAGTTCGAACGCTTGGTGCACAGTGGGTGTGTGTGGCCTAATGCTGCCAGTGCACCCACTGTGTATCTGCATTTGAATAATGTGTGTGCACTCAGCTGTTTCCACGTGGGGCCCAGTGGCTTCCCGTAGACCAGGGCTTCTGAACCTCAGCACTCTTGACATTTGGGGCCACATCATTTTTTGCTCTGGGGGACTGTTCTGTGCCTTGTAGGATTTTTTTTTTTTTGCAGGGGAGATGAAGTCTTGCTATGTTGCCCAGGCTGGCCTTGGACTCCCGGCCTCAACTGATCCTCCTGCCTTGACTTCCTGAAGTGCTGGGATCACAGGCTTTAGTCACCTTGCCCAGTCCCTTGTAGGACATTGAGCGTCCCTGAACTGGACCCACTAAATGTCAGGAGTACCCCTGCCCCCATTTTTTTTTTTTTTTTTTTTGAGATGGAGTCTCACTCTGTCGCCCAGGCTGGAGTGAGGTGGAATGATCTTGGCTCACTGCAACCTCTGCCTCCCAGGTTCAAGTGATTCCCCCACCTCAGCCTCTCGAGCAGCTGGGATTACAGGCACTCACCACCACACCTGGTTAATTTTTGTATTTTTGGTAGAGATGGGATTTTCCCCATGTTGGCCACGCTAGTCTCAAACTCCTCACCTCAAGTGATCCGCCCACTTTGGTCTCCCAAAGTGCTGGGATTACAAGTGTGAGTCACTGTGTCTGGCCCCCTGCCCCAGTTTTACAGCCGGAAATACCTTCAGACATTGCCAGATGTCTCCTGGGGGACGGAGTCACCCTCATTGAGATCCATAGCTGTATATACTTCTGGGAGGTACACATACAGGTCAGAAACAGACCCTGATACAGGGTTGGAGGGTAAGTGGTTTATTTGGGAAATGAACACTGGAAACCTGGGGAGGGGAGAAGAGAGATGACAAGGGATATCAGACAGGTTGTCACTGTGGAAAACTGGAGCCTGACCCCTCCAGGGATCTCTGGGAGACTGTGGATTAGGCATCTGCTGGGGAGGGAGCTGGGGTATTTATCCACCAACTCATTCCATCTCTGGCTCAGGGCTACTCCCAGGGATGTTAATTTCCCCCACTTCTGTCTCCTATTCCAGTACACTGAAGTGATCAGGTCCCAGATGTGGCCAGGGTCCAGCAGGACATCTCTGCAGCGGTTTCTCTTCCTTTTGGGGCGGCTCTTCCTGGGGGTCTCTTTGGGCTGTGCGAGCCGGGCTGTGCGAGCCCACCCGGATGTCTGCAGCCGGCTGTGTGTATATTTGGTGTGCCAGTGTGTGTTTATCTGCCGTGCATGTGTTTGCGTCTGTATTTATCTGGCACAAGTGTGCTTGTCTTTGTTTTCCCTTCTGCTCCATCTCCACGAATGTGGGGGAAACTTCTGTTTTTAATCAGGGGCTAGGGAACTGTCTTACTGCCACATTAGCAACTGTGTTATTAATAAGGCCGATCAGAAGTGATTTTTCATACTTGCCCCGAGGTCTAAGTCAAGGTACCATGCCTGAAGTCCTCCCAGAGGGTAGCCTCAAAGCCCCGCCGGCTTCTTGTATGCCCAAGAGGGAAACTGAGGCACAGTGAGGGAAAGGGAGTTAACACCTATTGGAAACTGATTACCTGCAAAGCATTTCACATGCACAAATGCTTAATGAGTTCTTATGCCTACTACATATAAGGAAAGAAATTCATGTTCTCATTTACTGATGAGGAAGCTGAGGCTGGGGTAAGGTCCAGAGCTCTTGTGGAAGCTGATGGCTCTGGGGTCTCCAACACCCATTTCTTTGTTCCTTTCAAATGGCAACCATTCTTGTGTGGGGAGGGTACGGAGCAGGGTATCACTCTGCTGCCCAGACTGGAGTGCAGTGGCACAGTCTCAGCTCACTGCAACCTCTGCCTCCTGGGTTCAAGAGATTCTCCTGCCTCAGCCTCCCAAGTAGCTGGGATCAGAGGTGCGCGCCACCATGCCTGGCTAATTTTTGTATTTTTGGTAGACACAAGGTTTCACCATGTTGACCAGGCTGGTCTCTGTCACACACGTCCATGTGAAGACAGTCCACCAAACAGCATTTGTGTGAGCAATAAAGCTTTTTAATCACCTGGGTGCAGGCGGGCTGAGTCCGAAAAGAGAGTCAGCAAAGGGTGGTGGGATTATCATTAGTTCGTATAGGTTTGGGATAGGTGGTGGAATTAGGAGCAATTTTTTTTTTTTCCTGGAGTGCAGTGGCGCGATCTCGGCTCACTGCAAGCTCCACCTCCCAGGTTCACGCCATTCTCCTGCCTCTGCCTCCTGAGTAGCTGGGACTACGGGCGCATGCCACCACGCCTGGTTAATTTTTTGTTAATTTTTAGTAGAGACGGGGTTTCACAGTGTTAGCCAGGATGGTCTCCATCTCCCGACCTCGTGATCCACCCGCCTCGGCCTCCCAAAGTGTTGGAATTACAGGCGTGAGCCACCGCGCCTGGCCAGGAGCAATCTTTTTGCAGGGAGGGGGTGGATTGTACAAAGTACATTCTCAAGGTGGGCGGGGAGAATATTACAATGTACCTTCTCAAGGGTGGGGAGGGTGTATGGTACAAAGTACATTCATAAGGGCGGGGGAGTATCACAAAGTACATTATCACAAGGGTAGGGAGGGTGTATTGTTCCAAAGACATTGATCAGTTAGGGTTGGGCCAGAACAAATCACAATGGTGGAATGTCATCAGTTAAGGCAGGAACTGGCTATTTTCACTTCTTTTGTGGATCTTCAGTTGCTTCAGGCCATCTGGATGTCTACGTGCAGGTCACAGGGGACACGATGGCTTAGCTAGGGCTCAGAGGCCTGACAAGTCTCGAAATCCTGACCTCAAGTGATCCGCCTGCCTTGGCCTCCCAAAGTGCTGGGATTATAGGCATGAACCACTGTGCCTGGCCTCAGATGGCAACCATTCTTAAAGCTCTCCAGGACTGTTGGTGCTCAGCAGTGCCTCAGTTTCCCCTTCTCGTCACCATGAGTCCTTCCCAGCTGGCTCTGGGCAAACCAGCCCTCGGGCGTCTGAAGAGTCCCTGCTGCTTGGCAGGGTGCTGGGGTTCTTGTACTTTCCTCCTGTGGATGTTCCAGGCCCAGGGGCCTGGCTGGCTCTGTGAACACAGATAGTAATTAGCATTCATGAATAACCCCTGTGCGGTGAGAGTGGCTCTGGTGGATCCTCGGGCTCTGAAATACCTAGAAGCTGACTCAGGTCCCCAGAGCGTGGCAGTTGCTGCCTGGGCCAAGAGCAGGGCCTATGTGTAGTCCCATCTGAAATGTCTTTTTTCTTTTTTTTTGAGATGGGGGGGTCTCATGTTGCCCAGGCCGATCTCGAACTCCTGACCTTGTGATCTGCCCACCTCAGCCTCTCAAAGTGCTGGGATTACAGGTGTAAGCCACCACGCCTGGCCTACCTGGAAGGTCTTAACCAGTCAGGGTTTCTCCATTGCCCAGTCCTGGGGGAATAGGCTGCAGTCCCTGTTTTTCCCTGTGGTTATGGAACATTTGTGCTGAAAGAGACCCTCATTCCACCGCCCAGGAGATGGAGCCCGTGGTCCCCCAGAGGGTCCCATAGTCAGTTCCCGAGGCTCCAGTCCCTACTCTGGCACCCACCTGACCTCAGGCAAGTTGCTTACTTGCTCCTTGCCTCCGTTTCCTCATCTATAACATGAAGGTATTTTCTGCCTTGCAAGGTTGTTGGAATACATAAATGACCATCTGGGTTTCATGTCACATACACGTAAGGGCTCAGCAGCCACTGAGACCAGCTCTGCCTCTTACCAGCTGTGTGATCTGCTCACAGAGAATCCATGTACCTGGGTATCAGTTTTCTGTCTGTAAAATGGGGCTGTCGACCAGGTGCGGTGGCTCATGCCTGTAATCTCAGCACTTTGGGAGGCCAAGGCAGGCTGATCACCAGAAGTCAGGAGTTGGAGACCAGCCTGGCCAACATGGCAAAACCCCGTCTCTATTAAAAATACAAAAATTAGCCAGGTGTGGTGGCACTTGCCTGTAGTCTCAGCTACTCAGGAGGCTGAGGCAAGAGAATCGCTTGAACCCGGGAGGCAGAAGTTGCAGTGAGCTGAGATTGCGCCATTTCACTCCAGCCTGGGTGACAGAGTGAGACTGTGTCTTGAAAAAAAAAAAAACGAAAAAAGATATGTTGATTCTGGTGCGGTGGCTCATGCCTGTTTCCAGGCTATAATTTGAATTTCGAGAGGCTGAGGCAGGAGGATTGCTTGAGGCCAGGAGTTTGCGGTTGGTCTGGGCAACATAGCAAGACCCCATCTCTATTAAAAACAAAGACAAAAAACAAAAAACAGAAGGCTGAGTGTAGTGGCTCATGCCTGTAATGCCAGCATTTTGGGAGGCTGAGGTGGGTAGATTGCTTGAGGTCAGGAGTTTGAGACCAGCCTAGGCAACATGATGAAACCCCATCTCTACCAAAAATACAAAAATTAGCCGGGCGTGGTGGCGTGCAGGAGGCTAAGGCACAAGAAGTACTTGAACCTAGGAGGCAGAGGTTGCAGTGAGTGGAGATCATGCCACTGCACTCCAGCCTGGGCAACAGAGCGAGACCGTCTCAAAAAAAAAAAAATATTGGCCAGGCGCAGTGGCTCACGCCTGTAATCCCAGCACTTTGGGAGGCCGAGGCGGGCGGATCATGAGGTCAGGAGATTGAGACCATGGTGAAACCCCGTCTCTACCAAAAATACAAAAAATTAGTCAGGCGCAGTGGCGGGTGCGTGTAGTCCCAGCTACTCAGAAGGCTGAGGCAGGAGAATGGCGTGAACCTGGGAGACAGAGCTTTCAGTGAGCCGAGATTGTGCCACTGCACTCCAGCCTGGGTGACAGAGCGACTCTTGTCTCAAAAAATATATATATATGTTGAAGTCCTGACCCTCAGTTCTCCTGAATGAATTATTTGGAAACAGGGTCTTTGCAGATGTAATCAGTTAAGTTAATGTGAGGTCACATTGGATTAGGGTGGACCCTAAATCCAATATGACTGGTGTCTTTATTTATTTATTTATTTATTTATTTATTTATTTATTTATTTATTTATTTTAGACAGGGTCTTGCCCTGTTGCCCAGGCTGGAGTGCAGTGGTGCAATCATAGCTCACTGCAGCCTCAACCTCCAGGGCTCAGGGGATCCTCCCACCTTAGTCTCCCAAGTAGCTAAGATTACAGGTGAGCACCACCATGCTTGGCTAATTTTGTATATTTTTTTGTAGAGACAGGGTTTTGCTATATTGCCCAGGCTGGTCTTGAAGCCTTGGGCTCAAGCAACCCTCCCACTTTGGCCTCCAAAAGTGCTGGGATTACATGCGTGAACTACTGTACCTGGCTGCACTTCACTTTTTTTTTTTTTTTTTTTTTTTTGAGACGGAGTCTCACACTGTCGCCTCGCCCAGGCTGGAGTGCAGTGGTGCAATCTTTGCTCACTGCAACCTCTGCCTCCTGGGTTCAAGCGATTCTCCTGTCTCAGCCTCCTGAGTAGCTGGGACTACAAGCACATACCACCAAGCCCAGCTAATTTTTGTGTTTTTAGTAGAGATGGGGTTTCACCATGTTGGCCAGGCTGGCCTCGAACTCGTGACTTCAAGTGATCCACCTGCCTCAGCCTCCCAAAGTGCTGGGATTACAGACATGAGCCACTGCACACGGCCTGCACTTCACATTTTAATGCACTCTGCCAAGCTGCTCCCCAAAAGTGCTATGCAGGTTACACTCCCTTCCAAATGGAACCTTTCTAAGAATTTATTTCAAATATAGGTCATAGCTGCCCAGCGATGCTGCCTTCTGGTCATAATAGTGGTCTTGTCCAGAGTGAGAGAGGCACGGAGGCTTTCTTTATTTTGTTTTATTTTATTTTATTTTATTTTATTTTATTTTATTTTTTATTTATTTATTTTTTTTGAGACGGAGTCTCGCTCTGTCCCCCAGGTTGGAGTGCAGTGGCATGATCTCGGCTCACTGCAAGCTCCGCCTCCCGGGTTTATACCATTCTCCTGCCTCAGCCTCCAGAGTAGCTGGGACTACAGGCGCCCGCCACCGCGCCCGGCTAAATTTTTGTATTTTTAGTAGAGACGGGGTTTCACCGTGGTCTCGATCTCCTGACCTTGTGATCCGCCCGCCTCGGCCTCCCAAAGTGCTGGGATTACAGGCGTGAGCCACCACGCCCGGCCTGTTTTATTTTATTTTTTAAGAGATGGGGTCTCTGTCAGCCAGGCTGGAGTACAGTGGTGCGATCATAGCTCACTGTAGCCTCAAACTCCTGGGCTCAAGTGATCCTCCCACCTCAGCCTCCCAAACAGCTGGGCCTACAGGCATGCACTACCATGCTCAGCTAATTTTTTTTGTTAAGAGATGGGATCTCACTATGATGCCCAGGCTGGTCTTTTTTTTGACGTGGAGTCTCGCTTTGTTGCCCAGACTGGAGTGCAGTGACATGATCCCGGCTCACTGCAGCCTCTGCTTCCTGGGTTCAAGTGATTCTCCTGCCTCAGCTTCCCAACTAGCTGGGAATACAGGCATGAGCCACCATGCCCAGCTAATTTTTGTATTTTTAGTAGAGGTGGGGTTTCACCATGTTGGCCAGGCTGGTCTTGAACTCCTGGCCTCAAATGATCCTCCTGCCTCTGCCTCACAAAGCAGATTACAGGCATGAGCCTGGATTACAGGCATGAGCCACCATGCCTGGTCTTGCAGAGGCTTTCTTAACCTGTTCCTTGGGTGTTGAGTCCCTCTCTGAGATGTGGTTTGCCTGAACTCCAAAGGGCCTGGGAGATCTAGGATATGGTTGATCTGAGAGATGATCTCAGTAAACATGGGTAGGGGAGAAGGGGAGTGAGGAAGGGAAGGGCAGGTAGCCAATGAAGGGTGTTTATGAGCCAGTTTCCACTGTGGGCAATTCAATTGTGCTGGAGAATGCTGAAACCAAATAGAACACACTCCGAGGGTTCCCACCTAGGGGCGAGGGAGCTGGGATATTTATCCACCCATTCCCATCAGCCATTGATCAAGGACCGCTCCAGGAGAGTGTTTCCTCTCCAGAACTTTCCACCCACTCAGCAACCAGAGCCACTTCTCGGGAGCTGGTTCTTAGAAGCTGTGGGGTTAGCGTGCCCAGGAGTGCTTGGGGGACATGAGTGGGTGTTGACATTCTGGGGAGGGGGAGACAGAGGATAAAAAGAACGAATAAAGCATAGACCATGTTCAAAGGGGGGCTGGCGCAGTGGCTCACACCTGTAATCCCAGCACTTTGGGAGGCCGAGGCAGGTGGATCACTTGGGATCAGGAGTTTGAGACCAGCCTGGCCAACCTGGTGAAACCCCCTCTTTACTAAAAAAAAAATATAAAAATTAGCCAGGTGGTGGTGCGTGCCTGTAATCCTAGCTACTCAGGAGGCTGAGGTGGGAGAATCAGTTGAACCCGAGAGGCAGAGGTTGCAGTGAGCTGAGATCATGCCCCTGCACCCCAGCCAGGGCGACAGAGTAAGACTTTGTCTCAACAAAACAAAACAAAACAAAACAACAAAAAGGGGTTAGTATTGGGGGAAAAAAGAAAATTAGACCAGGCCAAGATAAGGTGAAGAGGCTGTGGAGGAAGGTTCCTAGCATCCAGCTTGGCACCCAGGAGGCAACAATAAATGTTCTGTTGCTTTTCTCTGGTCCATGGGGTGAAGCGGGGAGAGAGAGAGAGAGAGAGAGAATGCCCTGGTGTAGTGGGAGCCTGGGCTGGGGAGGAGGAAAGTGGGGAGGGAGCCAGTGTTAATGATGCTGAAAAGTAATCGGCCCTTCTCTCTGGGAGGCGGTGGAACTCTAATTAGAATGAAAATGTAGTTTAATGAGGATGAAAACGGTAATTGTGCCAGGCAGCGCAGTTCAGAAGTGTGGCTTTCTCTTGGGGCACCTTGCCGGGCTCTGAGGCTCTGGGCATGGGTGAGAAGGACTCAGGGCTGGGATTATCAGCCTGATAAGGCAAGGGATTATCAGTGCCTCAGTTTCCCCCCAAAGGGTCCTCCTGCTGGCATGGGGTAAAGAGCCTGTGCAGAGCCCCGCCTGCCCCTGGGGCTGGTTCCAGGTGCCCAGAGCCACGTTTTTCCATCCCACACTTTATTCCTAATAATAGTACAACCATCCGTGGAACCATATCAGTGATGCCGTTTATTGAGTACCTACTATGTGCCAGGTAACATTCTAACCCCTTCACAGATGCTAACTCAGATAATCCTTAAAATTATCCTCATTTTACAGATGAGAACACTGAGGCACAGATAAACCACAGACCCTGGTAGGGATATTTTAAGGAGTGGGTGAGGGCCGGGTGTGGTGGCTCACACCTGTAATCCCAGCACTTTGGGAGGCCGAGGCAGACGGATCACTTGAGGTCAGGAGTTAGAGACCAGCATGGCAAAACCCCATCTCTACTAAAAATAGAAAAATTAGCCGGATGTAGTGGTGCATGCTTGTAATCCCAGCTACTCAGGAGGCTGAAGCGGGAGAATCGCTTGAACTCGGGAGGCGGAGGTTGCAGTGAGCTGAGATTGTGCCACTGCATTCCAGCCTGGATGATAAAGAAGGACTCCATCTCAAAAAAAAAAAAAAAAGTGGGTGAGGAGAAAGGTGGAATATAGTAGCCAAGTGCCTCCTTCTTTCTTTTTTTATTTTCTTTTTCTTTCTTTCTTTTTTTTTTTTTTTTTGAGACAGAGTCTTGCTCTGTTGCCTAGGCTGGAGTGCAGTGGTGTGATCTTGGCTCACTGCAACCTTTGCCTGCTGAGTTCAAGCGATTCTCGTGCCTCAGCTTCCTGAGTAGCTGGGATTACAGGCATACACCACCATACCCGGGTGATTTTTGTGTTTTTAGTAGAGATGGGGTTCTGCCATGTTGGTCAGGCTGGTCTCGAACTCCTGGCCTAAAGTGATTTGCCTGCCTCGGCCTCCCAAAGTGCTGGGATTACAGGAGTGAGTCACTGCTCCTGGCCATCCTTCTTTCTTTAACCAGGTGGGTGCTGGGGGCATGAAGGAATCGCCAGCCATCGAGGCCAGGGGATCTTCTCCTTCCTCCTCCCCCTGGCCCAGGTTCCTCACTGTTTCCGCGCTTCACTTCTCTGTAAAGCTCTAATCACGCCTCTCCACTCGAAGGTGGGCGTGGCTAAATGAGAAGGTGTGGTTTATGTACAGTGGGCATGGTTTGACACACAGTGGGCGTGGCTTGAAGCGCATTCTGCGTGGCCGAATTTACCAACCCATCTTAACTTGGAGGAATCAGAAACTGGAGCCATAGCAGTGAACTACAGGATCCAGACACAAAGCCGTGGCTTCTGGCTCCAGGGCCTGAGCTTTCTTGTCATGGAAAGCTGAAGGGTACTTCAAGTGTTCTGGGTAAGACTGAGGTTCATAAGACCTCAAAGTCTCTGCTTTTGTTTCTTGAGGAACCACCAATAAAATGCAACCTACAATGAGGCCTAGACAGAAAAGCAATGTTCATTGAGGCCAGCTGGGCAATAAAAGGAGATCTAGCTGGACTTCCTCAAGGGAGTCTCTGATCAGAGGAGATTGCCAGCCTGGGCAGCATAGTGAGACCCCATCTCTATAAAAATAATTTAAAAAAAATTATCTGGGCATGGTGGCACGCACCTTTAGTCCCAGCTACTCAGGAGGCTGAGGCAGGAGGATGGCTTGAGCCCAGGAGGTTGAGACTGCAGTGATTGCAGTGAGCTATGATGGTGCCACTGTATTCCAGCCTGGGCAACAGAGTAATGCTCTGTCTCAAGAAAGAAAAGGAAAATAAAAGATCAGGGGAGATTAGATTGTTTGCCATGTATATGGCAGACAAATCATTAAGAGCCTTAATATACAAAAAGCATACATGAATCAATAATAAAAAAAAAAAGACAAACATCCCAAATGTGAAATTGGCACAGGTCTTGAATAGGGGGTTCACAAAGGAATGAGAGAGCTTAACAAATCTCTGTAAAGATGCTCAATCTGACCTTTCAGCTGAAGAATCACTTTTGCTTGTCAAGCTTATGAGTGTGTGTGAAGTTTTGGGACTGCACACTTGAGCGTGGTCATGGTAGTTTAAATTGACACAACTTTTTTTTGAGACAGGGTCTCACTATGTCACCCATGCTGGAGTGCAGTGGCACAGTCATGGCTCACTGCAGCCTCAACCTCCTAAGCTTAAGGAATCCTCCCACCTCAGCCTGCCAAATAGCTGACTACAGGTACACGTCACCACACCCAGCTAATTTTTAAAAAACTTTTTGTAGAGATGGGGTCTCACAACTTGCCCAGGCTGGTCTCAAACTCCTGAGCTCAAGTGATCCTCCCTCCTCGGCCACCCAAAGTGCTAGGATTACAGATGTGAGGCACCATGTCCGGCCACAATACAACTTTTTTGGGAGGGCGTTCTAGATATTAGTATTAAACTTTTAAGTGTGTGGATTCTCTGACCCAGCAAATCCACCCCTAGGAACTTATGTCAGGGAGATAATCAGTCAAATAGGCAGAGAACTATAAAGAATAGGCCAGGAGTGGTGGCTCACGCCTGTAATCCCAGCACTTTGGGAGGCTGAGGCAGGCGGATCACCTGAGGTCAGGAGTTCGAGACCAGCCTGGCCAACATGGTGAAACCCCATCTCTACTAAAAATACAAAAATTAGCCAGGCATGGTGGCGGGCACCTGTAATCCCAGCTACTCGGGAGGCTGAGGCAGGAGAATTGCTTGTACCTGGGAGGCAGATGTTGCAGTGAGCCGAGATTACACTCCAGCCTGGGGGACAAGAGCGAGACTTCGTCTCAAAAAAAGAAAAGAAAAGAAAAGAAAATAATAACGCAGGGTGGTTAAGAGCTCTGGAATCAGACAGCCAGGGTTCGAATTCTGGCTTCACCACCTTCAAGCTGTGTGACCTGAGTCATATGGTTTATTGTTAAAATTCCCAGATTTTCTCATCGGTAAAATAGGCCTCTCATGAGGACTCCATGAGGCAAAGTGTGTGAAATGCTTAGCTTTCTGCTAGGCACATAGAGGGTGCTTGCTGTTATCATCATGAAGAAAAGCATTGAAAGAGGCTGGAGGCCAGGCGCGGTGGCTCACGCCTATAATCCCAGCACTTTGGAGGCTGAGGCAGGCGGATCACGAGGTCAGGAGATCGAGACCATCCTGGCTAACATGGTGAAATACCGTCTCTACTAAAAATACAAAAAACTAGCCGGGCGAGGTGGCGGGCACCTGTAGTCCCAGCTACTCAGGAGGCTGAGGCAGGAGAATGGCGTGAACCCAGGAGGCGGAGCTTGCAGTGAGCTGAGATCGCACCACTGCACTCCAGCCTGGGTGACAGAGCGAGACTCTGCCTCAAAAAAAAAAAAGAGGCTGGAAACAATTGAGGTACCCGGGCTCTGGGGATTTTTTGTAGAGATGGGGTTTATTGGCTACATGAAAGTGGGCTGGGCATGGTGGCTCATGCCTGTAATCCCAGCACTTTGGGAGGCCCAGGTGGGAAGATCGCCTGAGCCCAGGAGTTCAAGACCAGCCTGGGCAACGTAGCCAGATCTCAACTCTACAAAAACTAAAAAAAATTAGCCAGGCAGGGTAGCACACGTCAGTACTCCCAGTTACTTGGGAGGCTGAGGGGGGAGGCTTGCTTGAGCCCAAGGAAGTGGAGGCTGCAGTGAGCTGCGTATTGCACCACTGCACTCCAACCTGGGTGACAGAATAAGACCCTGTCTCAACAAAGAAAAGAAAATTAAAAGCTGGGCACGATGGCTCACACCTGTAATCTCAGCACTTTGGGAGGCTGAGGCGGGCAGATCACTTGAGGTCACGAGTTCCAGACCAGCCTGGCTAACATGGTGAAACCCTGTCTCTACTAAAAATACAAAAATTAGCTGGGTGTGTTGGTGGATACCTATAATCCCAGCTACTTGGGAGGCTGAGGCAGGAGAATCGCTTGAACCCAGGAGGTGAAAGTTGCAGTGAGCCGAGATCTCGCCACTGCACTCCAGCCTGGGTGATAAGGTGGCTCAGTCTCAAAGAAAAAAAAAAGAAAATTCAAGTGCTAAAACTTATATTCATTGACACAGCGTGACCTCTGGGATATATTAATTGAAAAAAAAGAAAACCAATTTCAAACATCATAACCCCATCTTTCAAGTACTTTGATCGTGAATCAAAAAATTAATTTTTTTTTTTTTTGAGACGGAGTCTCGCTCTGTCACCCAGGCTGGAGTGCAGTGGCCGGATCTCAGCTCACTGCAAGCTCCGCCTCCCGGGTTTACGCCATTCTCCTGCCTCAGCCTCCCGAGTAGCTGGGACTACAGGCGCCCGCCACCTCGCCCGGCTAGTGTTTTTTTGTATTTTTTAGTAGAGATGGGGTTTCACTGTGTTAGCCAGGATGGTCTCGATCTCCTGACCTCGTGATCCACCCGTCTCGGCCTCCCAAAGTGCTAGGATTACAGGCTTGAGCCACCGTGCCCGGCCAAAGAATTAATTTTTTACATTGCAATGTAGGTCTTCTACCCAGGTTTGGAACTAAAAACAAAAGTTTCAGGAAGTCATAGTCATACGTCTACTGTGCAGTGGGTTCTGATATTTTCTAGTCTCTTTTGTTCCATTTTAAAAGGCTGGTCATTTTTGCAATTACAGTATTTTTCTCTTTAAGGTTCTGGTTAATGTAACCCAGACTCCCAGTAACAAGGATGTCTAGATAGTGACTAAGGAAAGGATGAAGGAAGACAGGGAAAGTGGTATTTCCAATCCACTAGGCTTGATTTTTTTTTTTAAATTTTTTAGACAGAGTTTTGCTCTTGTATCCTAGGCTGGAGTGCAATGGCACAATCTTGGTTTGCTGCAAGCTCTGCCTCCTGGGTTTAAGCGATTCTCCTGCCTCGGCCTCCCAAGTAGCTGGGATTACAGGCATGCGCCACCACGCCTGGCTAATTTTTTTCTATTTTTAGTAGAGACGGGATTTCACCATGTCAGTCAGGCTGGTCTTGAACTCCTGACCTCAGGTGATTCACCGGCCTCAGCCTTCCAAAGTGCTGGGATTACAGGTGTGAGCCACCGGGCCCGGCCCTCTAGCTTGATTTTATTTCCATTAGTGGTTGTAGTGTATATGTGTGCATCTGTCATCCCAGAACTTTGGGAGGCCAAGGCAGGTAGATCGCATAAGCCCAGGAATTTGAGACCAGCCTGGGCAACATGGCGAAACCCCATCTCTACCAAAAATACAAAAATTAGCCAGGTGTGGTGGCATACATCTGTAGTCCCAGCTACTGGGGAGGCTGAGGTGGGAGGATCACTTGACCCCAGAAGGTTGAGGCTGCAGTGAACCATGATCAGGTGCCACTGCACTCCAGCCTGGGCAACAAAGAGAGACCCTGTCTCAAAAAAAAAAAAAAAAAGTGTATATGTATGAACTCATGTGTATGTGTGTGTGTGTGTATGTTTGTGTGTGTGTTTTTGAGACATAGTCTTGCTCTGTTGCTCAGGCTGGAGTGCAGTGGTGAGATCTCAGTTACTGCAACCTCTGCCTCCCAGGTTCATTGATTCTCCTTCCTCAGCCTTTTGAGTAGGTGGGACTATAGGAGCACCACCAAGCCCAGATTTTTTTTTTTTTTTTTTTTTAAGTAGAGGCGGTGTTTCACCATGTTGGCCAGGGTGGTTTCGAACTCTGACCTCAGGTGATCCACCAGCCTCCGCCTCCTAAAGTGTTGGGATTACAGGCGTGAGCCACCACGCCCAGCCAGTGCGTGTGTCTTTGTGTGTCTTTGCATATTGTGTGTATGACCAGGCTGAGACCCGTGAGGGATTTGCTTCAGGCTGGCTTTGAGTATATCACTTTTTTGTGTGCGTAGCGACAGGGTCTCACTTTGCCACCTAGGCTGGTCTCGAACTCCTTGCTTCAAGCAATCCTCCCACCTTGGCCTCCCGAAGTGCTGGGATGGCAGGTGTGAGCCACCATGCTCGAGCCTTGGGTGCATAATTTAAGAGGGTATCAAAAAACTTAGTCATTGAGATAAATATTTTAATGCAATATAATTTTAAAAATTAAGTGGTTCACGCCTGTAATCCCAGCTTTTTGGGGGACTGAGGCGGATGGGTCACCTGAGGTCAGGAGTTTAACACCAGGCTGGCCAACGTGGTAAAACCTTGTCTCTACTAAAAATACAAAAATGAGACAGACGTGGTGGCATGCGCCTGTAATTTCAGCTACTAGGGAGGCTGAGGCATGAGAATCGCTTGAACCCAGGAGGCAGAGGTTGCAGTGAGCCAAGATTGTGCCGCTGCACTCCAGCCTGGGTGACAGACGGAGACCCTTTCTCAAAAAAAAAAAAAAAAAAAAAAGAATGGTTCTTTTGCAGCAACATGGATAGAGCTGAAGGCCATTATCTTAAGTGAAACTAACCAGACACAGAGAGTCAAACACTGCATGTTATCACTCCTAAGTAGGTGCTGAAATCTAAGCACACATGGACATGGAGAATGAAAAGATGGACAATAGAGACTCAGAAGGGTGAGGGGATGGATGATGAGAAAATTTTTTTTTTTCCAAGACGGAGTCTTGCTCGTCGCCCAGGCTGGAGTGCAGTGGCGTGATCTAAGCTCATTGGAACCTCCACCTCCCAGGTTCAAGCAATTCTCCTGCCTCAGCCTCCCGAGTAGCTGGGATTACAGGCGCCCACCACCACACCCGGGTAATGTGTGTGTGTTTAGTAGAGACGGGGTTTCACCATGTTGGCCGGGATTCCTGACCTCGTGATCTGCCCGCTTTGGCCTCCCAAAGTGCTGGGATTACAGGTGTGAGCCACCGCGCCCAGCCTCTTTTCTTTTTCTTTTTTTTTTTTTTTTTTAATATAGTGATGGGGTCTTACCATGTTGCCCAGGCTGTTCTCAAGCTCCTGGGCTCAAGCGATCCTCTTGTCTTGCCCTCTGAAAGTGCTGGGATTGCAGGCCTGAGCCACTGCGCCTGGCCCTGGTAACTCTTGAATGGGGTAAAAGTGGGCACAGACAGGCCCCACGATGGTCCAGCCTCCAAAGCGCAGTCACCTGGGTCTTCCCCTCCAGCCAGCCTCCGGTACAAGGGGAATCTCAGTGGCTGAGACATCTGGGGATAGAGAAGGAGGGGCATCCGGGGAGGGAGAGCAGAGCCCGGCGTGCGGCAGGGGAGGAGGCTCCGCCCAACTCCAGTCCCCTCCCGGGGGCTGGGCTGGCGGGAATGGCCTGGGCTGCCGGGCAGGCAGAAACGGAGCCTGGGAGTCTGCTATCGACCGCCTGGGCCGCGGTAGGGAAGCTTTTAGATCTGCCCGCTCGTCCCGGAGGGGGGCAAGGGCGAGGCTCCCACTTCCCTAAAGAGGGGAGGCCTGGGGGTTTCCTGTCACCCCCACATACCACCCACCAGCAAGGCTTGCAGGCTAGCCTCCGAACTCCAAAATCCGGTCGCTGGAATTGGAATTACTTTTCCTGGAACTTTATTGAGGGTTAATTTACATGCGGTGAAGTCCCATGCCTGTACGTATTATTTGCATGCACGACCCCCTGCCCCCACCCCATCAAAGTAAGGAACATTTCCATTCAGACGGCCCAGAAATCAATCTTCCTTCATCCATTCCCCACCCACAAACACTCCACTGATTTCTTTTTCTTTTTTTTTTCTTTTTTTTTTTTTTCAGACGGAGTCTCGCTCTGTCACTCAGGCTGGAGTGCAGTGGTGCAATCTCGGCTCACTGCAAGCTCCACCTCCTGGGTTCACGCCATTCTCCTGCCTCAGCCTCCCGAGTAGCTGGGACTACAGGCGCCCGCCACCACGCCCGGCTAATTTTGTGTGTATGTGTGTTATTTAGTAGAGACGAGGTTTCACCGTGTTAGCGAGGATGGTCTCAGTCTCCTGACCTTGTGATCCGCCCATCTCAGCCTCCCAAAGTGCTGGGATTGCAGGAGTGAGCCACCGCACCCAGCCTCTTTTCTTTTCTTTTTAGAGACAGAGTCTTGCTCTGTTGCCCAGGCTGGAGTACAGTGGTGCAACCATAGCTCACCACAGCCTCTACCTCCTAGGCTCAAGCGATTCTCCTGTCTCAGCCTCTGAGTAGCTGGAACTACAGGCCCTCACCACCAAGCCCAGGTAATTTTTGTATTTTTTGTGAAGACAGACAGGATCTTGCTGTTACCTAGGCTGGTGTTGAATTCCTGGCCTCAAGCGATCCTCCTGTCTCAGCGTCCCAAAGTGCTGAGATTACAGGTGTGAGCCATGGGGTCAGGCCCACTCTCCTGAATTCTTTTTTTGTGTTTTGTGTGTGACAGAGTTTCACTCTGTTACCCAGGCTGGAGTGCAGTGGCACGATCTCAGCTCACTGCACCCTCCACCTCCCAGGGTCAAGCAATTCTCGTGTCTCAGCCTCCCAAGTAGCTGAAATTACAGGCACACGCCACCACACCCGGCTAATTTTTGTATTTTTTTGTAGAAATGGGGTTTTAACTTGTTGGCCAGGCTGGTCTTGAAGTCCTGGCCTCAAGTGATCTGCCCACCTCGGTCTCCCAAAGTGCTGGGATTATAGGTGTGAGTCACTGCACCTGGCTACTATTCTGATTTCTATCACCCTAGATTAGTTGAGCCTTTTGCAAACTTTCAGATAAATAAAATCACACAGTGTGGTCTCTCTTCCACTCAGCATCGTGCATTCTGAGATTTATCAACATTGTGTGAATCAGTAGTTTGTTCCTTTTTGTTGCTAAGAATTACTCCATCCTAGCCGGGCACAGTGGCTCAAGCCTGTAATCCCAACACTTTGGGAGGCCGAGGTGGGCAGATCACGAGGTCAGGAGATCAAGAACATCCTGGCTAACACAGGGAAACCCCATCTCTACTAAAAATACAAAAAATTAGCCGGGCGTGGCGGCGGGCGCCTGTAGTCCCAGCTACTCGGGAGACTGTGGCAGGAGAATGGCGTGAGCCCGGGAGGCGGAGCTTGTAGTGAGCCGAGATCGCACCACTGCACTCCAGCCTGGGTGACAGAGCGAGACTCTGCCTCAAAAAAAATAAAATTACTCCATCCTATGGATGGGCCTTAATTTGTATTCTCCTGTCTGGAAATATTTTGATTGTTTCCAGTTTTTCAGCAATAATTGAACAAATTTGCTCTGAACATTTGCCAACAAGTCTTTTTTTTTTTTTTTGAGATGGAGTCTCGCTGTGCTCCCAGGCTGGAGTGCAGTGGCGTGATCTCGGCTCACTGCAAGCTCCGCCTCCCGAGTTCACGCCATTCTCCCACCTCAGCCTCCCAAGTAGCTGAGACTACAGGCGCCCGCCACCACGCCCGGCTAGTTTTTTGTATTTTTAGTAGAGACGGGGTTTCACCATGTTAGCCAGGATAGTCTCGATCTCCTGACCTCGTGATCCACCCGCCTCGGCCTCCCAAAGTGCTGGGATTACAGGCTTGAGCCACCGCGCCCGGCCTGCCAACAAGTCTTTATATGGACATATTCTTTCATTTCTCTTGGGTAAATATATAGCAATGGAATTGCTAGGATGAATGGTAAGTCTAACTTTATTTTTTTAAATTAATTATTTTGTCTATTTTTTGAGATGGAGTCTCACTCTGTCAACCAGGCTGGAGTGCAGTGGCGTGATCTTGGCTCACTGCAACCCCCACCTCCCTGGTTCAAGCGATTCCCCTACCTCAGCCTGGTGAGTAGCTGGGATTACAGGCGCACACCACCACACCTGGCTAATTTTTTTGTATTTTTAGTAGAGACAAGGTTTTACCATGTTGGCCAGACTGGTCTCAAACTCCTGACCTCAGGCAATCTGCCCGCCTCAGCCTCCCAAAGTAACTTTATTTTAAAAACTGTTTTCCGGCTAGGCGCGGTGGCTCACACCTGTAATCCCAGCACTTTGGGAGGCCGAGGCGGGTGGATCACGAGGTCAGGAGATCGAGACCATCCTGGCCAACATGGTGAAACCCCGTCTCTACTAAAAATACAAAAAATTAGCCGGGCGTGGTGGCGGACGCCTGTAGTCCCAGCTTCTCAGGAGGCTGAGGCAGGAGAATGGCATGAACCCGGGAGGCGTTTAGTGAACTTGCAGTGAGCGGACATCGTGCCACTGCACTCCAGTGTGGCGACGGAGCAAGACTCCGTCTCAAAAATAAATAAATAAATAAATAAATAAATAAATAAATAAATAAAATAAAAACTGTTTTCCAAAGTGGTTGTGCCATTTCACATGCAAACCAGCAGCAGATGAACAAGTGATTCTCCTGCCTCAGTCTCCTGAGTAGTTGGGATTACAGACACGCGCCACCAAGCCCGGCTAATTTTTTGTATTTTTAGTAGAGACGGGGTTTCACCATCTTGGCCAGGATGGTCTTGATCTTTTGACCTCGTGATCTACCTGCTTTGGCCTCCCAAAGTGCTGGGATTATAGGCGTCTCTCTCTGTCACCCAGGCTGGAGTGCAGTAGTGGTGATCTCGGCTCAGTACAACCTCTGACTCCCACGTTGACATGATTCTGCTGCCTCAGCCTCCCAAGTAGCTGGGATTACATCCGGCTGATTTTCCTATTTTTATTAGAGACAGGATCTCATCATGTTGGCCAGGCTGGTCTTGAACTCCTGACCTCAAGTGATCTGCCCGCCTTGCCTCCCAAAGTGCCAGGATTATAGGTATGAGTCACTGTGCCTGGACTGCTGGATTTAATTTAAATATGCACCTACCATGCTCTCCTGTCTCCCTGGGGTGTGGGGCTCCATCACAAGCTTCTGGTTTTGCAGCCAAACTTTGCAACTTGGGGTCCTAGTTGTCCTCCTCTCATTTGAGTTGAACTGTCTGCATAGGATTCCTTCCCCTCCCTGCCCCCCTCAATTTGCCGTGCTTTCACATCTTCCCAGGATCTTAGGAATTTTTTCAAGGACAGGAAATCCTCCTCCTGACCAAATATAGAACCAGAAAGCAGTCACCCATGTCTGCTCAGCCTGGACTTGGAGAGGTGGAGAGCTGGGCTGGTGCACCACCCACTGGGGCTTTCTTATTCCTTATGCAGCTGCCTCTGGACAACCTTGATGGTCAGGGGCTTGGGAACCCATGTCATGGGGGTGGGGGATGATCTTTAGCTCTGGAACACTGTCCTGCATTAATTACACCTTTGGGGGACTTCTGACAGCTCTTCCCAAACACCCCATCCATACATGTACTAGACACTGTGTGCAGCCCAGCAGACCCGCACTCCAGCCCTCCTGTCCTTGATCTACAAGCTAATGAGGAGATCCAGCCCCTATTCACGAAAGGTCTGTGAGTCTATATGTACCTGGGGAGCTTGCAGGCTGGCTGTGTGCTGAATGTTTTTCATTTGTCCCATTATGGACTAAATTGTGCCCCTCCAAATTAAAATGTTGAAGTCCTAACCCCCAATGTGCCTGTATTTGGACATAGGGCCTTTAAAGAGGTAATGAAAGTTACGTGGGGTCATCAGGGTGAGGCCTTAATCCAATAAAACTGGTGTCCTTATAAGAAAAGGAAGAGATGCCAGAGATCTGTCTCTTCAAGCACACAGAGGAAAGGCCATGTGAGGACACAGCAAGAAGGTGGCCGTCTGCAAGCCAAGAAGAGAGTCCTCACTAGGAACCAACTCTGCTGACACTTTGCTGTTGGACTTCCAGCCTCTATAAGTGTGAGAAGGAAATTTCTGTTGTTTAAGCCACTCAGTCTATGGTATTTTCTTTGTTGTTGTCATTTTTGAGACAAAGTCTCACTCTGTTGCCCAGACTGGAGTGCAGTGACATGATCTTGGCTCACTACAACCTCCACCTCCTGGGTTCAAGCAATTCTCCTGCCTCAGCCTCCCAAGTAGCTGGGATTACAGGTGCCCACCACCATACCTGACTAATTTTTGTATTTTTAGCAGAGACAGGGTTTCACCATGTTGGCCAGGCTGGTCTCAAACTCCTGACCTCAAGTGATCCACCTGCCTTGGCCTCCTAAAGTGTTGGGATTACAGGTGTGAGCTACTGCGCCCGGCCCATTTATGGTATTTTCTTATGGCAGCCTGTGATGTTTATTCTGTGTTATCAACTTAACTAAGGGATACCCAGAGACCTGGTGAAACATAATTTCTGTATGTGTCTGTGAGGCTGTTTCTGCAAGAAATTTGTGTTTGTTTTAGTAGACTGAGGAGAGAAGATCCACCCTCCCTAATGTAGGTGGGCATCATCCTATCCATTGAGGACATGGCTAGAACCGAAAGGCAGAGGAAGGTTAAATTCATTCTCTCTGCTCCAGCTGGGACATCCCTTTTCTCCTGTCCTCAGACACTGGCGATCTTGGTTCTCAGGCCTTTGGTCTCAGACCCGGGACTTACCCCATCTGCTCTCCTGGTATGCAGGCCTTTGAGTTTGGACTGGAATCACACCACCAGCTTTCTTGGGTCTCCAGCTTGCAGATGGCAGATTGTGGGACTTCTCAGCCTCCATAATTACATGAGTCAATCTCTCATAATAGATCTCCTTCTCTGTGTCTATATATATCCTATTGGTTCTGTTTCTCTGGTGAGCCTTGACTAATACACAGTGCAAGCTGACGAAGACGTGCCCCTTGCATCAGTTCAGGTCCTCTGAGAAGCTGATGCTGAGATGGAGTTGAAAGTACAAGAGATTCATGGGGGGAGACACCTGTGAGTGACAGAGGGACAGTGGGGCAGGAGCTGATGGGGAGAGCCTCAGACAGTGATGGAAGTCTGAAGTGTTTGCAGGTAGAGGGGGAAGAAGGAGAACTGAGTGGTGTATCTTTGGATACAGGCCACCCTTCATCTTCCTCCACCCTGTTCCATGCCTAGGAGGCTGATATGTAAGAACCCATTGCCAGGCGTGGTGCCTCACACCTGTAATCCCAACACTTTGAGAGGCTGAGGCAGGTGGATCACCTGAGGTCAGGAGTTCGAGACCAGCCTGGCTGACATGGAGAAACCCCAGCTCTACTAAAAATACAAAAATTAGGCCAGGCACGGTGGCTCACACCTGTAATCCCAGCACATTGGGAGTCCGAGGTGGGCGGATCATGAGGTCAGGAGATTAAGATCATCCTGGCTAACACAGTGAAACCTCGTCTCTACTAAAAATACAAAAAAAAAAAAAAAAAAATTAGCCAGGCGTGGTGGTGGGCGCCTGTAGTCCCAGCTACTTGGGAGGCTGAAGCAGGAGAATGGTGTGAACCTGGGAGGCGGAGCTTGCCGTGAGCCAAGATAGTGCTACTGCACCCAGCCTGGGTGACAGAGCGAGAGTCTGTCTCAAAAAAAAACACAAAAAACAACACACACACACACACACACACACACACACACACACACACACACAAATTAGCCGGGTGCTGGATGCGGTGGCTCTCACCTGTAATCCCAGCACTTTGAGAGGCTGAGGCAAATGGATCACAAAGTCAGGAAATCGAGACCATCCTTGGCTCACATGGTGAAACCCCGTGTCCACTAAATACACAAAAAATTAGCCGGACATGGTGGCGGGCGCCTGTAGTCCCAGTTTCTCGGGGCAGGAGAATGGCGTGAACCCGGGAGGCAGAGCTTGCAGTGAGCCGAGATCGTGCCACTGCACTCCAGCCTGGGCGACAGAGCGAGACTCCGTCTCAAAAAAGCAAAAACAAACAAACAAAATTAGCCGGACATGGTGGCGGGCGCCTTGTAATCCCGGTTATTCGGGAAGCTGAGGCAGGAGAATCGCTTGAACCCGGGGGGCAGAGGTTGCAGTGAGCTGAGATCACACTACTTCACTCCAACCTAGGTGACAGACTAAAACTCTGTCTCAAACAAACAAACAAATAACAAAAACCCGAAAATTAGCCAGGTGTGGTGGCAGGCGCCTGTAATCCCAGCTACTCAGGAGGCTGAGGCAGGCGAATGGCGTGAACCTGGGAGGCGGAGGTTGCAGTGAGCTGAGATCATGCCACCGCATTCAAGCCTGGGTGACAGAGCAAGACTCCGTCTCAAAAACACAAACACAAACAAAACAAAACAAAAGAAACCAAATTAGCGAGGCGTGGTGTCGGGCACCTTGTAATCCCAGTTACTCAGGAGGCTGAGGCAGGAGAATCATTTGAACCCAGGGGGCAGAGGTTGCAGTGAGCTGAGGTCGCACCACTGCCCTCCAACCTAGGTGACAGAGTAAAACGCCGTCTCAAACAAACAAACAACAACAAAAAAAACCCGAAAATTAGCCAGGCGTGGTGGCCCATGCCTGTAATCCCAGCTACTCGGGAGGCTGAGGCAGGAGAATCGCTTGAACCCGGGAGGTGGAGGTTGCAGTGAGCCGAGATCTCACCATTGCACTCCAGCCTGGGCGACAGAGTGAGACCTTGTCTAAAAACAAAAAACAAACAAACAAAAAAAACATTAATAGCTCCCTGTCCTCTGGCTTCAGTTAGGTTCAGCCAATAGAAAGCCCCAGAAGAGGCCGGGCGCGGTGGCTCAAGCCTGTAATCCCAGCACTTTGGGAGGCTGAGGCGGGCGGATCACGAGGTCAGGAGATCGAGACCATCCTGGCTAACATGGTGAAACCCCGTCTCTACTAAAGGTACAAAAAACTAGCCGGGCGTGGTGGTGGGCGCCTGTAGTCCCAGCTGCTCGGAGGCTGAGGCAGGAGAATGGCCTGAACCTGGGGGGCGGAGCTTGCAGTGAGCCGAGATCGCGCCACTGCACTCCAGCCTGGGCGACACAGCGCGAGACTCCGTCTCAAAAAAAAAAAAAAAAAAAAAAAAAAAGAAAGCCCCAGAAGAAGCTTAGAAGGCAGAGGAGAGAGGTGGTGGACATTGACTCTCCCCGTCCCTCTCTGTGTGGTTGCCTGCATCCATGCAGTCTGGAGACATTTGTGGTTGTTGCAACTTGGGATCCTGCTAAACATCCACCAATGCGCAGGACAGGACTCCCCAACAAAGAATGGCCCAGCCCAAAATGTCAGTAGTGCTCAGGTCAAGAAACTCCAGCCTGGGCAACATAGCAAGACCCTGTCTCTACAAAAAATAATAATAATAAAAAAACTTAGCCAGGCACGGTGGCGTGCACCTGCAGTCCTAGTTACTCCAGAGGCTGAAGTGGGAAGATGGCATGAGCCCAGGAGTTTGGGGCTGCAGTGAGCTGTGATTGCACGATTGCACAATTGCACTCCAGCCTGGGTGATAGAGCAAGACAAAGAAAGAGAGAGAGAGAGAGAAGGAGAGGAGGGGAGGGGCGAAGGAAGGAGAGAGGAATGGTCAGGTTTGGTGGCTCACAATTGCAATCCTAGCCCTCTGGGACGCCAAGGCAAGTGGATTGCCTGAATTACATGCCTGTAATCCCAGTTACTCGGGAGGCTGAGGCAGAAGAATCACTTGAACCCGGGAGGCAGAGGTTGCAGTGAGCTGAGATCATTCCACTACATTTCAGCTTGGGTGACAGAGTGAGTCTCTTTAAAAAAAGAGAGAGAGGGCCGGGCGCGGTGGCTCAAGCCTGTAATCCCAGCACTTTGGGAGGCCGAGGCGGGTGGATCACGAGGTCAGGAGATCGAGACCATCCTGGCTAACACGGTGAAACCCCGTCTCTACTAAAAATACAAAAAACTAGCCGGGCGTGGTGGTGGGCGCCTGTAGTCCCAGCTACTCGGAGGCTGAGGCGGGAGAATGGCGTGAACCCGGGAGGTGGAGCTTGCAGTGAGCCGAGATCGCGCCACCGCACTCCAGCCTGGGCGACAGAGCGAGACTCCGTCTCAAAAAAAAAAAAAAAAAAAAAAAAAAGAGAGAGAGAGAGAGAGAGAAAGGAAAAGAGAGGAAAGAAGTCCCTGCTCTAGAGGTACAGGAACAAAATACTCCCTCCCTGAAGCCTCACAACACTGTATTAGAGGCAGGCGCTAATATATACCCATTTCACAGAAGGGAAAACTGAGGTTCCAGGAGGGAAAGTGACAGGGCCAAGCTCAGACAACCAACCTGGGTGCTCATTGAGCACACAAGACTTAGTGTTTGATAGATCAGTAGGGTGACTACAGTAAACAGTAGTCCATTACACATTTCAAAATAGCTAGGAGAGACCGGATGTGGTGGCTCATGCCTATAATCCCAGCACTTTGGGAGGCCAAGGCAGGCAGATCACCTGAGGTCAGGAGTTCAAGATCAGCCTGGCCAACATGGTGAAACCCTGTCTCTACTAAAAATACAAAAATTAGCTGGGCGTGGTGGTGCTTGCCTGTAATCCCAACTACTCTGGAGGCTGATGCAGGAGAATGGCTTGAACCCGGGAGGTGGAGGTTGCAGTGAGCTGAGATCGTGCCATTGCACTCCAGCCTGGGCAGCAAGAGCAAAGTTGTCTCAAAAAAAAAAAAAAAAAAGGCTAGCAAATCTATTCTGAATAGTCCTAGCATAAAGAAAAGATAAACTTATAAGATGATGGATACTGCAATTACCCTGATTTGATCTCTACACATGATATGAATGTACCAAAATATCACATGTACCCTGAAAATATGTACCTCTATTATGAATCAGTTTTTAAAATCCCTAAAAGCGGCCAGGTGCGGTGGCTCATGCCTGTAATCCTAGCACTTTGGGAGGCCGAGACGGGCGGATCACGAGGTCAGGAGCTCAAGATCATCCTGGCTAACACGGTGAAACCCTGTCTCTACTAAAAAATACAAAAAAAAAAAAAAAAAAAAAACTAGCCGGGTGTGGTGGTGGGCGCCTATAGTCCCAGCTACTCGGGAGGCTGAGGCAGGAGAATGGCGTAAACCCGGGAGGCAGAGCTTGCAGTGAGCTGAGATCCGGCCACTGCACTCCAGCCTGGGCGACAGAGTGAGACTTCATCTCAAAAAAAAAAAAAAAAAAAAAAAAAATTAAAAGATTAGCGGGGTGTGGTGGTGCACGCTTGTAGTCCCAGCTACTGGGGAGGCTGAGGCAGGAGGATGGATTGAGACCAGGAGTTGGAGGCTGCAGTGAGCTATGATTGCACCACTGCACTCCAGCCTAGGCAGCAAAGTGAAATCCTGTCTCGAAGAAATAAAGAAAACAGCCAGGCACGGTGGCTCACACCTATAATCCCAGCACTTTGGGAGGCCGAGGCCGGTGGATCACCTGAGGTTGGGGGTTCAAGACCAGCCTGACCAACATGGAGAAACCCCCGACTCTACTAAAAATACAAAATGAGCTG
This sequence comes from Theropithecus gelada, assembly GCF_003255815.1. Taxonomy (NCBI): domain Eukaryota; kingdom Metazoa; phylum Chordata; class Mammalia; order Primates; family Cercopithecidae; genus Theropithecus; species Theropithecus gelada. The sequence continues at coordinate 13,975,787 of NC_037687.1, read as the reverse complement.
GGTGTGGTGGTGGGCACCTGTAATCCCAGCTACTCAGGAGGCTGAGGCAGGAGAATCGCTTGAACCTGGGAGGCAAAGGTTGAGGTGAGCCAAGATTGCGCTTTGGCACTTCAGCCTGGGGAGCAAGAGTGAAACTCCATCTCAAAAATAAATACATAAATAATAAATAAAATGAAAGAAAACAACAGCAGGGAGAGGGTAGGGGGAAAAGCAAGAGACAGAGGCTGCCATTTCAGACTGAGGGGCAGGGAAACCGCCTCTCCGCCTATTGTGCAGACCCCAGTATCTTCCTGCCCCCATCCTGCCCGCTTCCTGCCCCCATTCACTACATTATTGCATGTCCCGATCTTGTTTTTCATCCCTTCCTTCCCCTCCTATCCCCCTGAGTCCTTCCAGAAGCTCTTGCTCAGTTGCTCCGGGGTCTGTCCTGCTCTCTGGAATTTTTGTCATGCAGAAATTTCTCAGCCCGGAGCTCATTCCTGCCCACTTAACTCATCTTTCACCTGAAATTGGCTTTGCTGCCTGCTCCGGGAGCATCTATGCTGCTGTCGGAACGATGCACATGGGTAGTGACTTGAAGGTCACCCTGTCCTTTTGGGAGCCCCGTGGTCACTGCCTGCTCTCCATCCACCCCACCGCAACACCACGGCCACTGAGGGGCCTCCTTAGGTTGCTGCCTGCTCAGCGGGGCACCCCCAACCCCAACCAGGGCTTATCCACCCCGAAGGAAGGTGGGCTCTAGCTGAATCCAAATGGGTGGGGAGGGCACCCAATACATATCCTGTGGTCCAGCCTGCATTGCTCTCCCTCAGTTTCCTCATCTGCTCATCCCAGGATCTCCCAGGGGAGCCCCTGGGGAAGAATTTCCAAACATACAAGAATGAGGCAGAGGCTGGGTGCAGTGGCTCACACCTGTAATCCCAGCGCTTTGGGAGGCCGAGGCAGGCAGATCACCTGAGGTCAGGAGTTCAAGACCAGCCTGGCCAACATGGTGAAACCCTGATTTCACTAAAAATACAAAAATTACCCAGGTGTGGTGGCGCACGCCTGTAATCCCAGCTACTCGGGAGGCTGAGGCAGCTACTCGGGAGGCTTGAACCCAGGGGGCGGAGGTTGCAATGAGTGGAGATTGTGCCAGTGCACTCCAGCCTGGATGACACAGTGAGACTCTGTCTCAAAAAAAAAAAAAAAAAAAAAACAGGCAGGACTCCTCCTCATACCACAGCCCAAATGGGTCTAGGAGACCAGGAAATTCTAGATCTTTCTCAGATCAACACCCCAGTCAACCTGGGCCCATGAACATTGACGATTCCTGCTGAGCTTGGACAGAGACCACTTCCATTCTCCCAGTGACTGGGAACCCACTCGCCCATATATATATACATACACATATAGATATTTTTTTCCCCCAGAGACAGGGTCTTGCTCTGTCACCCAGGCTGGAGTGCAGAGGCACAGTCATAGCTCACTACAGCCTCAAACTCCTGGGTTCGAGCCATCCTCCTCCCTCAGCCTCCAGAATAGCTGGGACTACAGGCACACGCTACCATGACAGGCTAATTTTTAAATTTTTTTTTTTTTGTAGAGATAGGGTCTTGCTATCTTTCCCAGGCTAATCGCCAACTTCTGGCCTCAAGCGATCCTCCCACCTCAGCCTCCCAAAGTGCTGGGATCATAGGTATGAGCCACTGTGCCTGCCACCCCCCTTCCCCAAATCTTACAGACACCCAGCTACCTTTGCAGGGGGGCCCCCTCCCCTGCTGTGACTTTGCCCCCCCCCACACCCACCCCAGCCAATCCTCATCCACCTAGACTCCCACCGTCAAAACCAGCAGGCATGGCTCCTGTTTATAGATTGGTGTCAGGGGGTGGGGGAGAGGTTGGAAGTTTTAAAAGCTCATTAAGGCCTGAATTCTTTTTATAGATGGAGTTTTCTGTGTCTTTTACTCCACCCCACCTCCAACCCTTCCCGCGTTCTGAACGCCGTATTTATTTGAGTTAGAAAAATAATGAGGTCCCTGAGGTCGTACACAACACATCGGCTCTCTAATCAAAGTATGACTGTGGAATTAAAAATATATAGGAAGCTGTGTTTGCGCGCGTGCCGCCGGCCGTGGACGCGGAACACGCTCACCCGTCACCACCCAGACCCCACCAGATGGGCTCCCGGGCAGAGACATAATTAGCTCTTTTCCAGCAAAGTCTCTGGGTGGAGAATGGGATTGAATTGCCCATGGTCCTCGCCAGTGGGGACTCGGGGATGGAGTGCCGTCCGCTAGAGCAGAACTTAGGTGCTGGATCCCACCAGACGTGGATGTGGTTATGGGCGGGCCTCAGGGAACAGGGGTCCCAGGTGTAGAGGCAAGGTTAGGTGCAGGGGACAAGAAGACTATCAAAGAGGAAGTCCCCTGGGGTGCACCCAGCCCAAGAGGCCCAGACTCCACGGTTTTTGGTTTTTAATTTTATTTATTTATTTATTTATTTATTTATTTATTTTATTTATTTTTTTTTTTGAGACGGAGTCGCCCAGGCTGGAGTGCAGTTGCCGGATCTCGGCTCACTGCAAGCTCCGCCTCCCGGGTTTACGCCATTCTCCTGCCTCAGCCTCCGGAGTAGCTGGGACTACAGGCGCCCGCCACCACGCCCGGCTAGTTTTTTGTATTTTTTAGTAGAGACAAGGTTTCACCGTGTTAGCCAGGATGGTCTCGATCTCCTGACCTCGTGATCCGCCCGTCTCAGCCTCCCAAAGGGCTAGGATTACAGGCTTGAGCCACCGCACCCGGCCTATTTATTTATTTATTTGTTTATTTTTTGAGACGGAGTCTTGCTCTTGTCACCCAGGCTGGAGTGCAGTGGCTCAATCTCGGCTCACTGCAACCTCCACCTCCCAGGTTCAAGCAATTCTCCTGCTTCAGCCTCCGGAGTAGCTGAGAATACAGGCGCCCGCCACCACACACACCACCATGCCTGGCTAATTTTTGTACTTTTAGTAGAGACAGGTTTTCGCCATGTTGGCCAGGCTGGTCTCGATCACCTGACCTCAGGCGATCCACTCGCCTCGGCCTCCCAAAGTGCTGGGATTACAGGCGTGAGCCACTGCACCTGGCAAATTTAATTTAATTTATTTTGGGACAGAGTCTCACTCTGTCACCCAGGCTGGAGTGCAGTGGCTCGATCTTAGCTCATTGTAGGTTGCAATTCCTGAGTTTAAACAATCTTCCCGCTTCAGCCTCCCAAGTAGGTGGGACTACGGTTATGCCACCATGCCCAGCTGGTTTTCTTTTTTATTGTTATTTTTACTTTATTTTGTTTTTAGAAATGGAGTCTCACTCTGTCGCCCAGTTGGAGTGCAGTGGTGCAATCTTGGCTCACTGCAACCTCTATCTCCTGGGTTCAAGCAATTTTTTTTTTTTTTTGAGACAGAATTTCCCTCATGTTGCCCAGGCTGGAGTGCAATGGTGTGATCTCGGCTCACTGCAACCTCAGCCTCCCAGGTTCAAGCAATTCTCCTGCCTCAGCCTCCCAAGTAGCTGGGATTACAGGCATGCGCCTCCATGCCCAATTAGTTTTGTATTTTTGGTAGAGACGGGGTTTCACCATGTTGGTCAGGCTGTTCTCGAACTCCTGACCTCAGGTAATCCGCCCACCTCGGTCTCTCCTGAAGTGCTGGGATTACAGGTGTGAGCCATTATGCCTGGCCAGGTTCAAGCAATTCTCCTGCCTCAGCCTCCTGAGTAACTGGGATTACAGGTGTGCACCACCACGCCCAGCTAATTTTTGTATTTTTAGTAAAGACAGTGTTTTACCATGTTGGCCAGGCTGGTCTCAAACTCCTGACCCCAAATGATCCGCCCGCCTCAGCCTACCAAAGTGTTGGGATTACAGGTGTGAGTCACTGCACTTGGCCCAATTTAATTTTTTAAATTTTGTGTAGCGATGGGGTCTTGCTATGTTGCCCAGACTTGTCTTGAACTCCCAGGCTCCAGCAAATCCTCCTGCCTCGGCTTCCCAAAGTGTTGAGATTGCAGTTATGAGCCACTGGGCTCAGCTCTTTCTTCCCCCTATATATCCCTTATTGGGGCTTCTCTCTCTCACACATGCACACCCATGCACACACATATTTTTATTTATTTATTTATTTATTTATTTATTTATTTATTTATGAGACAGAGTCTCACTCTGTCGTCTAGGCTGGAGTGCAATGGCGCAATCTCAGCTCACTGCAAGCTCTGCCTCCCGGGTTCATGCCATTCTCCTGCCTCAGCCTCCAGAGTAGCTGGGATTACAGGCACCTGCAACAATGACCGGCTAATTTTTTGTATTTTTAGTACAGATGGGGTTTTACCGGATTAGTCGGTCTGCTGACCTCGTGATCCACCTGCCTTGGCTTCCCAAAGTGCTGGGATTACAGGCATGAGCCACCGCGCACGGCCAACACACCCATACTTTTGTTTATGTCTGACTCTCCACTGGACATCAGCACCATGTAGGCGGGGATTTCTATCTTGGGTGCTGTGGTGCCCCCAATGGCATGGACAGAGTGGGACACACAGAAACCGCTGGATCTGATATGCAAGATGAGTTGGTTGTGGTGGTTCACACCTGTAATCCCAGCACTTTGGGAGGCCGAGGTAGGTGGATCACTTGAGGTCAGGAGTTCAAGACCAGCCTGGCCATCATGGCGAAACCCCATCTCTACTAAAAATACAAAAATTACGGTGGCTCACGCCTGTAATCCCAGCACTTTGGGAAGCCGAGTCAGGCAGATCCTGAGGTCAGGAGATCGAGAGCATCCTGGCCAACATGGTGAAACCCCGCCTCTACTAAAAATACAAAAATTAGCTTGGCATGGCAGCATGTGCCTGTAATCCTAGCTACTTGGGAGGGAGGCCGAGGCAGGAGAATCGCTTGAACCTGGGAGGCGGAGGTTGCATTGAGCTGAGATCGTGCCACTGCACTCCAGCCTGGCAACAGAGTGAGACTCCATCTCAAAAAAAAAAAAAAAAATTAGGCCTGGCACGGTGGCTCATGTGTGTAATCCCAGCACTTTGGAAGGCTGAGGCAGGCAGATTACCTGAGATCAGGAGTTGGAGACCAGCCTGACCAATATGGTGAAACCCCATTTCTACTAAAAATACAAAAATTAGCTGGATGTGGTGGCGCATGCCTGTGGTCCCAGCTACTGGGGAGGCTGAGGCAGGAGAATCGCTTGAACTCGGGAGGCAGAGGTTGCAGTGAGCCAAGGTAGTGTCACTGTATTGCAGCCTGGGTGACAGAATGAGACTCTCTCTCAAAATAACAACAACAACAATAATAATAATAAACAACATGCAAGATGAATCAATGAACAAAAAGCAAAGAATCTCAGGCACCCTCATCACTCCAGGCCTGGAGCCATTCCTTTGCCCGGGAGGATTTTCCTGCTTCTCCTCACCCCAGAGACCCAGGGGGTGCTGGCGTTGAGGGGTTCTGGTTTTCAAAGGGCGATCCTCTCTCTAAATGGGGCTAGTCATGAAGCAGAAGGATTCGGGGCATCTTCAGGCCCCTGCTCCCCTCCCACCCGGCCTCCCGTTCTGCGCTCCCCTCCTGCTCAGGCTGCAGCAGCAGCAGTAGGTGACATTTACAGCGTCTTCGGGGCAGCTTTGGGAGGGGCGAAGGCAGAGGAGGCCGCGGCTATTTGCAGAATGTGTGTGTGTACACATGTGTGTGAGATTGTGAGACTATATGTGAGTGTGAATGCCTATAGGTGTGAGCATGTGGTTGTGTGTTCCTAGGTGAATGTGTGAGTCTGCATTTGTGCAACAATGTGTGTGATGTGGAGGGTATGAGACTGTGAGGATGGATGGATGTGAGGCTGTGGGGCTGTGTGCGAGGGTGGGTGCGAGCGTATGGGGTGTGAATGTGAAAATGTGTGAGTGTGTGAGACCATGTATGAGCATGCATGTGACTGTGTGTGACAGCATGAGTGTGAGTGTTGAGTGTGAGTGTATGTCCTGGGGACAGGGCCCCCTGTTTGCTGAGAATGCATGCGTGCTCCAGGCCTGGCTGCTGTTCTCTTCCATCCCGCCCCTCCTGCCCTAAGTTCTCTCCTTTCACACTTCACACCAGAGTTACTTCTCTCCCCTCCTGCCTTTTTTTTTTTTTTTTTTTTTTTTTGAGACAGAGTCTTGCTCTGTCACCCAGGCAGCGGCACCATCTCGGCTCACTGCAACCTCCACCTCCCAGGTTCAAGCAATTCTCTTGCCTCAGCCTCCTGAGCAGCTGGGATTACAGGTGCCCGCCACCACGCCTGGCTAATTTTTGTATTTTTAGTAGAGACGGGGTTTCACCATGTTGGCCAGGCTGGTCTTGATCTCCTGACCTCGGGTGATCCGCCCACCTTGGCCTCCCCAAGTGCTGGGGTTACAGGTGTGAGTCACCATGTCCAGCCCCCTCGTGAATTCTTATTCCCTTTGTTGGCCCCATTCCTGTCTCTCTCTCCCTAGCCAGGGCCAGGAGGCTGAGGGAGAGGAAGTCCTGAGCAGCCTCGGGACACCTCTGTGGGCCCAAAGGAGGTCACTGGGATCCCCTCGCGCAAGCCAGGCCACCGGGCCAGGGATCCACAGGAGAACTTGGGCCCAGGGCTGGGGGCTCAGAGGCTGAGGCTGTTCCCACCAGCAGATCCTCCCCCCTCCTCTATCCACAGGCATCCAGTAGAGGGGGAACTGGGAGAGAGGTTCTGGGTGGTGCAGCCGGGGACCAGACGGGAGAACCCTCTAACCCTCTGCACTGGCGGTTCCCAAGCCTGGTTGCACCTGAGAGTCACCTTGGGGAGCTTTAAAATGTTTCTGACAGGGCGCAGTGGCTCATGCCTGTAATCCCAGCACTTTGGGAGGCCGAGGTGGGCAGATCACCTGAGGTTGGGAGTTCAAGACCAGCCTGGACAACATGTTGAAACCCCGTCTCTATTAAAAATACAAAAATTAGCCAGGCATGTGGTGGGCGCCTGTAATCCCAGCTACTCGGGAGGCTGAGGAAGGAGAATAGCTTGAACCGGGAGGAGGAGGTTGCAGTGAGCTGAGATCATGCCATTGAGCAAGACTCTGTCTCAAAAAAATAAGTAAAAAGGCCGGGCGCGGTGGCTCATGCCTGTAATCCCAGCACTTTGGGAGGCCGAGACGGGCGGATCACAAGGTCAGGAGATCGAGACCATCCTGGCTAACATGGTGAAACCCCATCTCTACTAAAAGTATAAAAATTTAGCTGGGCATGGTGGCGGGCGCCTGTAGTCCCAGCTACTCGGGAGGCTGAGGCAGGAGAATGGCGTGAACCCGGGAGGTGGAGCTTGCAGTGAGCTGAGATCCGGCCACTACACTCCAGCCTGGGCGACAAGAGCAAGACTCCGTCTCAAAAAAAAAAAAAATAAAAGAAAATATTCCGTGAAAGGTGTGCTGTCAATATCCACAGCCGAATCTACTGGAACCCTGGCAGGGCAGGGCTGGAGTTTACAGCCACGCTCCAAGGAGAGACCTGAAGACCCAAGAGTTTACAAAACAGTAAGGAACCCAACCTCAGAGGGTCACCTTCATAGTATACAAGGCCAGTGATTCACACACCAGCTTGCACACAGTCCTAAATATAGACTCCTCACCCCTATGGTGACCTCCCTATATCCCCATAATTCCAACTCCTATTTCTAATCACATCGTACTCCTGTCCCCCGCTCCAGCCTCTCTAAATTCTCTCCTGCCCTCTACAGCCAAGACGATCCTATTAACTTTTTTTTTTTTTTTTAAATTTTAGAGACAGAGTCTTGTTCTGTCACCCAGGCTGGAGTGCAGTGGTGCGATCATAGCTCACTGTAGCCTCGACCTCCTGGGCTCAAGTGATCCTCCTGCCTCAGTCTCCTGAATAACTGGGACCACAGGTACATGCCACCACACACCACACCCGGCTAATTATTTTTATTTTTTGTAGAAATGGGATCTTGCTATGTTGCCCAGGCTGGTCTCAAACTCCTGGGCTCAAGGGATCCTACTCCTTCAGCTTCCGAAAGTGCTAGGATTACAGGTGTGAGCCACCACACCCAGCCTCAAAAATAATTTAAATATGGCTGGGTGCGGTGGCTCATGCCTATAATCCCAGCACTTTGGGAGGCCAAGGCGGGCAGATCACCTGAGTTTGGGAGTTCAAGACCAGCCTGGCCAACATGGTGAAACCCCGTCTCTACTAAAAATACAAAAATGAGCTGGGCTTGTTGGCGGGTGCCTGTAATCCCACCTACTCAGGAGGCTGAGGCAAGAGAATCATTTGAACCCGGGAGGCGGAGGTTGCAGTGAGCCAAGACCACGCCATTGCACTCCAGCCTGGGCAACAAAGCGAGGCTCCATCTCAAAAAAAAAAAAAAAATTAAATACACAAAGAATTCTTTGAAGGGTCTCCCTCCTCAAAAGGACATCAACTGGCCCACTTTGCAGACAGAAAACCATAATTATCAGAGTCAGATGTATCTTTCCATGTCTTAAGGAAATATAGGCAAATATGAATATTTTTTCCTATCTTTCTGCCTTCTTTTTAGAGAAAGGGTAGCAGATTCTACATTATATTCTGCACAGAGGTTTTTTTTTTTTTTTTTTTTTTTCTGAGACAGGGTCTTGCTGTATCCCCCAGGCTGGGGTGCAGTGGCATGATTACATACAGTTCATTGCAGCGTTAACCTCCCCTGCTCGAGCAATCCTCCCATCTCAGCCTCCTGAGTCTCTGGGACCACAGCTGCATGCCACCATGCCTGGCTGATTTTTTTATTTTTTGTAGAGATGGGGTCTCACTCTATTGCCCAGGCTGGCCTCCAGCCCCTGGGCTTCAGTGATCCTCCCACTTTAACCTCCAAAGTTCTGGGATTACAGGCATGAGCCACCATGCCCGGTTGAGCAATCTTTTCAAAGAACAAATTGATCATGTTCATATCCATTGGTCAGTATTCTAACCTAAGCCTTGATCCAGGCGTTTTGGGCAGGGCAGTTCTTCAGGATGTGGAACTGGCTGTCACAGTGCAAGGTATTATGTGCTCCTGTCCCCATCTCCAAATGCCATAAGCACCCCAGGCATTGTGAAAATCCCCAACTTCAGTACGGTCCCTCATTGAGAACCACCATAGCTCCTGACAGCCTCTCTCTGGCCTCACCTCTCTTCCTCCCCTACTCTGGTCATGTTAGCCTCCTTGCTGTTCCTTGAACACCCCAGGCACACTCTGACCTCAGGACCTTTGCACAAGCTGTTCCCTCTGCCTGAAGTTCTCTTCCTCAGACAGCTCATTTCTTTCTGATTTTTGCTCAAATGCAACTACATGAGGGAGGATTCATTGACCACACTTTTTTTTTTGAATCAGAGTCTTGGTCTGTCACTCAGGCTGGAATATAGTGGCATGATCTCACCTCACTGCAATCTCTGCCTCCTGGGTTCAAGTGATTCTTCTGCCTCTGCCTCCCGAGTAACTGGGACTACAGGCATGAGCCACCATGCCTGGCTAATTTTTGTATTTTTACTAGAGACAGGTTTCACCATGTTGGCCAGGCTGGTTTTGAACTCCTGGCCTCAAGTGATCTGCCCACCTCCCAAAGTGCTGGGATTACAGGCGTGAGCAACTGTGCCTGGCCTGACCACACATTTAAATAAACTCTTCCTCACCCATCATTGTCTGCTGGTGTTTTAACAACTTACCCTGAAACTTAGCAGCTTAAAACAGCAAATGTTTATTATCTGACAGTTTCTGAAAGCTAGGAACCTGAAAGTGGCTTAGCTGAGTGGTTCTGGCTCAGGGACTCTCTGGAGGTTGCAATTAGGGTGTTGGTGGGGGGACTCCAGTCATCTGAAGGCTGGACTGGGGCTGGAGGATCCTTTTCCTTTTTTTTTTTTTTTTTTTTTTTTGAGACGGAGTCTCGCGCTGTGTCACCCAGGCTGGAGTGCAGTGGCCCGATCTCGGCTCACTGCAAGCTCCGCCTCCCAGGTTCCCGCCATTCTCCTGCCTCAGCCTCCGAGTAGCTGGGACTACAGGCGCCCGCCACCACGCCCGGCTAGTTTTTTGTATTTTTAGTAGAGACGGGGTTTCACCATGTTAGCCCGGATGGTCTCGATCTCCTGACCTCGTGATCCACCCGCCTCGGCCTCCCAAAGTGCTGGGATTACAGGCTTGAGCCACCGCGCCCCGCTGGAGGATCCTTTTCCAAGATGGCTTCCTCACATGGCTATTGGCAGGAGATCTCAGTTCCCCGCCACGTGGGCTTCTCCAAAGGGCTGCTTGAGCTTCCTAACAACATGGTAGCTTCCTCCTGACATATTTTTTGTTTTGATTTGAATTCCTTCCTTTTAAAAATCATATGTATTGATCGTGTATCACATGATGTTTTGAAGTATGTATACAGTGTGCAATGGCTAGTTTGAGTTCATTAACATATCCACTACTTTATGCACTTACCTTTTTGTGGTGTGAACACTTGAAATCTACTCTCTTGGCGATTTTGGACATATTTTAAAACCACTGCACGCTGCTTTATTTTTCTTCTCCTCTTAGAGAGCCACATAAAATCAGACATATATCACTGGCTTATTTTTCTGAGACAGTCTCACTCTCTCGCCCAGGCTGGAGTGCAGTGATGTGACCATAGCTGGCTGCAGCCTTGAACTACTGGGCTCAGGTAATCCTCCCACCTCAGCCTCCCCAGTAGCTGGGACCACAGGTGAGCACCACTAAACCTGGCTTTTTTTTTTTTTTTTTTTTGGTAGATACAGGGTCTCATTATATTGCCCAAGCTGGTCTCAAACTCCTGGGCTCAAATGATCCTCCTGCCTCGACCTCCCAAAGTGTCTTTGGTTTTATTATTTATGGTTTCTGTCCTCTGCTACTAGAATATAAGATATCCAAGAGCAGAAACTGGGTCTTCTTTGTTCCCTAGCATAGAGTAGATGCCTAATAACTAGGTCTTAGTCTGGGTTCCTCAGGAGCAGAAACCAAGGCAAGGATTCAAGGGCAAATAGTTTATCTAGGAGATGACCCCAGGAAACACCAGTAGGAGGGTAGGGAAGCGGGACAGGGAAGGGAAGGAAGCTGGTGGTAGTGGGTGTGATACCAAATAGGCTACCACTGTGGGGAATGGGAACTCGCGCCTGGTGGGGACCTCTGGGAGGCAGCATAGGACCCCTCTGAGAGGTGAGAGAGGTGGCCATGTGTCCACAAATTCCCATCAGTTTGAGAGATGCTCCAGGGAAGGTCAATTCTTCCTCTGGTATTTCCAGCCTTCCATGCACCATACAGAGTCCCCTTCAACAGCTTCAGAGAAAGCCCTCAGGCCAGGAACTGCTGCAGATTGCGCCTGGGTGTCCGCAAGAGTCTGTTGAAATGGTGAGGCCGGAGGGATATGAATTGGGCATCCACAAACTATTAGTAGAATAATTTAATACAATTTTTTTTTTTTTTTGAGACGGAGTCTCACTCTGTCGCCCAGGTTGGAGTGCAGTGGCACTATCTCGGCTCACTGCAAGCTCTGCCTCCCGGGTTCACGCCATTCTGCCTCAGCCTCCCGAGTAGCTGGGACTATAGGCGCCTGCTACCACGCTCAGCTAATTTTTTGTATTTTTAGTAGAGATGGGAGTTCACCGTGTTAGCCAGGATGGTCTCGATCTCCTGACCTCGTGATCCACCCGCCTCAGCCTCCCAAAGTGCTGGGATTATAGGCGTGAGCCACAACGCCCGCCCTGAATGCAAATTTTTAATACCTCCTTATAGCCCGAAGGACAAAACCCAGACTTCTGAGCTGGCACATAAAACCACTGTGACACAGCTTTATGTCCTGATGCTACAGAATCTCTTTATTAGAGCATAAAAACACACAACAAAATGTGCATATCATAAGCACACAACTTGAAGAATTTTCATGAAACAGACACTCCTGTGTGACCAGCACCAGATCAAGAATGGAACATTCCCAGCTTCCAGAGACCTCCTGTGTTCCCTTACAGCCACTACCTCCTTCCCCAGGGATAACCATGATCCCAATTTCTATCACCATGGAATAGTTATGTCTGTTCTGGAACTTCATATGAATGGAATCATTCGCTATGTCCTCCTCTCTATTTGCTTCTTTTCTCCAATATTAACTTTGAGAGATTCATTCATGTTGTTGGTTCATAGCAATGGTTTGCTCTTTTTCATTGCTGCATAGTATTCCATTAATCTGTTAATTTGATTCTTTTTTTAAGAGATGGGATCTCGGCCAGGTGCAGAGGCTCACACCTGTAATCCCAGCACTTTGGGAGGCCAAGGCAGGCGGATCACAAGGTCAGGAGATCGAGACCATCCTGGCTAACACGGTGAAACCCTGTCTCTACTAAAAAATACAAAAAAATTAGCCGAGCGTGGTGGCTTGGGAGGCTGAGGCAGAAGAATGGTGTGAACCCGGGTGGCGGAGCTTGCAGTGAGCCGAGATCGTACCACTGCACTCCAGCCTGGGGGACAGAGCGAGACTCAGTCTCAAAAAAAAAAGAGAGATGGGGTCTCACTACATTGTCCGGGCTGGTCTCAAACCCTGGGCTCACGCAGTCTTCCCATCTTGGCCTCCCAAGTGCTGGGATTGCAGCCATGAGCCACCACACCCAGCCCACACTATTCTTTAAAACAAAACAAAACACAAATGTTTTGAGACAAGGTTAGGTCTCTCCCAGTTGCCCAGGCTGCAGTGCAGTGATGCAATCACAGCTCACTCCAGCCTTGATCTCTTGCGCTTTAGTGATCCTCCCACCTTAGCCTTTCAAGTAGCCAGGACTACAGGCACTCGCCACCGTGCTCAGCTAATTTTTAAAACTTTTTTGTAGAGATGGGGCCTCACTATGTTGCCCAGGCTGGTCTCAAACTCGTGGGCTTAAGTAAGTGATTCCCCCACCTCGGCCTCCCAAGTTGCTGAGATTATAGGCATAAGCCACTGGGCCCAGCCAAAAACTTAAAAAAAAAAAAAATTATCCCTCTTGGGAACATTCTATTCTTATGGGCATTTTGGGGAGTTTCTTGTTTGGAGTTATTTTCCCAAGAGTGGAGCTACTGCGTCATGGAGGAGATTAGTATTCAGCTTTAGGAAATGGTATGACATCATTTTCCAAAGTGGTTTTTATCATTCACCCTTCCACTGCCCGTGTGCGGGATTCTGAGGGTACAGCTGCTTTCTTAAAGTGCAAACCATCAGATCAAAGCCTTCGTGGCTCCTTGTGGCTCCTTTTATTTTTTATTTCTTGAGCCGGAGTTTCACTCTTGTTGCCCAGGCTGGAGTGCAATGGCACGATCTCAGCTCACTGCAACCTCTGCCTCCTGGGTTCAAGCAATTCTCCTGTCTCAGCCTCTCGAGTAGCTGGGATTATGGGCGACCACCACCATGCTCGGCTGATTTTTGTGTTTTTAGTGGAGATGGGGTTTCACCATGTGGGCCAGGCTGGTCTCGAACTCCTGACCTCAAGTGATTCACTCTCCTCAGCCTCCCAAAGTGCTGGGATTGTAGGAGTGAGCCACCATGCCCAGCCTGGGGAGCACTGTTCTGAAGCGTACCTAGGATGCGTTTAATCAGGCATGGTAAGACATGCAGACACGGAAACGAGTGTCATGAAGGAAGAAGGTAAAAGTCACAGTTCCCTAGAAACAGGAGGTACAGCACACCACGTGGGGCCATGTGGGCAAGCCCTGGGGTTGGTTAGGAGACAGAAGGGGAGAGGGAAAGGCATGGTCTAGAACCTTTATTGGGGGTTTTTATGGGAAGGAACAGGCAAGGCAGGGTAGGTACACTGAGTAAGCTTAAGATTTGATGGTTTGAGGCTGGATGCGGTGGCTCACATCTGTAATCCCAGCACTTTAGGAGGCCGAGGCGGATGGATCACTTGAGGTCAGGAGTTCGAGATCAGCCTGACCGACATGGTGAAACCTCATCTCTACTAAAAATACAAAAATTAGCCAGGCATAGTGGTGTGTGTCTGTAATCCCAGCTACTTGGGAGGCTGAGGCAGGAGAATCACTTGAACCCAGGAGGTGGAGTTGAAGTGAGTTGAGATCATGCCATGGTACTCCAGCCTGGGCAACAGAACAAGACTCTGTCTCAAAAAATGATTTAAAAAAATGAAGATTTGGCCGGGCGTAGTGGCTCACGCCTGTAATCCCAGCACTTTAGGAGGCCAAGGCAGGTAAATCACCTGAGGTCAGGAGTTCCAGACCAGCCTAGCCAATATGATGAAACCCCATCTCTACTAAAAATACAAAAAATTAGCTGGGCATGGTGTCAGGCACCCGTAATCCCAACTACTTGGGAGGCTGAGGCAGAAGAATCGCTTGGAGGTTGTGGTGAGCCGAGATCACACCATTGCACTCCAGCCTGGGCAACAAGAGTGAAACTCCGTCTCCAAAAAAAAAAAAAGATTTGATGGTTCAAATAATTTTGGCAGTGTCTGAGTTATAGGGGTGATCCCTAGTTGTCCATACCTGACCCTGGGGTGATTTAGGGCAGGAGGAATATTATCTCGGTGTGTGAGAGTTTGATAAAGGAGATAGTTGGGGGTTGGTCTCTGGATTGCTTGGTTTGTATATTCAACGTATGTTCACAGCTGTGTTGTTTGCTATCTCTAGGAATTAGCTAGCCCTGGGAGGGACAGTCCCTCCAGGATCAGTAAGCCTCCAAATGTCAAAGCATCATAAAATTCAGAAAATAAAAAACCGTAATGAATACAAACAGCGGCCTGGCACTGTGGCTCATGCCTGTAATTCCAACACTTTGGGAGGCTGAGGTGGGAGAATTGTGAGACAAGCCCGGGCAACATATTTTCCCATGGGGGTTGCAGATGGGCTAGTTTAAATAAAACTAGTTTAAAGAAAAGGGAACTTATTTATATAGCTCTAGTGTTGGCCATTAGGTTTCACTGTGGTTAGCGGTTGTGGGATGTGTTATGTTTTGGGTTAGTAAGATGAGGAACAAGTGAATGACATCACAAACAACCACACAGAAAGGGAAAGTTAGTGTTTTTTTGTTTTGTTTTTGTTTTTGTTTTTTTTTGAGATGGAGTTTCGCTCTTGTTGTCCAGGCTGGAGTGCAATGGCACCATCTTGGCTCTCTGCAACTTACACCTCCCAGGTTCAAGTGATTCTCCTGCCTGAGCCTCCCGAGCAGCTGGGATTACAGGCACCCGCCACCACACCCGGCTAATTTTTTTTTTGTATTTTTTAGTAGAGATGGGGTTTCACCATGTTGACCAGGCTGGTCTCGAACTCCTGACTTCAGGTGATCCGCCCGCCTCGGCCTCCCAAAGTGCTGGGATTCCAGGCGTGAGCCACCGCACCCGGCCAAGAAGGGGAAGTTTTCGTTGTTGTCATTTGGTTGTTTGGTTTTGTTTGTTTGTTTAGCCCTAGCAGACCAAGACTGAGTGATTCCAGGAATCACTGCTAGGGGAAAAGACAAAATGAGACAGGAACGTGAAAACAGTCCACGCAAGGTATAAATAAGTAGTTACTCCTGAGAGCCGCTGGGTCCCGATCCCACTGGGGCTTGCTGTGAAGACTGTGTGACACATGCATCTTGCAGACATCCCACCGAAGTGGAGAGGCAGCTGAGGTTTGTTTTGTTTTGTTTGTTTAGTTTGAGACAGAGTCTCACTCTGTTACCCAGGCTGGAGTGCAGTGGCGTGATCTCAGCTCACTGCAACCTCTGCCTCCTGGGCTCAAGCCATTCTCCTGCCTCAGCTGCTCGAGTAGCTCGGATTACAGGTGGCGACCACCATATCCTGCTAATTTTTGTATTTTTAGTAGAGACGGGGTTTCACCATGTTGGCCAGGCTGGTCTCGAACTCCTGACCTCAAGTAATCCACCCACCTCGGCCTCCCAAAGTTGGGAGTTTACAGGCATGAGCCACTGCACCTGGTGGAAGCTGAGGTATTTGAGAGTTACCATCCGTCCTACACTGAGGGCCGCGCCCTGGGCACTTCTGACCTGTCCCATGTATGGGCCAGGAGAAAGCCCCCAGGCAGAGAGGTGTAGGTAGCACATGCTGTTAGTATACACTAGCCCAGGGCTCAGCAACCTCTTTCTGTAAAGGACCAGATAGTAAGTATTTTCAGCTTTGCAGGCCAGACATTCTCTGCTGCAACTACCAATTTTCGTTGACTTACAACGGAACTATGTTCCAATAAACCCACTGTAAACTGAAAACATCGCTGACGTGGGAGGGTCACTTGTGCCCAGGAGTTGATCAGCCTGGGCAACATAGTGAGACCCCATTTCTACCAAAAAAATTTTAAAAATAGCCAGGTATGGTGACACACACCTGTAGTCCCAGCTACTTGGGAGGCTGAGGTAGAAGGATCGCTTTAGCTGGGAGTTCAAGGCTGCAGTGAGCTGTGATGGAACTACTGCACTCCAGCTTTGGGTGACAGAGCAAAATTCTGTTTCAAAAGGAAGAAAAGAGAAGGGGAAGGGAGGGGAGGGGAAGGGAGGGGAGGGAAGGGAAAAGGCAAAGGAAAGCAAAAAGGAGAAACGAAAGAGTCACAAGTTGAAAATACATGGAATACACCTAACCTAGTGAACATCACAGCTTAGCCTAACTTACCTTAAACATGCTCAGAACACTTCACATTAGCCTGCAGTTGGGCAAAATCATCAAACACAAAGCCTGTTTTAAAATAAAGTGTCGAACATCTCACATAATTCTTTGAATACTATACTGAACGTGAAAAACACAACGTATGGGTACTCGAAGTAGGGTTTCTACCAAATGTGTATCACTTTCACACCATTGTAAAGTTGAAACATTGTAAGTTAAACCATCTTTAAGTTGGGACCATCTGTATTTCGTTCTGTCCTTGAGTGAAAGCTGCCCCAAATGACATGCAAACAGATGAACACAGTTGTGTGCCAGTAAAACTTTATTTACAAAAACAGGTGGTGGGCCATCCTTAAGCCAATTGCAAGGGAGGAAATGGAACATTAGGTGGATTTGGATCAATCAGGGCTGACCCTCTGAAGCACGTGACCACTCAGGATGGAAATAGATTTGTCCTGCTGCATCTTCCTAGCCCGTTCTCTCAGGGCAGCTGTCCTCAGTGATGAGGTCTGCACAGCCTCACAGCAGGTCCCAGTCCCAGTAAACTATGTCTCAAGAAATGCACTTGACTCTGGGGTTTGGTTTGGCTTTCCCCCCCCGCCCCATGGACTGCTGATGGCTGGAACAGGAGCTTGGCACCTCCACCCTGACCCAGACACAAGCCTGTCTGTCCCACTCAAATCGAGCTGGCCAGAGACTACAACCGTGTTGGTTCCCAAGACATAGAAAAGCCAGAAGAGGACGGGAACAGTGGCTCACGCCTGTCAGCACTTTGGGAGGCCGACGCGGGCAGATTACCTAAGGTCAGGAGTTCGAGATCAACCTGGCCAATGTGGTGAAACCCCACTTCTACTAAAAATACAAAAATTAGCTGGGTGTGGTGACGCCCCTGTAGTCCCAGCAACTCGGGAGGCTGAGGCAGGAGAATCGCTTGAATCCAGGAGGCAGAGGTTGCAGTGAGCCAATATTGCACCACTGCACTCCAGCCTGGGCAACAAGAGCTAAACTCCGTCTCAAACAACAACAACAACAAACAAACAAACAAACAAAAAACAAGCCAGAAGAGATGGGGAGGAACTGGAGTGGGATCTCCCATTCCATTAACCCAGATCTGGGGCTACCAGGTGGAACATTCCAAACGTATCATTTTTTATTTTCTCTCTCCCTCTCTCTTAAGGCACATCTTCCAATACTCTGCAGTCATTAAGCAGAATGGGGCAGCTCTGGATATGCTAATTTGGGGAAGGTGTCCACGGTATATAATTAACTGGAAAAAGCTATCATGGAACCGTGTGCCTGCAATGATCCCTATTTGTGAAAGTAAAAGGAGGATATTCGGATAGACTCTGGTGTGCAAATAGAAAATGCCAGGGTGGATACACCGGGCAGCTCTTAGCAGAGCTAATATATTAGGGGGAAGGGAGGAGCTGAGAGGGAGACTCCATTCAATATGCTCCCCCTTCGATAGCGTTTGAATTCCTTGCATTTTATCATGAGCATGTATTGCTTTTCTAAGAAAAGAAATTCACAAGGTGCAGTGGCTCATGTCTATAAGCCCAGCACTTTGGGAGGATGAGGTGGGAGGATCATTTGAGGCCAGGAGGTGGAGGTCGCAGTGCGCTATGATTGCACCACTGCACCCCAGCATGGGTGACACACGGAGACCCTGTCTAATTAAAAAAAAAAAAAAATTAGACAATGAAGGCCAGGCACGACCCACCACTTTAGGAGGCCAAGGCGGGCAGATCACCTGAGGTCAGGAGTTCGAGACCAGCCTGGCCAACATGGTGAAGCCCTGTCTCTACTAAAAGTACAAAACTTAGTTGGGCATGGTGGCGTGCGCCTGTAATCCCAGCTACTTGGGAGGCTGAGGCACGAGAATTGCTTGAACCCAGGAGGCGGAGGTTGCAGTGAGCCCAGATCGCACCATTGCACTCCAGCCTGGGTGACACAGCGAAACTCCGTCTCCAAAAAAAAAAAAAAAAAAAAAAAAAAACGAAGAAAAGAAAATGAGACCTTGTCTCTAAAAAATAAATTAAGTCTCTCTCTGTCTCTCTGTGTGTTTCTCTCGCGCCTGTGGATTCTGTTTCTCTGGAGAACCCTGACTAACACAGCAGAACTTTGCAAATTGTCTTTCTAGTCTGTAGCTACCCATTTTATAGATGAGAAAACTGACGCCCAGGGAGGGGAATGGCTGCTCAGAGCCTCTGGAGTCCAGGACACTTTCTGTTCCAATCCCACAGCCTCCCCCTTCCGTTTCCCACTGGAAGGAGCAAAAAGGGTTTAAACAGCAGAGAGGGGAGGGAAGATCTGGAATTGGCTCCTCCCCTGGCTGGCTGGTTGGCCCGGAACATCCACTCACCCACTTGCCCCCTGGGTACCAGGCCCTGGGTTCAGTACTACAGAATCACTAGTGAGAAAGTGACTTCCTTTACTGCACTACCAATCCCGCTAATCCCTCACAAAAAGCAAGTCTCAGGCCGGGCGTGGTGGCTCACACCTGTAATGCCAGCACTTTGAGAGGCTGAGGCAGGGGGATCACCTGAGGTCAGGAGTTCAAGACCAGTTTGGCCAACATGGTGAAACTCCCTCTACTAAAAATGCAAAAATTAGCGAGGCGTGGTGGCACACGCCTGTAATCCCAGCTACTCAGGAGGCTGAGGCAGGAAAATTGCTTGAATCTAGAAGGCGAAGGTTGCATGGAGAACACAGTATTTCACTCCAGCCTGGGCGACACAGTGAGACTCTGTCACACACACACACAGAAAAACCAATTATCAGAGAGGTGCTAGCTAGCAGGATTTTCATGCCCTTCCAATGCTTCTCAATCCAATTTATTTTTTATTTCATTTTTTATTTTATTTATTTATTTATTTTTTTTTTAGCAAAAAGAGCTGGTCCCAGTCTTACAGTCTTGACAAAGTATAGAGAGAATGTCCTGACATGCTTTGCCCTTTCATTATTTTTGTTTTCCATTTATTATTATTATTATTATTATTATTTTTTTTTTTTTTTTGAGACGGAGTCTCGCTCTGTCTCCCAGGCTGGAGTGCAGTGGCCGGATCTCAGCTCACTGCAAGCTCCACCTCCCGGGTTTACGCCATTCTCCTGCCTCAGCCTCCCGAGTAGCTGGGACTACAGGTGCCCGCCACCTCGCCCGGCTAAGTTTTTTTTTTTTCGTATTTTTTAGTAGAGACGGGGTTTCACCGTGTCAGCCAGGATGGTCTCGATCTCCTGACCTCGTGATCCACCTGTCTCGGCCTCCCAAAGTGCTGGGATTACAGGCTTGAGCCACCGCGCCCGGCCTATTATTTTTTTGAGACAAAGTCTCGGCTGTGTCACCCAGGCTAGAGTGCAGTGACACAATCTCAACTCACTACAACCTCTGTCTCTTAGGCTCAGGTGATCCTCCCACCTCAGCCTCTTAAGTAGCTGGGACTACAGGTACACGCCACCATGCCCAGCTAATTTTTGTAGAGATGGGGTTTTGCTATGTTGCCCTGGCTGGGCTTGAACTCCTGAGCTCAAGCGAGTCTCCACCCTCAGCCTCCCAGAGTGCTGGGATTACAGGCATGGGCCACTGCACCAAACCTCATTTTGTCTATTTTATACTTGTTTGTGGCCACTCGTGGTGGTTTTTCATTCACGGCCATGAGAGAACATTTCTTTCGTGAGTGAGTTGGGTTAAGTTTAAAACCGAGTTAGTCCATTTTAGAAATAAAGTAAAATCACTTGTGTGTGGCCTGCGGCCCTGAAGAGTTTGCACCCAGCCACATTGGCCACAGTGGCCGACTTACACAGCTACATTCTGGAAGGCGCTCTACAGCAACGGGGCACCCTGCAACTCACTCTTCAGACACCTGCTCCCTTTTCTTTTATTATTATTCTTTCTTTCTCTTTCGTTTTCTTTCCTTCTCTCTCTCTCTTGTCTTCCTTTCCTTTCTTTCCTTCTTTCCTTTCCCTCCTCCTCCCCTCCCCTTCCTTTCCCTCCCTCTCTCCTCCCCTCCCCTTCCTTTCCTTTCCCTCCCCCTCCCCTCCCCTCCCCTCGGCTTCCTTTCCTTTCCCTTTGCCTTTCTTTTTCTTTTTTTTTTTTTTTTTTTGAGACGGAGTCTCGCTCTGTCGCCCAGACTGGAGTGCAGTGGCCGGATCTCAGCTCACTGCAAGCTCCGCCTCCCGGGTTCACGCCATTCTCCTGCCTCAGCCTCCCGAGTAGCTGGGACTACTGGCGCCCGCCACCTCGCCCGGCTAATTTTTTTGTATTTTTTTAGTAGAGACGGAGTTTCACCGTATTAGCCAGGATGGTCTCGATCTCCTGACCTTGTGATCCGCCCGTCTCGGCCTCCCAAAGTGCTGGGATTACAGGCTTGAGCCACCGCGCCCAGCCGCCTTTCTTTTTCTTTTCCTTTTTTTTTTTTTTTTTGAGGAGGAGTCTCACTCTGTCGCCCAGGCTGGAGTGCAATGGCGCGATGTTGGCTCACTGCAACCTCCGTCTCTGGGGTTCATGCTATTCTATTCTCCTGCCTCAGCCTCCCGAGTAGCTGGGACTACAGGCGCCCGCCACCACACCCGGCTAGCTTTTTTTTGTATTTTTTAGTAGAGACAGGGTTTCACTGTGTTAGCCAGGATGGTCTTGATCTCCTGATCTCGTGATCCGCCCGCCTCGGCCTCCCAGAGCGCTGGGATTACAGGCATGAGCCACCGCGTCTGGCCCCCTTTGTTTTTCTTGATGGAGTCTTGCTCTGTCGCCCAGGCTGGAGTGCAGTGGCTCCATCTCAGCTCACTGCAACCTCCACCTCCTGGGTTCACGCCATTCTCCTGCCTCAGCCTCCTGAGTAGCTGGGACTACAGGTATGTGCCACCATGCCTGGCTAATTTTTTTTGGTATTTTTAGTAGAGATGGGGTTTCACCATGTTAGCCAGGCTGGTCTCGAACTCCTGACCTCAGGTGATCCACCCGGCTCGGCCACCCAAAGTGCTGGGATTTCAGCTGTAAGCCACTGCGCCCGGCCCCTTTTTATGTTTTTGAGAGATGAGATCTCTCTCTGTTGCCCAGACAGGAGCGCACTCATGCAATCATAGCTCACTGCAGCCTCAAACTCCTGGGCTCAAGTGATCCTCCCACCTCAGCCTCCTGAGTAGTTGGGACTACAGTTGCACGACACCACACGCGACTAATTTTTAAAATTATTTTTTGTAGAGATGGGGTCTCATTCTGTCGCCCAGACTTGGAGTGCAGTGGTGCGATCTCAGCTCACTACAACCTCCGCCTCCCAGATTCAACCAATTCTCCCGCCTCAGCCTCCCGAGTAGCTGGGATTACAGGCGCACACCACCATGTCCAGCTAATTTTTATATTTTTGTATTTTTAGTAAAGACGGGGTTTCACCATGATGGCCAGGCTGGTCTCCAACTCCTGACCTTGTGATCCACCCACCAAGGCCTCCCAAAGTGCTGGGATTATAGGCGTGAGCCACCGTGCCCAGCTGGCTTCTTGCATTTTTACCAGGCACATCCGTCTGGTCTGCCTGCTGTGTGCTTGCCAAGGTGATGTGGTTGGGAAGATGGATGGAAAGTGATGAAACCAGAGGACGCTTGGGCAGCCTCAAGCCCAGACCTATTTGCTCTAGTTTTATTTTTAGAGATGGGGTCTCACTCTGTCACCCAAGCTGTAGTGCAGTGGCATGATCATGGCTCACTGCAGCTTTGACCCTCTGGGCTCAAGTGATCCTCCTACCTCAGCCTCCTGAGTAGCTGGGACACAGGTGTGTGCCACCACACCCAGCTAATTTTTTTCTTTTTCTTTTTTGTAGAGATAGGGTCTCACTATGTTTCCCAGGTTGGGGTCTCAAACTCCTGGCCTCAAGGGCTCCTCCTGATGCAGGAATAAGCAAGCTCCCCAAATTGGGACTTAGCCTGGGTGGATGACTCATGCCTGTAGTCCCAGCACCTTGAGATGCGAGGTGGGTGGATCATTTGGACCCAGGAGTTCAAGACCAGCCTGGGCAACATAGCGAGATCCCGTCTCTACAAAAATTACAAAAATTAGGCAGATGTAGAGGCACAGCCCTGTACTCCCAGCTATTCAGGAGGTTGAAATAGGAGGCTCACCTGAGTCCTGGAGGTCGAGGCTGCAGTGAGCCGAGACTGCACCCCTGTACTCCAGCCTGGGTGCCAAAGATCCCTCCTCAAAAAAAAAAAAAAAAATGCCATGTGCAGTGGCTCACGCCTGAAATCCCAGCACTTCAGGAGGCCATGGTGGGTGGATCATCTGAGGTCAGGAGTTCGAGACCAGCCTGGCCAACATGGCAATACCTTGGCAGTTATCTGGGCTTGGTGGCATGTGCCTGTAATCCCAGCTACTCCGGGAGGCTGAGGCAGGAGAATTGCTTGAACCCAGGAGGCAGAGGTTGCAGTGAGCAGAGATCGAACCACTGCACTCCAGCAGCCTGGGCTACAGAGCAAGACTCAGTCTGAAGAAAAAAAAAAATAGAAAGAAAGAAGAAAATTAGGGCTTAGCCCCAGAGGGTTCTTAGCTTTACCCAGAAAAGAATTCAAGGGCAAGCTGGTGGTGTTAAACAGAAAATTTAGTGAAGAATCAGGGCTACCCAAAAGGTAGTGTGCCCAGAGTAGCAGCTCAGAGGCGCTGCTGAATTCACTCATATTTATACCCATTTTTAATTATATGCAAATTAAGGGGCAGTTTATGTAGAAATTTCTAGGATGAGGGTGGTAAATTCCAGGTTGTCGGGTAGTTGCCAAGGACAGGGGTGGGGAATTCCAGGTGTTGCCATGGTAATGGTAAACTGACATCGCAGGCTGGTAGGCGTGTCTTATGGGGAGGTGCTACACACGCACGCCCGCGCACACACACACACGCACACACCTGCTTTAGCTAGATCTTTGTTTGTTTGTTTGTTTGTTTTAGATCTTAGTTTGTTTTTGTTTCGCTCTTGTCTCCCAGGCTGGAGTGCAATGGCCTGATCTCGGCTCACTGCAACCTCTGCTTCCCGGGTTCAAGCGATTCTCCTGCCTCAGCCTCTGGAGTAGTGGATTAGAGGCACCTGCCACCACACCCGGCTCATCTTTGTATTATTAGCAGACATGGGGTTTCACCATGTTGGCCAGGCTGGTCTCAAACTCCTGACCTCAGGTGATCCACCTGCCTTGGCCTCTCAAAGTGCTGGGATTACAAGAATGAGCCACTGCACCTGGCCATTAATTTGGTCCGGGGTCTGAACTTCACCTCCAGAGTCCTTTCCAGCCTCCTACCTCACCCCCACCTCGGCCTTCTGAGTAGCTGGGCCAACGGGCTTATGCCACCATCACCCAGCTAATCGAAAACAATTTTTTGGCCGGGTGCGGTGGCTCACGCCTGTAATCCCAGCACTTTGGGAGGCCGAGACTGGCGGATCACGAGGTCAGGAGATCGAGACCAACCTGGCTAACACGGTGAAACCCCGTCTCTACTAAAATACAAAAAAATTAGCCGGGCGTGGTGGCGGGCGCCTGCAGTCCCAGCTACTTGGGAGGCTGAGGCAGAATGGGGTGAATCCGGGAGGCAGAGCTTGCAGTGAGCCGAGATCGCGCCACTGCACTCCAGTCTGGGCCACAGAGTGAGACTCCGTCTCAAAAAAACAAAAACAAAAAAATTTTTTTTTCTTTGTAAATATGGGGTCTCCCCATGTTTCCCAGACTCCAAACCTATTTCCTTTTTTTTTTCTTTTTTTTTTTTTTGAGTCAGAGTCTCGCTCTTTCTCCCAGGCTGGAGTGCAGTGGCGCTATCTCCTCTCACTACCAGCTCCACCTCCCGGGTTCATGCCATTCTCCTGCTTCAGCCTCCCGAGTAGCTGGGACTACAGGCGTCTGCCGCCACGCCCGGCTGATTTTTTTTTTTAATATATTTTTAGTAGAGATAGGGTTTCAGCTGTTAGCCAGGATGGTCTCCATCTCCTGACCTCATGATCCGCCTGCCTCGGCCTCCCAAAGTGCTGGGATTACAGGCATGAGCCACCGCGCCCAGCCTCCAAACCTATTTCCTAACCTTCATCATTACCTGCTTTTGTGGGATGTGAATGGAAGTGAGGTGTGCTATATTCAGGCTTCTAACACCTCCCACCTGCACCTTCTAATTCTTCCTTTGCATCTGCTTGTTGGACAAAGAGGGTCGGTCTTGTGGGGCCTCTGAGTCACTGGAAGAAGGTGAAGCCACAATATAGCAGGAGCCTGGTTCCCAGGTGCAGCAGTGTGATATGAGTGAGAAAGAAGCCTTTAGTGCGTTAAGCCACTGGGATCTACAGGTTGCTCTTTATAGCAGCTGGTGTGTCCTTATTCTAATACACTGTTTGTCTTTTGTTTTGTCTTTGGATTTTTTTTTTTTTTTTTTTTTTGAGAGGGAGTCTCGCTCTGTCGCCCAGGCTGGACTACAGTGGCCGGATCTCAGCTCACTGCAAGCTCCGCCTCCCGGGTTTACGCCATTCTCCTGCCTCAGCCTCCCAAGTAGCTGGGACTACAGGCGCCCGCCACTATGCCCGGCTAATTTTTTTGTATTTTTTAGTAGAGACAGGGTTTCACTGTGTTAGCCAGGATGGTCTCGATCTCCTGACCTCGTGATCCGCCTGCCTTGGCCTCCCAAAGTGCTGGGATTACAGGCTTGAGACACCGCGCCCAGCCTGTCTTTGGATTTTCTTAGGGACAGAGTCTTGCTCTGTCCCTCAGGCTGCAGTGCAGATCCTCTCGCCTCAGCCTCTGGAGTAGCTGGGACTACAGATGTAGGGGTGCAGATCCTCTTGCCTCGGCCTCCGGAGTAGCTGGGACTACAGACGTGGGGACACCACCATGCTCA
Source organism: Theropithecus gelada (assembly GCF_003255815.1). Lineage (NCBI taxonomy): Eukaryota > Metazoa > Chordata > Mammalia > Primates > Cercopithecidae > Theropithecus > Theropithecus gelada. Next base: position 13,950,349 of record NC_037687.1, on the reverse strand, counting down.
GCTAATTTGTTATATGTTTATGTAGTGATGGGGTCTTGCTATGTTGCCCAGACTGGTCTTAAACTCCTGGGCTTAAGCGATCCTCCCATCTCAGCCTCCCAAGTAACTGGGACTGCAGGCGCATGCCACCATGCCCAGCTAATTTTTAATATTTTTTCTGTAGAGATGGAGTCTTGCTATATTGCCCAGGCTGGTCTCGAACTCCTGGGCTCAAGCAATCCTCCCGTCTCAGCCTCCCAAAATGCTGGGATTACAGGTGCGAGCCACCATGCCTAACCAGTTGCTTAGTTCCCAATTTTATGAGATTGCTAGCGCCAATCTTTATTTATTTATTTATTTAGACGGAGTCTCACTCTGTTGCCCAGGCTGGAGTGCAGTGGCACGATCCCAGCTCACTGCAACCTTCGCCTCCTGGGTTCAAGCGATTCTCCTGCCTCTGCCTGGGATTACAGGCACACGTCACCATGCTTGGCTAATTTTTTTTTTTTTTTTTTTTTTGTATTTTTAGTACAGACAGGGTTTCACCACGTTGGCCAGGTTGATCTCGAACTCCTGACCTCAAATGATCCACCCACGTCAGCCCCCCAAAGCCCCAATCTTTAAATGAGGAAATTGAGGTGCAGAGAGGGTCGGCCACTCACCCAATGGGAAAAACTATAATTCTAACCCAGACCATTTGCCTTCAAAACCTACCCTGACCACCACGGTAACCTGCCATAAGGTGCAGCTCAGAGGAAAGAACCTTCTCTCTGGGCCCTGACGTCTCTCCACCTACAATGGATTTCCTGTTCTTGTGTGGGGAGGGAGGTGCAACACCAGCCCGCCAGCTTTGAGCCTGGCCTCGTCCTCCCTGTATATTAAGGCGTGCTCACATGTGGCTGTAGCTCCACCTCTTCCTCCAAGATGGAGCCCACCCAGAGATGCTGTGTGCAAAAGGCTTGACTCACAGCCGGCGCATAATAAACCCTCAATAAATATTTGAAATTATTATTATCGATGGTGTCAGGGTGCTGGCTGAAAGGCAGCATAGCTCAGCAGTCAAGCCAGATGGGCTGGGTTCAAATCCCATCTCTACCATGTAATTCCTGTGTGACCTTCAGTAAGTTACTCAACCTCTCTGTTCCCCCAGCTATAAAATGGGAGAAATGACACTATCTATTTTATAGAGCTATTGCAAGGATTAGCATCGAAAATGCCTCAACCATGCCTGCCACTGATGTCAGGTTTTATTATTGCTGTAACACTTTCCCCTATTCAGAGTTTCATCTCCTAGGTCCCCGGGCATGGCAACAGCTGGCTTTCAGATCAGGGCCTCCCTGGGAGGTTTTAGTCTCAGCACAAGTCCCCTGCCTTCCCCCTCTCTGGCTCCCAGCAGTCCCATCCTTCCCCCACTCTTGGCCCCGGTTCCAGCACCGTCTCCTCCCCTCTCCTTTGCCCCTCAGCCCCAGGGTGACCAGAGCCTCTGCCTCGTGGGACAGCTTTCTAGTACTTTCCCCCTTTTAAGAGATTGACTGCAATTTCTATAATAACATCACATTAGCCAGAAATTAATGTCCTCATTAAGATAGCAATTAGGCACATTAGCGTGGCAATAAAAGAGAAGCTTATGAAATAATTGCTGGTTCCAAAATGCCTTTAATTTAGTATTTTATATTGTGCCATGTTATTAATTTTTTTCCCTCGGCAGAAGATAATAAGAGAAACGTTTGAATTGTGCAGAGGTTTAAAATAAAAAAAAAATTTTTTTAAAGAAGGAAAGCAATGTTGATACCTGTAGACAGATGATCTGTCTTCTCCCCAAAACCCCACTGGTCCTGAGTCCATGGGGTGTCAGATGGGTAGGGGGCCAGGCCATGTCCTGGGACGTTTGGCCAGGCTTGGCATCCAGCAGAGATTGCAGTGGAGCAGCCTTTGATCCTAGGAGCAGGAGAAACGGTGCCATGTTTCTTTGCCCTAAACAACAAATACCTGTTTGTTTGGGTTTTTTCCCCCAGTAGGCTCCATCTCCTGAATTCAAATTCTTTCAGCAAATGTTTCCTTGGTACCCTGTGGCTTTGCCTCTGCCATTGAGGGGTTTCCAGATTGTTGGAGACGACAGATGCATAAATGGGAAAATGCCATGACAGACTGGGAATGCAGTATTTTGCAACTTGTAATGAAATCATGGCTCTAGGCCGGGCACCGCGGCTCACGCCTGTAATCCCAGAACTTTGGGAGGGCGAGGTGGGAGGATCGCTTGAGGCCAGGAGTTCGAGATTAGCCTGGGCAACATAGTGAGACCCCCGTCTCTTTAAAAAAAAAAAAAAAAAGAAAGAAAGAAAGAAATAATGGATCTAGGACACGATTAGCCCAGGATAGTAAAATCATCAGGGGAAAGGTGGATGAGGAATGGTTTTGTGTGGCCGAGCACAGTGGCTCACACCTGTAATTCCAGCACGTTGGGAGGCTCAGGCAGGCGGATCACCCGAGGCCAAGGGTTCGAGACTAGCCTGGTCAGCATGGTGAAACCCCGTCTCTACTAAAAATACAAAAATTAGCCCACTGGTCGGGCGCGGTGGCTCAAGCCTGTAATCCCAGCACTTTGGGAGGCCGAGACGGGCGGATCACGAGGTCAGGAAATCGAGACCATCCTGGCTAACACGGTGAAACCCTGTCTCTACTAAAAAATACAAAAAACTAGCCGGGTAAGGTGGCGGGCGCCTGTAGTCCCAGCTACACGGGAGGCTGAGGCAGGAGAATGGCGTAAACCCAGGAGGCAGAGCTTGCAGTGAGCTGAGATCCGGCCACTGCACTCCAGCCCGGGCAACTGAGCGAGACTCCGTCTCAAAAAAAAAAATACAAAACTTAGCAGGGCATACATGCCTGTAATCCCAGCTACTCCGGAGGCTGAGGCAGGAGAATCGCTTGAGCCTGGAAGGCAGAGGTTGCAGGAGCCGAGATCGTGCCACTGCAATCCAGCCTGGGTAACAAAGCGAGACTCTGTCTCAAAAAAAAAAAAAAAAAAGGAAAAATGGGGAATTTCATTGGAAGGCCATGCCAAAAAAACAAACAAACAAAAAACAAATAAAGGAAACATAGGGAAGGATTCCTCAGGAAGTTAGAGTTGACAATCAATTTCAGGGCCCCTGGAATTTGAGTCTAGCTCCTTCGTGGGCAGGGCCATGTTCTGACCAAGGCACACCTGTGCCTGCCAGGCTCCTTGTCAGTTACCTGCTGCCAGTTAAGCTGTCTAACAAAGGCCAGGCACAGTGGCTCATGCCTGTAAATCCCAGCACTTTGAGAGGCCAGGGAGGTGGATCACTTGAGGCCACGAGTTCGAGACCAACCTGGTCAACGTGGCGAAACCCTGTCTGTACTAAAAATACAAAAATTAGTCAGTCGTGGTGGTGCGTGCCTGTAGTCCCAGCTACTCGGGAGGCTGAGGCAGAAGAATCGCTTGAACCCGGGAGGCAGAGGTTGCAGTGAGCCAAGATTGCACCACTGCATTCCAGCCTGGGCTACGATGTGAGACTGGAGCCTAAAAAAAAAAAAAAAAGGAAAAAAAAAAGCTGCCTAAGAACTCCCAAATCCAGCAGCTTAGGACAATCAGCATTAATTTTGGCTTCGGAGGCTGCAGGGCAGTTTTTCTGCTCTTGTCGATGGGTCCAAGAGGCACACTTTATTTATTCAGGCTGGGTCTTTTCGTATATTTGGGGCCGGGCTGGCTGTAGGCTGGTCTAGGACTGCTTGACTGGGATAACAGGATTCTTCCCTCATCCTTCAGCAGGCTAGCTGGGGCTTGGTCACCTGACAGGGCCAGGGTTTCCAGACATTGAGCGGAAACATGCACCACCTCTTCAGGCCTAGACTGGGAAGTGACTTCACTTCTGCTGCAATCCATTGATTGGCCAAAGGAGATCACGAGACCAACCCAGATTCAAGGGGTGTGGAATAGGCTCCACCTCCCAGTGGGAGGAGCTACCAAGGCAAAGAGTACAGATGGTGGGCGGTAGAATTGGGTCTATGAAGCAAACTTGACTAGCCCCATGATTTCTTTAGGGCTTTTGATAATCATTCTCTGCCCCTCCCTGGGTACCCCAAGGCATTCTATGGTCCTCGACCCTAGCTTTTGCCCCTGTAGAAGTTCCTTCTGCCCAGGTTTGCTCTCTCTCTCTAAGCTCCTACAGGAGCTGTGGCTTGGGTTGTTCAAGACCCCAAATTCCCGACTGGACTTCCCATCTTCAGTTCTGCATTGGGGTGTGACCAGGACTGAAGTATTTTATTGAAATCATTGGCTCTCCTGATAGCAAACAGAGAGTTGGTGTCAATAAGGCAGGGGAGAGGTTAGTTTGTAGTGTGCTATGGAGTAAGGGAGCAATGGAAATCGGGAGCTTAGTTTGAACTCATTCAACGTCCCCTTGTGCAGTGTCCAACCTGCCCAACCGCACCAGCCCACCCTGATTGAGGGACCAAAGAGTGGAGAAAAGGAAGGGGAGAGGGATTTCACTGAGAGCTGGAGCCTTAGCCCTCGGGCCAGACGAAGTGACCCAACAGAGTGACCAAGAAGGAAGCTGTGGCCCAACCACCCAGATGGGTAACCCTGACGGGGCAACCTGCCCTCTTGTTGATCAAGGCTGGACCAAGTGGTGTGGGGAAGGGGTGGAGGACTAAGAGAGGGGGCAAAGAAGAGGGTAGGAAGGTCCTGGCCTAAACGACCCAGTTAGTTTCCCCATCACCCCCTACCCCCATCCTGTATCCCAGGGAAGTAAAGTGCAGCTGGGTTCTTGGTTGCCACGGCGACTGACAAAAAGAAAAAAAAAAAAACTTGGGGGGAGGAAAACACCCCGGGGGCACGAAGAAGCGATTTGCTCTCAGGCCTGGGAGTCAGCACCGGAATCAGAACGTCCTAAGGAGGAAAGAAAACTGAGCGAGCCGGGCTTGGGTAGGGGGCAAACCTTCCCAAGGCCCTCTGCCATCCATCCTAAGGGAGAGAGGGTAGGGGCGACCCCAGCTCTGTGTGGGAGGTGCCAACTCTAAGCCCCCACTCCGGAGGCTGCCCCTCCCAACCGAAGCCTTTAGCATCCAAGGTCTGCGGGGGCGGGGCCGGGCGGGGCGGGGCCGGGGCTTCCCTACGGATTGCTTTTTTTTTTTTTTTAATTTCCAATTCCGCCTTGGGACGAGGCCCTGGCTGAGGAAATCGCATCAGGCCTGACACCCATCCCATTTCCCCCTAAACCCAGGACGAGATCCAACCTCACTCCCCAGCCCCTTCCCGACCTTGCCGCTCACGCTGTGATGGAAAGGTCCATGGGAGTGGGGAGGAGGGCGAATTTAAACCCGGAGAGGGATCCTGAGAGCCCAGTTCTCCTCGGTTCCCTAAACCTCCAAGAAAGCGGAGAAAGTCACATTGTGGTGGCAGCTGCGGGTTTTTTTTTTTTTTTAATCTGTTAATAAAACGCAAGTGAATCAAATCCGCCCTAAGGGAAAGAGGAGGGGCGCGGCGAGGCAGGGGCCATGGTGTTTGCAGAAGTTGGAAATTTAATAAGAAGGAAAAATAAAAATAGCCACTGTGCTGGAGAGAGAGAGAGAGAGAGAGAAGGTTGGGAGAAGCAGGCAAGTGTGGGACTCCTGGCTGGGTGGAAATGTGCAGAGGGGGCTGGGGAAGGCGAGGGCACCCCTAGTCTGGAGGAGCAAGGGAGACACTGCTGCGGATACCAGGAGAGGGGTCTTTGGGGTGTCACCCAGAACAGTTCCTTGGCAGAGTTTTCACCAGCAGTGAGCTGGGCACAGAGGTTAGGGACTGGCCCTCTAAACACCTGGGTGTGGAGGTCCAGGCTCTGGTCTTCACAGCGTCCCCCACCTTCTGAGCTACTCAAGAGATGGGGGGACAGGAGCAGTACCGCCAAGAACAGTTGTGCAAGTTGCACACTGCACAAGCATACCAGACAGAAGCTAGAGCAGAAGCTGACGTCATCTGTTCCCCTCACCACCCACTGCATCTGCCCTGAGGAAGGGGTACCTTTTATTTATTTATTTATTTACTTATTTATTTATTTTATTTATTTTTTGAGACAGAGTCTCGCTCTGTCGCCCAGGCTGGAGTGTAGTGGCACGATCTCGGCTCACTGCAAGCTCCGCCTCCCGGGTTCATGCCATTCTCCTGCTTCAGCCTACCGAGTAGCTGGGACTACAGGCGCCCGCCACCAGGCCTGGCTAATTTTTTTGTATTTTTAGTAGAGACGGGGTTTCACCATGTTAGCCAGGATGGTCTCGATCTCCTGACCCCGTGATCCGCCCACCTCGGCCTCCCAAAGTGTTGGGATTACAGGTGTGAGCCACCACATCCGGCTATTTATTTATTTTATTTTATTTTATTTTATTTTTGGAGCTGGAGTCTCACTGTTACGGCCTGGGCTGGAGTGCAATGGCGTGATCTCAGCTCACTGAAACCTCTGCCTCCCAGGTTCCAGCAATTTTCCTGCCTCAGCCTCTGGAGTAACTGAGATTACAGGCACCCACCACCACGCCCACCTAATTTTTGTATTTTTAATAGAGACGAGGTTTCACCATGTTGGCCAGGCTGGCCTCAAATTCCTGACCTCAGGTGATCTGCCCACCTCAGCCTCCCAAAGTGCTGGGATTACAGGCATGAACCACGGTGCTCGGCGAGAAAGGGGTACCTTTTAAAGATCTACACAAGGCCAGGTGCCGTGGCTCATGCCTGTAATCCCAGCACTTTGGGAGGCCAAGACAGAAGGATCACCCAGGACCTGAAGACCAGCCTGAGCAGCATAGGGAGACCCCTATCTCTACAATAAATAAATAATGAAAAAATAAACATCCTGGCCAGGCCTCATGGCTCATGCCTGTAATCCCAATGCTTTGAGAGGCCCAGGCAGGCAGATTGCTTGAGCTCAGGAGTTCAAGACCAGCTTGGGCAACATGGTGAATCCCTGTCTCTATGAAAAATACAAAAATTACCCAGGCATGGTGGGGCACAACTGTGGTCCCAGCTACTCAGGAGGCTGAGGTGGGAGGATCGCTGGAGCCTGGGAAATCAAGGCTGCAGTGAGCTGTGATCACACCACTGCACACCAGCTTGTGTGACACAGTGAGATCCAGTCTCAGAAAAAAAAAAAAAAAACAGAAAAGTCCACACAAAGTTGATAGTGAACCAACTGCATCTCTGAACACATCCAGTGACACCCCCTCCACCCCGCCGCTATAGGAAACCCAAGATTGCTGACGGGCCCAGACCAGAGCAGCTTTGAGCTGGCTGCAGCCTGCGGGGCCCTCCGGGGGCAGCTGAATGGAATTTGTTCATGCATTCACTCAACAAGTATTTACTGGGTGTTTATTTCATGCCAGGTGCAGCGCTGGGCAGTGAATGAATGAACCCTTGCCCTGGGGTTGACACTCCAGTGGGATGAACAGACAAACCCCACAAGTCCTGCATACGGTATGCAAAACGGGGTGCATGCTATGGAAGGAAATACAGCTGGGAGGAGTGGGGGCGGGCAGGAGCCCTGGGTGCAATTTTTGCAAAGTGACCTCACTGAGGAGGGGACATTGCAGCAAACCCAGAAGCAGGCAAGGAGGAATCACATGGCTGGCTGAGGGAACAGCATTTTAGGCAGGGGGAACAGCCTGTGCAAAGCACTGAGACCTTGTTTGGTGAATTGAGCACCTTGAAATAGGGGTTGCTTGGCCCTAGTTGAGGTTCTGAAAGAGCCTTTAATTTTTTTTTCCGCCTAGACCTGGGTGTGGTGACTCATGCCTGTAATCCTAACTACTCAAGAGGCTGAGGTGGGAGGATCGCTTAAGTCCAGAAGGTTGAGGCTGCAGTGAGCCATGATCATACCACGGCACTTCAGCCTGGGTGACAGAGCAAGACCTTGTCTCAAAAACAAAAAACAAAAAAATCCATTCCAACCTACACAAGGCAGCAGCTGTGAGGTGACACAAGCATGAACCCCATTAAGCCAAGAATCTTGGATTTTTTTCACTAGTGAATGACCCCCCCCAATCCTGAAAGAAAAGCATTCTAGCAGCAAATCCTAGACAGGACTTCCTATCAGCCAGATATTGCCATCCGCATTAACTGGTTTAATCCTCACAGTGAACTCCAATGATGTAGAAAATATTATCACCATTTTTTGCTTTTTTTTTTTTTTTTTTTTTTTTTTTTTGAGACGGAGTCTCGCTCTGTTCCCCAGGCCGGAGTGCAGTGGCACGATCTCGGCTCACTGCAAGCTCCGCCTCCTGGGATCAAGCCATTCTCCTACCTCAGACTCCTGAGTAGCTGGGACTACAGGCGCCCGCCACCGCGCCCGGCTAATTTTTTTTTTTTATTTTTAGTAGAGACAAGGTTTCACCGTGGTCTCGATCTCCTGACCTTGTGATCCACCCACCTCGGCCTCCCAAAGTGCTGGGATTACAGGTGTGAGCCACCGCGCCCGGCCCTGCTTTTTTTTTAAAATATGGAGTCTGGCTCTGTCCCCCAGGCTGGAGTGTGGTAGCGCAATCTCGGCTCACTGCAACCTCTGACTCCTGGGTTCAAGTGATTCTCCTGCTTCAGCCTCCCAAGTAGCTGGGATTACAGGGGCACACCACCAGACCTGGCTAATTTTTATATTTTTAGTAGAGATGGGGTTTTGCCATGTTAGCCAGGCAGGTCTCGAAGTCCTGACCTCAGGTGATCTGCCCACCTCAGCCTCCCAAAGTGCTGAGATTCTAGGCATGAGCCACCATGCCCGGCTGTTATCACCATTTTACAAGTGGTGAAACTAAGACACAGAACAATGCAGTGGCTCCCATATGTAGATAAGAAGTAGCTTGTGGATTTGAACCCAGGACACCTGTCTGTGCTTTGAGCCAGGCCGATCTGCATCCAGGCACCTGCCCAGGTAGATGCAGGGCCTGTGAGAGTCTTCCAAGGTATCCCATTTTGATGGGGTCCCCAGGCCTCCAGGCCTGCACTGGAGCTGGTCTGCTTCCAGGCAGAGCCAACGGAGGGTCTGGTGTGGGGGAGTCAGCGCTGGCGGGTGATTGATGGTTTAATATCTCGCGCTGCGACCCGGGCCCCTCCTCGCCCACGCCTCTGCGGGCAGCCCCCAGTGAGAGGCAGAGATGGGATAATTCGGTTACCAAAAAGAGAATGAAAATTCCGGAGAGAGAAAGAGACAGAGAGAGAGGTGCAGACCAGGAAGTCAGCTGGGAGCTGATTTGGCAGGGCTGGGTTTGGATGGGAGGGAGGAGGCCGACTCTCAGGAATCCCTCTGGGGGCCCTGGGGACTCACAGGTCCCAGCCCGTTTTCAACTCCCATCTGACTTCCTGTCTTGAGGACAGAGACAACAGATGTGACAAGTGAGAGGCCACAGGCTGGGGCAAAGCCTCAGAGGAGAGAAGCATGCAGCCTCCGCCTGGGACAGCTGCTGGCAGGTGAGACCAGGGGGAGGTAGGGACTGGTGGAGTTGGGGTGGAGGGCACAGGAGACTCCAAGTTCCCAGCTCAGAAGCTTCTGGTCATCCTTGACTCGAATCCTCTCTCTCTCTCTTTCTTTTTTATCTGGAGTCTTGCTCTGTCGCCCAGGCTGGAGTGCAATGGCTGGGAGGCCGAGGTGGGCAGATCACTTGAGGCCAGGAGTTTGAGACCAGCCTGGCCGACATGGCAAAACCCTGTCTCTACTAAAAATACAAAAATTAGCCGGGCGTGGTGGTGCGTGCCTGTAGTCCCAGCTACTTGGGAGGCTGAGGTGGAAGAATCAGTTGAACCTGGGAGGTGAAGGTTATAGTGAGCCAAGATCGCGCCTCTGCACTCCAGCCTGGGTGACAGAGTGAGACTCTGTCTCAGAAAAAGAAAAAAAAAATTAATAAATAAAAATAAAAATGAAATAAAATTTAAAAATTCATCTCCCCAAGGAATTTGGGGCTGGGATTTTTAAGGGGTTTGGAGTGGGCCCAAGTGTGGAGATCCTTTGATTGGTCAAAGAGCGCAAGGTGAAGTCTTGGGACGGGGGCATTGAGGGGAAAGTCGAGGGACAGCGGGTGGGTAAAGAAGCTGTATTCTCATGCTGGTCACATTCCTATATGGGGGGTCTTCTTCAGACTGGTTGCTGGAATTCAGGATCTGCAAAAACATCTGAAGCAATCCATAAACAAAAGCCATATGATCCTGACTGGGCGCAGTGGCTCATGCCTGTAATCCCAGCACTTTGGGAGGCCAAGGCGGGTGGATCACTTGAGGTCAGGAGTTCAAGACCAGCCTGGCCAACATGGTGAAACCCTGTCTCTACTAACAATGCAAAAATTAGCCAGGCGTGGTGGCGCATGCCTGTAATCCCGGCTACTCTGGAGGCTGAGGCAGGAGAATCGCTGGAACCCAGGAGGCAGTAGTTACAGTGAGCTGAGATCGTGTCAAAGCACTCCAGCCTGGGCGACAGAGCAAGACTCCATCTCAAAAAACCAACAAACAAACAAACAAAGGCATATGCTCCTAATGTCAGAGATCCTATCTGTAGAAACAATGGGATGAATTTGTGTTTTGTTTTGTTTTGAGACAGGGTTTCCCTCTTGATGCCCAGGCTGGAGTTCAATGGTGCTATCTCGGCTCACCGCAACCTCTGCCTCCTGGTTTCAAGCGATTCTCCTGCCTCAGCCTCCCCAGTAGCTGGGATTACAGGCATGCAGCGCCACGCCTGGCTAACTTTTGTATCTTCAGTAGAGACAGGGTTTCTCCATGTTTGTCAGGCTGGTCTCAAACTCCCCACCTCAGGTGATCTGCCCGCCTTGGTCTCCCAAAGTGCTGGGATTACAGGTGTGAGTCACTGCGCACAGCAAAACAATGGGGTGTAAAAGTGCTACCTGACTTTTAGCAGCAAGGAATGGGGCCCTAGTGCAGCCTGAATCATGGTTCATTGTAACTATATTTCTTTTTTTTTTTTTTTTTTTTTTGAGACGGAGTCTCGCTCTGTCGCCTAGGCTGGAGTGCAGTGGCCGGATCTCAGCTCACTGCAAGCTCCGCCTCCCGAGTTTACGCCATTCTCCTGCCTCAGCCTCCCGAGTAGCTGGGACTACAGGCGCCCGCCACCTCGCCCGGCTAGTTTTTTGTATTTTTTAGTAGAGAGGGGGTTTCACCGTGTTAGCCAGGATGGTCTCGATCTCCTGACCTCGTGATCCGCCCGTCTCGGCCTCCCAAACTGCTGGGATTACAGGCTTGAGCCACCGCGCCCGGCCTTGTAACTATATTTCTGTCTGGAATCTGGCATGCAATCCTTGTCAACTCTGGGAGGGATTTTGAAAGGGTCATTGCAGATATTAGAATTCTCAAGACCATCCTGGAAAATACGGTGGTCCTACATCCATGGATGACTCTCCTTAGGAGAGACACACAGAGGAGACACAGTAGAGGAGAAGGACCCGTGAAGACAGAAGCAGAGGTTGGAATGCTGTGGTTGCCACTGAGGAATGCCTGGAGCCCTCACAAGCTGGAAGAGCCCAGGAAGGATTCCTCCCTAGAGCCTCTGTGGGAAGTGTGGCCCTGCGGATGCCTTGATTTCAGACTTCTGGCCTGCAGAACTGTGAGAGAATCGGTTTCTGTTGTTTTAAGTGACTCAGTTCGCGGTACTGTTATAGCGGCCACAGGAAGGAAACAAATCCAGGGGTCAGATGGTTCTCATTAAACTGGGTCTGCTGTCAGCCAACCTTGCCTCTCAGGGCCTAGTGGTGTTCAGAATAAAATCTTTCACTTCCACTTTTTTTTTTTTTTTTTGAGACAGGGTCTCAGTCTGTCACCCAGGCTGGAGTGTAGTGGGGCGATCTCGGCTCACTGCAACTTCTGCCTCCAGAGAATCCAGCGATTCTCCTGTCTCAGGCCAAGGCAGGTGTATCACTTGAGGTCAGGAGTTCAAGACCAGCCTGGCCAGTGAAACCTTGTCTCTACTAAAAAAAAGAATAATAATACAAAAATTAGCCAGGTGTGATGGCATTCACCTGTAGTCCCAGCTACTCGGAAAGCTGAGGTGGGAGAATCACTTGAACCCAGGATGTAGAGGTTGCAGTGAGCTGAGATTGTGCCACTGCACTCCGGCCTGGGCAACAGAGTGGGACCCTGTCTGAAAAAAAAAAAAAAAAAAAAAGTGGCTCACACCTGTAATCCCAGCACTTTGGGAGGCCAAGGCAGGCAGATCACAAGGTCAGGAGTTTGAGACCAGCCTGGTCAACATGGTGAAACCCCATCTCTACTAAAAATACAAAAATTAGCCGGGCGTGGTGGTGGGCGCCTGTAATCCCAGCTACTTGGGAGGCTGAGGCAGGAGAATTGCTCAAACCCACGAGGTGAAGGTTGCAGTGAGCCAAGATCACGTCATTGCACTACAGCCTGGGCGACAGAGTGAGACTCCGTCTCAAAAGAAGAAAAAAAAAATTTATCTTCCGAGTAACGTGCAAAGGAAATGAGATCAGTATTTGGAAGAGCTATCTGCACTCCCAAGTTCTTTGCAGCACTACTCACAATAGCAAGATATGGAAGCAACCTGAGTGTCCATCAATGAATGAATGGATAAAGAAAATGCAGTGCATATACACAATGGAGTACTGTTCCGCCTGAAAAAAGAAGGAAATCTTGTCATTTGCAGCAACGTGGATGAAGCTGGAGGACATTATGCGAAGTGAAATAAGCCCAGCGCAGAAAGACAAATAGCGCATGATCTCACTTGTATGCAGAATCTAAAAAAAAAGAAAGTCACATTCACAGAAGTGGAGAGTAGAACAGTGGTTACCAGAGTCTGGGGATGGGGAAAGGGAACATGTTGTCCAAAGGATACAAAGTTTCCATTAGGAAGAGTAAGTCCCATGATCTATTGCACAGCAAGGTGGCTATGGCTAATCATAATGTATATTTCTTTCTTTCTTTTTTCTTTTTTGAGATGGAGTTTCACTGTGTCACCAGGCTGGAGTGCAGTGGCCCAATCTTGGCTCACTGTAACCTCTGCCTCCCAGGTTCAAGTCATTCTCCTGCCTCAGCCTCCTGAGGAGCTGGGACTACAGGCGCCCACCACCACGCCCGGCTAATTTTTTTTTTTTTTTTTTTTGAGATGGAGTCTCACTCCGTCGCCCAGGCTGGAGTGCAGTGCCACGATCTCGGCTCACTGCAAGCTCCACCTCTCAGGTTTATGCCATTCTTCTGCCTCAGCCTCCCAAGTAGCTGGGACTACAGGTGCCTGCCACCACGCCCGGCTAATTTTTTGTATTTTTAGTAGAGACGGGGTTTCATCATGTTAACCAGGATGGTCTCGATCTCCTGACTTCGTGATCTGCCCGCCTTGGCCTCCCAGAGTGCTGGGATTACAGGCGTAAGTCACCGCACTTGGCCCCATAATGTATATTTCAAACTTGTGAAATGAGTAGATTTTAAATGGTCTCACTATGGAGTCTGGTGCAGTAGCTCACATGAGTAATCCCAGTATTTTGGGAGGCTGAGATGGGAGGATCACTTTAGCCTACGTGTTCAAGAACAGCCTGGGCAACATTTTAGAGACGCTGTCTCTAAAAAAACAAATTGTTCTCGCTACAAAGAAATAAGTATGTGAGGTGATGGATATGCTCATTAGCATGATCCGCTTCATAACGTACACAGTATTGACACATCACATCATACTCCATAAACATATGCAATTATTTGTCAATTAAAAATAAAAATTAGGGGCCGGGCGCGGTGGCTCAAGCCTGTAATCCCAGCACTTTGGGAGGCCGAGACGGGCGGATCACGAGGTCAGGAGATCGAGACCATCCTGGCTAACACAGTGAAACCCCGTCTCTACTAAAAAAATACAAAAAACTAGCCGGGCAAGGTGGCGGGCGCCTGTAGTCCCAGCTACTCGGGAGGCTGAGGCAGGAGAATGGCGTAAACCCGGGAGGCGGAGCTTGCAGTGAGCTGAGATCCGGCCACTGCACTCCAGCATGGGCGACAGAGTAAGACTCCGTCTCAAAAAATAAAAAATAAATAAATAAAATAAAAAAAATAAAATAAAAATTAGGGGTCAGATGTGGTAGCTCACCCCTATAATCCCAGCACTTTGGGAGGCCAAGGCGGGTGGATCACTTGAGGTCAGGAGTTTGTGACCAGCCTGACCAACATGGTGAAACCCCGACTCTACTAAAAATAAGAAATTAGCCGAGCATGGTGGCAGGCACCTGTAATCCCAGCTACTTGGGAGGCTGAAGCAGGAGAATCTCTTGAATCCAGGAGGGGGAAGTTGCAGTGAGCCAAAATTGTGCCATTGCACTCCAGCCTGGGCAACAGAGCAAGACTCTGTCCAAAAAAAAGAAAGAGGCTGGGCACGGTGGCTCATGCCTATAATCCCAGCACTTTGGGAGGCCAAGTCAGGATCACAAGGTCAGGAGTTTGAGACCAGCCTGGCCAATATGGTGACATGTCGTCTCTACTAATAATACAAAAATTAGCCGGGCATGGTGGCACACACCTATAGTCCCAGCTACTCAGGAGGCTGAGGCAGGAGAATGACTTAAACCTGGGAGGCGGAGGTTGTGGTGAGCCGATATTGTACCACTGCACTGCAGCCTGGGTGACAGAGCGAGACTTTGTCTCAAAAAAAAAAAAAAAAAAAGAGAAAGAGAGAGGGAAGGAAGGAAGGAGAGAGAAAGAAAGAATGAAAGGAAGGAAGAAAGAAGAAGAGAGAAGAGGAGAAGAGAAGAGATCTTCACTGTGGTCTGGCTTCTGTTGCTAGTTGCTGTGTCTGCCTGGTTGAAATGTCCATCTTAGCATCCCGTTACTCTATCAGCATTCAGCTCTGGTAGTCACTGATGTGACATTCTTGCGTAAATGTTCCTGGCCAACAGAGAAGGGGAAGATTTGTAGAAGGGAAGAAAGAATGGATGAGGGAGCATGGGTGGAAAACTTAAGGGTGGTCTGAGCTATACCCAGGAAGCCTGGGATGGGGAAAACCCAACTCACAGTGCCCCTGGGGCTGAGAGCAGCATAAGGTTTACCAGCCTTAGCAATTTCTTTAAAATCTAAATTGGGGCTGGGCACAGTGGCTCTGGCTCATGCCTGTAATCCTAGCACTTTGAGAGGCTGAGGTGGGTGAATCACCTGAGATCAGGAGTTCGAGACCAGCTTGGCCAATGTGGCGAAACCTCATCTCTACTAAAAATACAAAAATTAGCTGGGCATGGTGGCGGGCGCCTGTAATCCCAGCTTCTTGGGAGGCTGAGGCAGAAGAATCGCTTGAACCTGGGAGGTGGAGGTTGCAGTGAGCTGAGATGGCGCCACTGCATTCCAGCCTGGGTAACAGAACAAGACTCCATCTTAAAAAAAAAAAAAAAAAAAAAAAAATTAAATTGGACCACGCATGGTGGCTCACACTTACAATCCCAGCATTTTGGGAGGCCAAGGAGACCAGCCTGGACAACACAGCAAGACCCTATCTCTACAAAAAACCTTAGAATTTGCTGGGCGTGGTGGCACATGCCTTTAGTTCCAGCTACTTGGGAGGCTGAGGTGGGAGGATTGCTTGAGCCTAGGGAGGTCAAGACTGTAGTGAGCCATGATTGTGCCCCTACACTCCAGCCTGGGCAAGAGAGCGAGATCTTGATTCTGTATTAATAAATGAAGTTCTGTATTCCTTGAGCCACTGTGATTTTGGCTTTTGTCCCAGCAGCCAACAAAAAAAAAAGGCTTCCTTCACTGACTTTTGTGGGGATTCAATGAGGTCGTACACATAAAGCACATAGCATATGCCTAGTACATAGTAGGTGCTCAGTAAATGTTCATTGTTCCTACCCACACTTTGGTTTTGGGAAGGAGATGCCTTTGGTCTCCAGACTGGCTTTTTAGGGGTGTCCCTAAGGTGCATGAGGAAGTTCGGACAGGTGGCTTCTGTGCAGGTCATTCTCTGTTCCTGTTACCCCAGGATCAATCTGCAATCCAATCCTGGTTTTTTGTTTTTTTGGTTTTTGGTTTTTGATTTTGAGACAGAGTCTCGCTCTTTCTCCCAGGCTGGAATGCAGTGGAGTGATCTCAGCTCACTGCAACCTCCGCCTCCCAGGTTCAAGCAATTCTCCTAGCTCAGCCTCTCACAGTGTGGGGTTACAGGCATGAGCCACTGCGTCCGGCCAACCATCCTGTTCTGTGTCCTGGGAGCTGACCTCTAGGGCTACACCACTGTGCTCCATTGCCCTCTGCTTCGGGGTTGGATTCAGCTAAAAGGAGGTACTGGTGGGAGGGGAAAAATCTGGGCGTTCCCCTGCAGCTTCACCCACTCATGGGCAGATCATCTACTTCTTCCAAAGGGAACCTCTTTTCTTCAATCAGTCACATCCATTTCTTTTTTCTTTTCTATTTTATTTTTAGACAGAGTCTCGCTCTGTCACCCAGGCTGGAGTGCAATGGCATGATCTCGGCTCACTGCAACATCCACCTCCGTGGTTCAAGCAAGTCTCCTGCCTCAGCCTCCTGAGTGGCTGGAACTACAGGCCAGGCATGTGGCACCATGGCCGGCTAATTTTTTGTATTTTTAGTAGAGACGGAGCTTCACCATGTTGGCCAGGCTAGTAGTGTTGAACTCCTGACCTTAAGTGATCCACCTGCCTTGGTCTCCTCAAGTGCTGGGATTACAGGTGTGAGCCACCACAGCCGGCTGACATCGTTTTCTTAAATGCCCCTCCACTAAACCCCTTGAAGCAGCCACACGTGCTTCACTCTAGCCCCAAACCCGCCAGCAGCCCCAGGCACGGGGCCTGGACCGGTTTCTTGCAAAACTTTATCTGAACCCGCTCTGACTACTAAGTGGTTAAAAATATCCACTCCGCCCAGGCAATTTTGCTAAGCTCGTGTCAGGGGGAGAAAGGGAGACTCGGGAGAGCTCACAAATGAAGCAAATTGCTGAAAATCGGATTTTTACTGTCTTATCTCGGAGCCACACGAGAGGAGAGGAGATTGCAATTTCTGCCGGAACTTTCTCACATCCCCAAGTTTGAAGAGAGCAAGTGGCAGGGGAGGAGGTGCAGAGAGAAGGCTGGGAGAGGGAGCCAGAGAGAAGATAGAGGTGTGAGAAGGAAAAAGCAAGTAGAGGCTGGGCGCGGTGGCTCACACCTGTAATCCCAGCACTTTAGGAGGCTGAGGGGGGTGGATCACTTGAGGTCAGGAGTTTGAGACAAGCCTGACCAACATGGTGAAACCCTGTCTCTACTAAAAATACAAAAATTAGCCGGGCATGGTCACGTGCGCCTGTAGTCCCAACTACTTGGGAGCCTGAGGTGGGAGAATCGTTTGAAGACGGGAGGCAGAGGTTGCAGTGAGCCAAGATCACACCACTGCACTCCAGTCTGAGTGACAGAGTGAGACTCAGTCTCAAAAAAAAGCAAGAAGACAGAGGGGGAGGAAAGAATGCACAAGAGAAAAGGAAAACAGCCACATGAGATATTAAGGTAGAACTGAGAAAGGTAGCCGGGTGCAGTGGCTCATGCTTGTAATCCCAGAACTTTGGGAGGCCGAGGAGGGAGGATTGCTTGAGACCAGGAGTTCAAGACCAGCCTGGCCAACATGGCAAGACCCCATTTCCACTAAAAAGAAAGAAAAGGGCCAGAAACAGTG
Organism: Theropithecus gelada; assembly: GCF_003255815.1. NCBI lineage: Eukaryota > Metazoa > Chordata > Mammalia > Primates > Cercopithecidae > Theropithecus > Theropithecus gelada. The sequence continues at coordinate 13,932,756 of NC_037687.1, read as the reverse complement.
GCTCACACCTATAATCCCAGCACTTCAGGAGGCTGAGGCAGCCGGATCACCTGAGGTCAGTGGTACACACGTCCATGTGACGAGACCACCAAACAGGCTTTGTGTGAGCAATAAAGCTTTTTAATCACCTGGGTGCAGGTGGACTGAGTCCGAAAAAGGAGTCAGCAAAGGGAGACAGGGGTGGGACAGTTTTATAGGATTTGGGTAGATAGTGGAAAATTACAGTTAAAGGGGGTTTTCTCTTGCGGGCAGGGGCGGGGGTCACAGGGTGCTCGGTGGGGAGCTCCTGAGACTCATTGTCCAGGAGGAATGTCACAAGGTCAATTGATCAGTTAGGGTGGGGCAGGAACAAATCACAATGGTGGAATGTTACCAGTTAAGGCAGGAACTCACTATTTCACTTTTTCTGTGGTTCTTCAGTTGCTTCAGGCTATCTGGATGTACACATGCAGGTCACAGGGGATATGATGGCTTAGCTTGGGCTCAGAGTCCTGACAGTAAGGAGTTTGAGACCAGCCTGGCTAACATGGTGAAACCCTGTCTCTACTAAAAGTACAAAAATTAGCCAGGCATGGTGGTGGGTGCCTGTAATCCCAGCTACTTAGGAGGCTGAGGCAGGAGAATTGCTTGAACCCGGGAGGTGGAGGTTGCAGTGAGCTGAGAACATGCTACTGCACTCCAGCCTGGGTGACAGATTGAGACTCTGTCTCAAAAAAGAAAAGAAAAAGAAAAGAGAAAAGAGAGAAAAGGGCTGGGTGCAGTGGCTCACACCTGTATTCCCAGCACTTTGGGAGGGTGAGGCGGGCGGATCACCTGAGGTCAGGAGTTCGAGAACAGCCTGGTCAACATGTCAAAACTCTGTATCTATTAAAAGTACAAAAATTAGCTGGGCGTGGTGGTGGGCGCCTGTAATCCCAGCTACTCAGGAGGCTGAGGCAGGAGAATAGCTTGAACCCAGGAGGCAGAGGTTGTAGTGAGCCTAGATCACGCCACTGCACTCCAGCCTGGGTGACAAGAGTGAGACACTGTCTCAGAAAAAAAGGAAAAGGAAGGAAGGAAGGGAGGGAGGGAGGGAGGAAGGGGAGGGGCAGGGAGGGGACGGGAAGGGAAAGAGGGAGGGGGAAGAAAGGAAAGAAAGAAAGAAAAGAGAAAGAGAGAAAGAGAGAGAAAGAAAGAAAGAGAAATAAAGAAAAGAAAAAAGAAAAGAAAAGAAAAAAGAGAAAGAGAAAGAAAAGAGTAAGAGAGAAAAAAGAAAAGAGAGAGAAAAGAAAAGAAAGGAAAGACGTGCGGATTACTGGGGTGTTTTGGATCCTGTGACTCCAGCCAAGAGCACCTGCAGGAGCTGTCCCACTTTCAAAGTCCCTTGGCCCATGACATGCCGTTTTAATTGCAGAGCAATTAAGTAGGGGCCACTCACCCCATTTCACAGAGGACAAAATGGAGCCTTAGAGAAAGAACACTGACATATTTGACTGTGTCTCCACCCAAATCTCATCTAGAATTGTAATCCCCACATGTCGTGTCAAGGGGAGGGACCTGGTGGGAGGAGATTGGATCATGGGAGCGGTTCCCCCTTGCTGTTCTCGTGATAGCGAGTTCTCACCAGATTTGGTTGTTTGATAAGTGTCTGGCACTTCCCCCTTCTCTGTCTCTCTCTCTCTCTCTCCTGCCTCCGTGTAAGACGTGCCTTGCTTTCCCTTCACTTTCTGTCATGATTGTAAGTTTCCTGAGGCCTCCCCAGCCATGCGGTACTGTGAGTCAATTAAACCTTTTTTCTTCCGCCGGGCGCAGTGGCTCAAGCCTGTAATCCCAGCACTTTGGGAGGCCGAGACGGGCGGATCACGAGGTCAGGAGATCGAGACCATCCTGGCTAACACGGTGAAACCCCGTCTCTACTAAAAATACAAAAAAAAAACTAGCCGGGCGAGGTGGCGGGCGCCTGTAGTCCCAGCTACTCCGGAGGCTGAGGCAGGAGAATGGCGCAAACCCGGGAGGCGGAGCTTGCAGTGAGCTGAGATCCGGCCACTGCACTCCAGCCCAGGCTACAGAGCAAGACTCCGTCTCAAAAAAAAAAAAAACAAACAAAACCTTTTTTCTTCATAAATTACCCACTCTCATGTAGTTCTTTACAGCAGTGTGAAAACAGACTAATACAGACATGTTTGTTCAAGATCTTAGAACTAACTTATTCATTGTGGGAATGACCAAATGAAGTCTACAGCAGAGGATGGAAAACTTTTTCCATCAAGGATCAGAATCTAAATACTTCTGCCTTCATAGGCCACATGTTCCTTTTTTTTTTTTTTTCCTTTGAGATGCAGTGTCACTCTTGTCACCCAGGCTGGAGTGCAATGGTGTGATCTCAGCTCACTGCAACCTCTGCCTCCCAGGCTCAAGTGATCCTCCCGCCTCAGCTTCCAAAATAGCTGGGATTACAGGCGTGTGCGAACACGCCCCGCTAATTTTTTGTATTTTTAGTAAAGACAGGGTTTCACCATGTTGCCTAGGCTGGTCTCGAACTCCTGAGCTCAAGTGATCCACCTGCCTTGGCCTCCCAAAGTGCTGGGATTACAGGTGTGAGCCACTGCACCGAGCCAATGCTTCTCATTTATAGAATCCACCCCGTAACCCTCCTGGCGAGAGAATCTTAGACAAAGAGTAGTTGCCAGAATTCCAGCCCCTGAAATACACGGGAAAACAAGATGCAGATAGGCTAACAGATAATCCAACGCATTCAACAAGGTGACAAATGGCATTGTTGGCCACAGGGTTTGAAACATACTTGAAGGAGGAACTGGAAGTGTTTGGGGCCATGGTAGAAATCCAACTCCATTCCAGACGTCCAACACAGCTTCCTTGTTCCATGAGGTCATTGCCTCCCAGTGTCTCTTTGGTTGTGTTCCTCCCCACAAAGCAATAAAAGTTGGATGACAAAGTTGAGCCCTGGTGAATGAAGGCGATATTAAAAAGTAAAGAATGGAGAATTGTTGGTAATAAAAGGAAATGAGCAGGACGGTCCACTGTGGCTCACGCCTGTAATCCCAGCACTTTGAGAGGCTGAGGCAGGAGGATTGCTTGAGCCCAGGAGTTTTGAGACCAGCCTGGGCAACGTAGTGAGACCCCATCTCTACAAGCAGTAAAAAATATATTAGCCGGGCATGGTGGTGTGCACCTGTGATCCCGGCTACTCTGGAGGCTGAGGATGGCTTGAGCCCAAGAGTTTGTGGCTGCAGTGAGCTATGACTGCCCCACTGCATTCCAGCCTGGATGACAGTGAAACCTCATCTCAGGAAACAAAAAAAAAAGAATGGCCGGGCTTGGTGGCTCACACCTGTAATCCTAGCACTTTTGGAGGCCAAGGTGGGCAGATCACCTGAGGTCAGGAGTTTGAGACTAGCCTGGCCAAAATGGTGAAACCCCGTCTCTACTAAAAATACAAAAAAATTAGCCGGGCATAGTGGCACACACCTGTAGTCCCAGCTACTCGGGAGGCTGAGGCAGGAGAATCACTTGAACCCAGGAGGCGGAGGTTGCAGTGAGCCGAGATTGCACCACTGCACTCCAGCATGGGCGACAGAGTGAGACTCCGTCTCAAAAAAAGAAAAAAGAAAAGAAAAAGAAATGAGGTATGAGCTAGGCAAAGGCACGGAAGAATCTGAAACGAGTATTGCTAAATGAAAAAAGCCAATCTCGGCCGGATGCGGTGGCTCACGCCTGTAATCCCAGCACTTTGGGAGGCACGAGGTCAGGAGATTGAGACCATCCTGGCTAACACAGTGAAACCCCGTCTCTACTAAAAATACAAAAAAAAATTAGCAGGGCATGGTGGTGGGCGCCTGTAGTCCCAGCTACTCAGGAGGCTAAGGCAGGAGAATGGCGTGAACCCGGGTGGTGGAGCTTGCAGTGAGCCTAGATCGCGCCACTGCACTCCAGCCCAGGCGACAGAACAAGAATCCATCTTAAAAAAAAAAAAGAGAAAAGAAAAGTCAATCTCAAAAGGCTGCATGTATGCACCGTATCATTCCAACTCAGTAACATTCTGGAAAGGGCAAAACTATAGATTCAGTAAAAAGATCAGTGGTTACCAGGGGTTCAGGAGGAAGAATGAATAGGTAGAGCACAGAGGATTTTTAGGACAGTGAAATTACCCTGTATGATATTGTAATGGTGGATACATGTCACACATTTGTCAAAACCCATAGAAGGTACAACACAGAGTGAACCATAATGCAAACTACAGATTTCAGTGAATAATAATGTATCAATCTTGGCTCATCCCTTGTGACAAATAGACCACACTAATGCAAAACGTTCATAATAGGAGAAAGGGCAGGCGGGAGTGGTTCATGCTTGTGATCTCCACACTTTGGGAGGCTGAAGCAGGAGAATCACTTGAGCACAGGAGTTTTGAGACCAGCCCGGGCAACAAAGCAAGACCCCATCAGCTCAGCTACTCGGGAGACTGAGGTGGGAGGTCCGCTTGAGCTAGGGAGGTCGAGGCTGCAGTTAGCTGTGATGGTGTCACTGCACTCCAGCCTGGGTGACAGAGCAAGACCCTGTCTCTAAAACTAAAATAAGTAATAACAGGAGAAAGAGGGAGAGGGGATAGAGCGGGTATATGAAAACTGTCTGTACTATCCGTATAATTTTGCTGAGAACCTAAAATGGCTCTGACAAGTGAAGTCTATTAATTAATAACAACAACAAAAGGATAGAGTGGCTTTTTTTCTTTCTTTCTTTCTTTTTTAGATGGAGTCTCATTTTGTCACCCAGGCTGGACTGCAGTGGTGTGATCTTGGCTCACTACAACCTCCGCCTCCCAGATTTGAGCAGTCCTCCTGCCTCAGCCTCCCAAGTCGCTGGGACTACAGGTGGGCGCCACCCACACCCAGCTAATTTTTGCACCTTTAGTAGAGACGGGGTTTCACCATGTTGGCCAGGCTGGTCTTGAACTCCTGACCTCAAGTGATCTGCCCAGGCCGGGCGCAGTGGCTCAAGCCTGTAATCCCAGCACTTTGGGAGGCCGAGACGGGCGGATCACAAGGTCAGGAGATCGAGACCATCCTGGCGAACCCGGTGAAACCCCGTCTCTACTAAAAAATACAAAAAAAAAAACTAGCCGGGCGTGGTGGCGGGCGCCTGTAGTCCCAGCTACTCGGGAGGCTGAGGCAGGAGAATGGTGTGAACCCGGGAGGCGGAGCTTGCAGTGAGCTGAGATCCGGCCACTGCACTCCAGCCTGAGTGACAGAGCGAGACCCCGTCTCAAAAAAAAAAAAAAAAAAAAAAAAA
>NC_037687.1:13917745-13927380 GCF_003255815.1 Theropithecus gelada | reverse complement strand
GGGCGAACCCCCCCAAAAAAAAAAAAAAAAAAAAAAAAAAAGTGATCTGCCCACCTCGGCCTCCCAAAGTGCTGGGATTACGGGTGTGAGCCGCTGCACCTGGCCAGAGTAACTTCTTGAGGCTGGACTGGAGGGGGTTTGAAAGGTGATAAGATGCTGGGTATAGCGGCTCACACCTGTCATCCTAGCTACTCAGGAGGCTGAGGTAAGAGGATTGCTTGAGCCCAGGAGGGCAACATAGCAAGACCCCATCTCTATACAAAATATGAAAATTATCTGGGCATGGTGCCATGTGCCTGTAGTTCCAGCTACTTAGGAGGCTGAAATGGGATGACTGCTTGAGCCCAGGAGTTTGAGGCTGCAGCGAGGTAAGATTGTGCCATTGCACTCCAGTCTGGATGACAGTGTGAGACCCTGTCTCTTTTTTTTTTTTTTTTTTTTGAGACGGAGTCTCGCTCTGTTGCCCAGGCTGGAGTGCAGTGGCGGGATCTCAGCTCACTGCAAGCTCCGCCTCCCGGGTTTACGCCATTCTCCTGCCTCAGCCTCCCGAGTAGCTGGGACTACAGGCACCGGCCACCTCGCCCAGCTAGTTTTTTTCGTATTTTTTTAGTAGAGACGGGGTTTCACCGCTTTAGCCAGGATGGTCTCGATCTCCTGACCTCGTGATCCGCCCGTCTCGGCCTCCCAAAGTGCTGGGATTACAGGCTTGAGCCACCGCGCCCGGCCGACCCTGTCTCTTAAGAGAGAGAGAGAGGCCAGGTGCGGTGGCTCATGCCTGTAATCCTAGCACTTTGGGAGGCCAACGTGGGCGGATCATGAGGTTAGGAGTTCAAGACCAGCCTGGCCAAGATGGTGAAACCTCGTATCTACTAAAAATACAAAAAAATTAGCTGGGCATGGTGGCACGTGCCTCCAGTCCCAGCTACTCGGGAGGCAGAGGCAGGAGAATCACTTGAACCTGGGAGGCGGAGGCTGCAGTGAGCTGAGATCACGCCACTGCACTCTAGCCTAGGTGACAGAGCAAGACTCTGTCTCAAAAAAAAAAAAAAAAAAAGAGAGAGAGAGAACATGATAATTCTGTGATCTCTAATGAACAGATATGAGCTGACTCCTTGAGCTGCCAGGGATGTACTAGGCATTGATTTCCAGCCTCTGTGGCTGCAAGCTATGAACCCTTCATGGCCTCACCTAAGTTTGTATGCAAACTGGGCCTCAGTTGTGAAACTGCGGTCGGGGTGATGGGGGTAGATATTTCCAAGTCACCACCACAGAAGCGGCAAACACACAGCTGTCAATGCTTTTGCACATGCCTCCACCTGTCTCCTGCCCACAGGAGAAAATTATCTGGGCGTGGTGGCATGTGTCTGTTTCACCGACGATGAAGTGGAGATACAATATGTAATAGTCAGATAACCGAAGTTATGCTACGTAACAAGCAATCCCATACAAGGCCAGATTGTTGAACTGAAAGAGGCTGTATTTCCAGATTCAGGACATGCTGCCTGCCAATAATTTGGGAAGTAGGACTATAAAACACACTTAATTATGGGAGGGCAGTCCTGGTTCCGTAGCAGGTCAGGGTGGTGGGGGTAGATATTTGCAAGTCTCTACTGCAAAGGCAGCAAACACACAGATGTCAATGCTTTTGCACACTCCCCCCATCTGTCTCTTGCTCAGAGCCCACTAGGAGACAGCACAGCTCCAAACCTCCCCTCTCCCTGGCTCCAATCTCCTAATCTGGAAAACTCTCTTCTTTCCTTCCCTCTCCCCTGCCCCCACATTCCTTCAGAGCTGGAGGTTAATAAACTCATCACTGCTAAGCAGGGAACACGTCTGCAGAGGTTTTAATTACAGCAGAAAATTGGTCCAATTGGTATTTAATGTAGAATAAGTGTCGTGTTAACTGGTCAGGGCGGGAGGAGTGGAGGTTTGCCTGGAAGAGTCCTGAGCCCTGTCTGACTGGCCCTCCCTGGGAGCTTCTGAGTGCAGAAGGGACTCCGAGACCCCGGCAAGTGACAGGAGGTAGCCCAAGGGGTGAAGAGGTGACAAGACATTTCTGAAACCTCAGTTCCGGGCTTCCTCAGGACCCAGGAGTTTAGTGGCTCAGCTCTCTGGCTTGAGGATTTTTCTCCCTTATAGCAAACAATTGCTGTCCAGCCCTTAGGAGAAAGTGTTAGGGCTCATGTGATCAGAGTGTAGGCAGAGCAGGCAAATGGCACGGAGATCTGCCGGGACAGGAGATCAGAGGGGACTGGAGGTGTAAGGCTGAAGGAACTAAAGGGTCCAGGTGGGCGTTAGAGGGAGGAGAATGTTCCTCAGTCCTCTTGTCCAGCCTCCTAGATATCCCTCAGGGGAGGTGATAGAGAGAGACCAACCAAGAGAGCCAGTGCTCAAGAGGAAAAGAAACAAGAGCCAAAAATGATCAGGGGTGGCAGGGCGAGATGGCTCACGCCTGTAATCCCAGCACTGTGGGAGGCTGAGGCAGGCGGATCAACTGAGGTCAGGAGTTCGAGACTAGCTTGGCCAACATGGTGAAACCCCGTCTCTCCTAAAAATACAAAAATTAGCCAGGCGTGGTGGTACATGCCTATAGTCCCAGCTACTCAGGAGGCTGAGGCAGGAGAATCGCTGGAACCCAGGAGGCGGAGGTTGCAGTGAGCTGAGATCACGCCACTGCACTCCAGCCTGGGCCACAGAACGAGATGCCATCTCAAAAAAAAAAAAAAAAAAATTATCAGAGGCAACAGGACAGCAGAGGCCAACCTCATCCAGAATCTGTTGCAGTTTGTGAATTTTCCGTATGTTTAAGGACCCCCTCCAGATAACAATTTAGAAACAACAGCAGGCCAGGCCTGGTGGCTCATGCCTGTAATCCTAACACTTTGGGAGGCTAAGGCTGGAGGATCGCTTGAGGCCAGGAGTTTGAGACCAGCCTGGGCAATATAGTGAAACTTAGTTTACACACAGACACACACACACACACACACACACACACACACACAGAGCCAGGTGTGGTGGCGCATGCTTGTAGTCCTAGCTACTTCAAAGGCTGAGGTGAGAGGATTGCTTGAACCCAGAAGTTTGAGGCTGCAGTGAGCCGTGATCACATCACTGCACTCCAGCCTGAGTGATAGAGGAAGACTCTGTCTCTAAAAATAAAAAAAGAGGTTGGGTATGGTGGCTCATGTTTATAATGCCAGCACTTTGGGAGGCCGAGGCAGGTAGATCACCTGAGGTCAGGAGTTTGAGACCAGCCTGGCCAACATGGCGAAACCCCATCTTCTAAAAATACAAAAATTAGCCAGGCATGGTGGTGTCTGCCTATAATCCCAGCTACTCGGGAGACTGAGACAAGAGAATCACTTGAACCCAAGAGTCAGAGGTTGCAGTGAGCCAAGATTGTGCTACTCCACTCCAGCTGGGTGACAGAGCAAGACTCCTTCTCAAAAAAAAAAAAAAAAGGCCAGGCATGATGGCTCATGTCTGTAATCCCAGCACTTTGGGAGGCCGAGGCAGGAGGATCACCTGAGGTCGGGAGTTCGAGACCAGCCTGACCAACATGGAAAAACCCCATTTCTGCTAAAAATACAAAATGAGGCCAGGCGCGGTGGCTCACGCCTGTACTCCCAGCACTTTGGGAGGCCAAGGCGGGCGGATCACAAGGTCAAGAGATCGAGACCACCCTGGCTAACATGGTGAAACGCCGTCTCTATTAAAAGTACAAAAAATTAGCTGGGCATGGTGGGGGCGCCTGTAGTCCCAGCTACGCGGGAGGCTGAGGCAGAAGAATGGCCTGAACCCGGGAGGCAGAGCTGGCAGTGAGCCGAGACCGTGCCACTGCACTCCAGCCTGGGTGACAGAGCGAGACTCCATCTCAAAAAAAAAAAATACAACATGAGCCGGTCATGGTGGCTCATGCCTGTAATCCCAGCTACTCGGGAGGCTGAGGCAGCAAAATCGCTTGAACCTGGGAGGCGGATGTTGTGGTGAGCTGAGATCGCGCCATTACACTACAGCTTGGGCAACAAGAGTGAAACTCCGTCTCGAAAAAAAAGAAAAGAAAAGAAAGAGAGAGAGAGAGAAATAAAGAAAGAGAAAGAAAGAGAGACTCTAAACTCAGACTGTCCGGATTCTAACCTTGACTCTATCACTTTGTCACTTACTAGCTGGGTGACCAAGAACAGTGATTTAACCTGTCTATGCCTCAGTTTCTTCACCTTTAAAAAGGGGGGTGTAATTTGTAATGGTTAGGATAGGCTAGATCATGCTGCAGAAACAAACTAGCCCAAGAACCTTAAAACTACAACGTTTATTTCTCACCCAGGCTTCAAGTCTGTTTTGGGTCATTGCAAGGAGGTTCTGCTCTTCATAGTCTTTGATGGAACAGCCACATTCTGGAACATTATGAAACATTGCTTGCTGTCATGCTGGAAGGAAATAAGAGCTTTGAGGGGGTCTCACACAGGCAATTAAATGCTGTAGTTTGGGAATAATGCCTGTCAATTTCACTCACAGCTCATTGGTTAGAGCTAGTCACATGACCTCATCCAACACAAGGTGGGCAGGAAGTACAGCTACTGTAACGAAAATGTGAGTTAGTCACTTGCCAGCTTGCAAAGTCCAATTAACGAGAGCTAGGTCTGGTCTAAAGAAAGTGATTTATTCCAAAACTAGCTTAGGGGAAGAAGCAGAGGCGTCCCACCTTTAAACATGCTGCTTCCGTTTTGGAGCAGAAAGCCAGCACTTTAAAAGGCAGGGGGAAAAGTGGGGTGGGGGCACATGTTAGCCCTGGTGCCTTATCTACAGGGCGGTTGAGCTGTGGCTGCTGGCACCTCTGTGGACAGGACTAGGCCAAAATCTCCCCAGGTGGGAGTTTTTCGAAGTAGTCTCCTGGTGGAGGGAGTTTTGTAGATTTGGCTGTTACCCCTTGAAGCAACCTCCTGATGGGTGAGAGTTCTGCAGCAGGCATGCTTTGGTCTGTAAATCAACTGTCAACTCATGAGGAGTTTGATGAACTTGCCCTGTAGGGAGTGTCTGGTGAATCAAGGGGCTGGGGGTGCGTGGAGCAGGAAGGGGTAAAAGGTTATATTTGGGGGTTGTTTATTTTGAGACAAAGCCTCGCTCTGTTGCCCAGGCTGGGGTGCAGTGGCATGATCTCGGCTCACTGCAACCTCTGCTTCCCAGGTTCAAGCGATTCTCCTGCCTCAGCCTCCCGAATGGCTGGAATTACGGGCGCACGCCACTGCACCCAGCTAATTTTTTGTATTTTTTAGTAGGGACGGGGTTTCACCATGTTGGCCAGGCTGGTCCTGAACTCCCAACCTCAGGTAATCCTCCCACCTTGGCCTCCCAAAGTGCTGGGATTACAGGAGTGAGCCATCATGCCCAGTCTATATTTGTATTTCTAAAGGGCTGAGTAGGAAGTGGGGAACCAGGGGAATGATAAAAGAGGAGCGAGAGAGAAAAAATAAACCATATCTTAGAAAAATGGGGGTGGCTGGCCGGGCGCGGTGGCTCACTCCTGTAATCCCAGCACTTCGGGAGGCCGAGGAGGGCAGATCACGAGGTCAGGAGATCGAGACCATTCTGGCTAACATGGTGAAAATACAAATACAAAAATACAAATTTTTTTGTCTCTACTAAAAATACAAATATAAAAAAATTAGCCGGGCACGGTGGTGGGTGCCTGTAGTCCCAGCTACTAGGGAGGTCAGGAGATGGAGATCATCCTGGCTAACACAGTGAAACCTTGTCTCTACTAAAAATACAAAAAAAAAATTAGCCGGGCGTGGTGGCGGGTGCCTGTAGTCCCAGCTACTCGGGAGGCTGAGGCAGGAGAATGGCGCGAACCCGGGAGGTGGAGCTTGCGGTGAGCTGAGATCGCGCCACTGCACTCCAGCCTGGGCGACAGAGCAAGATTCTGTCTCAAAAAAAAAAAAGAAAGGTGATCTCACTCAGGTACCTCATGCCTCTCTGACACTGGGTGAGCAAGACCAAGATGGATCAGTGGCTGAAAGCCTGAAAGATATGTGCCATGTGTACACCAACTGTGTGCCAGGCATAGACCAGGTGTGCACCAGGAATGTGGCAGGTATATGCCAGGTACACACCAGGTGTGCACCAGGAATGTGCTGTGTGTGCCAGGTATATTCCAAGTGTGCACCAGGAATGTGGCAGGCGTGTGCCAGGTGTGCACCACGTGTGCACCAGGAATGTGGCAGGCGTGTGCCAGGTGTGCACCAGGAATGTGGCAGGCGTGTGCCAGGTGTACACCAGGTGTGCACCAGGAATGTGGCAGGCGTGTGCCAGGTGTACGCCAGCTGTGCACCAGGAATGTGGCAGATGTGTGCCAGGTGTACGCCAGGTGTGCACAGGGAAAGTGCAACCACTGAGGCACAGTTCAGGCACACTGGTGCCTGGTCCTGAACTCTGATCACATCCATGTCTGGTCATAGAGCTCCATCATACATTCCTAGGGAAATAAAAACTGAAGACCCAGATCCTTTACCTAGACCCTTTACCACTGGGCCAATAGACACCCACCGCCTCCCCACCCAGAGACCCCCTGGGCATCCACAGCCGCTGGGCAAGAGCAGGTATTCGTGTCAGTTTTGGCCCACAGCCTGGGAGCTCTGGAAGGTAGGAGCCAGCAACCTCCCCACCCCACCAGTCCCAGTCACTACAGCTGTCCACCCACCCCCTGTCCTTCCTCCTTCTCTCTTGGCCAGGAGGAGCACTGATTCTGAACCAGGCCCTTTTAGCCATTCAGTTCCTGGCCCAGGGTAGCTGACAGGTGAGAGGTGAGGGGAGAGCTCCAAGAAGCAAAGTCACTCACTCAGGATCTCCCAGTGCTGGGTGGTGGAGGCAGGATTCGAACCTAGGCTGCTCTGTCTTCCAAGTTTTTGTTTCTTATTTTATTTATTATTATTATTTTTGAAAAACGGTCTCACTCTGTTGCCCAGGCTGGAGTGCAGTGCTACGATCATAGCTCACTGCAGACTCCAAACTCCTGGGCTCAAGTGATCCTACTACCTCAGCTCCCCAAGTAGCTGGGACTACGGGTGTGCCACCACACCTGCCTTTTTTTTTTTTTTTTTTTTAGAGACAGGGTCTTGCTATGTTGCCCAGGCTGGTCTCAAACCCCTGGGCTCAAGCAATCCTGCCTCAGCCTCCCAAAGTACTAAGATTACAGGTATGAGCCACTCATGCCCAGCCTGCCACAGCCTGGGCAACATAGTGAGACCCCTTCTCTACCGAGAAAGAAAAAAAAATTAGCATAGTGTGCTGGCATGCACCTGTAGTGTCCCAGCTACTCAGGAGTCCAAGGTGGGAGGCTCACCTGAGCCTAGGACTTCGAGACTGCAGTGAGCTATGATCACGCCACTGCACTCCAGCCTGGGCAACACAGCAAGGCCTGGTTTCAAAAAAATTAAACAAAAATTTTCAAAGCATTTTAAAAAATGTTAGCAGGCTGTCTCTTTGACACTGCCTCTGTTTCCCCCATTAACTCCCCGCATTTCCCGTGGAATTCCTCCCAGACCCGGCCCAGCAGAACATCCCTCTTCCCCCTCCCTCCTCCCACCATCCAACCAGAGCTCACTTCAAAGGTGGGAACAGAGGCCTGCCAGGCATCCAGAGAGCCCCCTGAACAACCGACATCGCCCGGGGCCCGAAAAGCGCTGGCAACTCGGGTTAAAGCCCTGCGCCCTCGGAGGACGCCTCCTAATCACCCCGGCAGAGAGCCGAGCCAGGCCGGGGGCCAGGGGCTCCACTCCCTCCAGCGGCGCTGGTTTCTTTAAGGAGAGAACAGCAAGTCAGGGCGGCTTCCCAGCTCCCAAATCCTCCTTCCCCTGATGGGGACCAAGGGAGGCCACGGCTGGCCGAGGGGGAAGTGGGGGCGGTCTACCCGGATTCTGGAGCCGGAAAAGGTGTATTCCAAGATGGGGGATTCGGAGGGGCAGAAAAGGGCGGTGTCCTTGCCCACAGGTGGGTAGGGTTGGGGGGCCCGAGATGCTTGTTGGGGGGGACCCACCATCCCTTCTCCGTTTTAGGGGGGCCCTAGAGGTCTCCCAGTGCGCTCCAGTTTTCCAGCCCTCATTCGCTGCGAGCTAAACCCAGCCCGGGGGCCTCCCTGCCCGGAAAGGGCAGGAAAGGAGAGTTAAGGAGGATTTAGAGGCCCGCCCGCCTGCGGAGAGATTAGATGCGATCAATAAACAGAGGGCTGGGCGAAGATCCCCTCGGAGGGGCTCCTTAAGACCCGTGACCCTGAGAAGTAATTAACAAGCTTGCTGGGGTTGGGCCAGGCCCGGGGAGGCCCCACCCCCAAGGCAGCTCCTCTGAAGCTGGGGCTGGGGTCCGACTGCTTTGGCTCCAAGGCTTCTAGGGGTGTAAGTCGGGGGCTAACCAGGCTCCCTCTTCCTCTTCCACGCCAACTCTGTGGGTTCAGAATCTGGGTCCTCCAAAACGCTATTCCCTGGGGAGCCCAAGGGATCGTTGTGATGGAGGCTTCATTGATTGACTAAGCCGCCGACCAGTCACTGTCTAAAGCTACGCATAGCTCCCTCAGTTCACAGCACAATTCTAGAAAGCAGTTTACCAAGACCAGGTCTACTTTATAGATGGAGAAACTGAGGCACGGGAAGATGAGAGGGCTTGTCCAAGGTCACACAAGTAAATGATGAATCTGGGATTCAAATGCAGGCATTTGGGAACCAGGGCTTCCGTCCTTATCCATAGGAACTAGTTTCTTTTGTTCCCTTCCCACTCCCAAAATTGCTCCCCTCCTAGACAAGGCATCACCAATAACAGCACCTTATTGTCCCCCAGCCATTGTTCTGACACCCTTTAACTATCTGAAACTCAACTCAGCATCCAGTGCAAAGAAAAACTCTTTGAGAACTGAAGCACGTATTTGAAGTCTGCGCAAGCCGGGCGAGGTGACTCACACCTGTAAAGAAATCCCAGCACTTTGGGAGGCCAAGGCGGGCAGATCACTTGAGGTCGTCAGGAATTTGAGACCAGCCTGGGCAACATGGTGAAACCCCATCTCTACTAAAAATACAAAAAGTAGCCAGGTGTGGTGGCGCATGCCTGTGGTTCCAACTACTTGGGAGGCTGAGGCAGGAGAATCACTTGAGCCCAGGAGGTTGAAGCTGCAGTGAGCCAAGATCACACCACTGCGTTCCAGCCTAGGTAACAGAGCGAGACCCTGTCTCAAAAATAAATAATAATAAAATAAAAGTCTATGCATAAGCTAAAGGATGTGAGCCAGGAGTCTTAAAAGCTCCAGGAAGGTGGGAGATCTGAGCTGTTTTTCCTTAACAAGTATAAGGTCTAGCATGTGGTGGGTGGTTACTACATTCTGGTCAAGTTGAACTGATGGTTGTGGCCCTTACTTATAGCCAATTTGCTCTTGGTTTAGACACAATAATAACAAGCTTGGTGATGTCAAATGGAGGCAAGGCACAACTTACGGGGAGATACCGACAGTGCTCATGGCAAAGGATGGAGTGAAATCCTGCCTCCTCCTCCACTTACTTGCAGTGCCTGGATCCATCCATCCTTCCTTCCTTCCTTCCTTCCTTCCTTCCTTCCTTCCTTCCTTCCTTCCTTCCTTCCTTCCTTCCTTCCTTCCT